>NC_142871.1:106842500-107160000 GCF_051225735.1 Oryctolagus cuniculus
GCCTTGCAAGAGTTCATTTCTGTGAGAGATGTGTTAACTTTTTCTTCCTTCCCTCTTTCCTTCCTTTCACTGTCAATATCAATATCTTCACATAGTTAATGACAATAGTAATAATAATAATATCAATTTTGGCTCTTTATACTTAATACTCAAAATTCACAATACATTCTAGACTCCATAATTATTTTTTAGCATGACAGAAATTCAATATGTAGATACACATGCTAACTACAAATTTTGCAAATGAGAAACTAAATCACAGAGAAATTAAATAATTCATGTATTTCTAACAGATAGTGATAGTGAATTAAAACCAAGCTGCCTCATGAAAATCTATAATGTTAATTAGTATTTTGTTTCTAACTGACTAGAAATACGTCAATAATAGTAAATGGAAATGTTCTAACTTAGGTATTTAAACAGGCTATATTAATATTTTTGTTCTACATTATTCTGTCTCCTTCTACTTTAGGATTAATTTCCTTGTGTTATGACTGCATCAATAATCTTAGAATATACTCTCCATATTTCTTTACACATTTGATTGGACAAAAGTTGTTGACTTCCTGCTACTTGCCACACAAAGAAATAATTAGAAGACAATTGAATAAATTTCATTCTACCGTATTGATGAATAAACCTTTGGTCCATTAAAAAGTCCAAAACTATTAATGATTGGGATGTGACCCACTTTTTGTACATTTTTGTTATGGTACAGCTTCCCACAGATTCTCTATCTTTCTTTTAATCTCTGTTCTCTGCAAACCCTGTAGCAGCAGCAGAACTTATATAGTTCCTTTTCTTGTGAGAAAGGGAACTTCCAGTTCCAGTTAGTTAGCTAGAAATATGAACAGTATAGTACTTTCTGAATAATGTTGTTCAATATTGTCTCTGATTACGGTAGATATTTATTTATTTATTTCTACTACCACAGGGTACACTCTGAGAAGTGAAAAAAAGAGGAAAATGAAGAGGCCAGTCATGTACCTCCATGTACTTCAGCAATGAAACTGCCTCTCTTTAAGTGATTTCATATGAAAGTGGCTAAATCCATCTGTAAAGCCAACAGTCGATCTTTTAGGGTTACATCCATGATTTCGTATGTCATTGAATTAATATTACCTCTCCCCTTCTCTCTTCTGATAACAGATTCCACTGCTAATATTACAGGGTTAAGCAGGAATCTCCATGAAGCTATTCATTTTTCCCTGGGTTTTATTGCAATCTGGGTTCCAGTTCTTCACTTTGTTTCTTTTTTCTTTTTTCTTTTTTTATTTGGCAAATATAAATTTCCTAAGTACAGTTTATGGATTACAATGGCTTCCCCCCCCCATAATTTCCCTCCCACTCCCACCCCTCCCATCTCCCGCTCCCTCTCCCATTCCATTCATATCAAGATTCATTTTCAATTATCTTTATGTACAGAAGATCAATTTAGTATATATTAAGTAAAGATTTCATCAGTTTGCACCCACACAGAAACACAAAGTGTAAAATACTGTTTCAGTACTAGTTATAGCATTACTTCACATTGGACAACACATTAAGGACAGATCCCACATGAGAAGTAAGTACACAGTGACTCGTGTTGTTGACTTAACAATTTGACACTCTTGTTTATGGAGTCAGTAATCTCCCTAGGCTCTAGTCATGAGTTGCCAAGGATATGGAAGCCATTTGAGTTTGCTGACTTCGATCTTATTCCGACAGGGTCATAGTCAAAATGGAAGTTCTCTCCTCCCTTCAGAGAAAGGTACCTCCTTCTTTGATGACCCCATTCTTTTCACTGGGATCTCACTCACAGAGATCTTTCATTTAGGTCTTTTTTTTTTTTTTTCCCCAGAGTGTCTTGGCTTTCCATGCCTAAAATACCGTCATGTGATCTTTAGTCACTCCACAAGAGGGACACAGAATATTGACTACTCTGCCCCTTAACTTGGACTTTGGCTAGGTGAATTTCTTTGATAAACAAAATGAGGCAGATAGTGTGCCTAATCAAAATCTAGGGCTGATGAAGTCTTACATGTTTCCTTTCCTATCCTGTGCTTCTACCATCATCAAAAAAAAGCATGCCTAAGATAGAAAGAGGATGAGAAATGTGGGGAACTGAGTTGAGCTTACCAGAAATACACACTTTATAAATAATGTTGTCCATTGATATTTTATTTTATGTAGTATTATTTGAGCTATAATTGTTTTAATTATACTAATGTATAATTAATCCCATATAGTATGCCCCAATAAGATAAGCTATGAGCAGGAGATCCAACGTAGACAAATCTTCCTCAATATTTTACAGGCTAAACCATAGCAATAAACCTTTTATAATCTAGGAACATACAATGTATGGTTGAAAACAGACCTGCATAATTTATTTTTAAAAATATGTGTTTATCTGAAAGACAGAATTGCACAGAGAAAGAAGGAGAGAAAGAGATCTTCCATCTGCTGGTTCACTCTCCAATATCTGCAATAGCCAGGTTTGTAATAGGCCAAAGTCAGGAGCAAAGAACTTCCTCTGGGTCCCGTTTGTAGGGAGATGGACTGGGAACCAGCAGCCAGGACTACTGCTGGCACTCTGAAATAGGATGCTAGCATTGGGAGCATCCCACTCCACCACAATACTGACACCCTCTGCATATTTTCTTGTTCCTAAACCAAACATAATATCCAAACGCTCGTGGTAAACAATTCTTTTTATTTAAAGATGACCAGAGATAAACTCAGCAAAAAGAAAGTGCTAATACTTTAGCATCTGGAATTTGTTAATGTTAATAGTTCCATCATGTCTTTTGCAGCGGTGGGAAAGCCTGAAAAATACTGCAACAGATGCATTCCTGAATGTGAAGCTTAAGATCCTGAGTTAGAAAAATAAGTATTTCCTGTCTCTGCTTCCCCCAAGAGACTCAAATCAGTGGCTACACAGTCTTAATCTTTCTTCTTTTCCTTTGTACTACTTTAATGTTTTATTTCTAGATCTGTAGAGCATCTAGAATCATATTTTATATATTAAATAAAGAACTCGAGTTTTATTTTTCTATGTGCATAGATAATTGGCAAATACTACTTGTTATATAGTCTGCCTTATGTCCTCATTATGGCATACAGATAGATACATACAGATGTATGCATAAATTTTGTATAAGTATTTATATTTGATATGACAATTTCTTTACTGTTATTCTTTGTCGTTTCCTGGGTATTCTTAACATTTTCTATTACATTCGAATTTTAGAATTAGCTTGACAAGTTCTTTAAAATGGTTTGGTGTTGAATTTATAAATTTCTTTGGGAGAATAGGAGTTTTATAGCATTGAATCTATCCAGAAATACAGCTTTTCTCTCCATTTCTTCAGTCCTTTTAATCCCATTGGTACAGGTTTATAGATTGATTCATGTCATTATTATAAATCATTTCTTAAGAGGATGTATGTTTAGAACATTTAGTAGAAAAAAACGTACACTTACTGAATTTCATCTGCTATACTTTGTGAGCTGGAGCAATATACATCAAGAGTATAACAGGCTTCAACTTAAGGGAGCTGTCTGGAGAAAAGAAAAGAAAAGAAAAGAAAAGAAAAGAAAAGAAAAGAAAAGAAAAGAAAAGGAAAGGAAAGGAAAGGAAAGGAAAGGAAAGGAAAGGAAAGGAAAGGAAAGGGAAAGAGAAAGAAAACTTTTCTAATACAAGTTCTTATGCTTGTGGTCAATGCTTCTAGACAGCTGACAAGTGGAAAAACTAGAAATGCTGATATTGGAGAAAGCTGAAGGGATGTAGGGAATCCTGCTCCTTCAAATACATACTTACACTCTGAATGCCATTCACAATGAGGAGAATCCACTTGGAAATATCCTGCAGATGAAGGTGAGGGGCTAAAAGTCAACTAGTACTGCTTTCTGCAAAGGAAGTTATTGCTTCCTGTTGGTCTAAGGCAGAGCCCAAGGCAGAGGGCTGCGTCACTGGTGGAGAAGAAAGGCACAAGATCAGTGTCTGGGTTTAAGCATTCTTCCCTTGACAGGAAGTCTAAGGCTCACTATTTAGTACTGTGGTCCTCCCTAATAAACATGACAGGTGGTCAGCTGAACTTTTGAGGGATTCACAATGAGAAACTCCAAATTTGGCAAAAAAGGTACAATGTTTCTCAAATCTTAAATCATTGTCTGGGCTGGCTCCATGGCTCACTTGGTGAATCCTCCGCCTGCGGCAACGGCATCCCATATGGGCGCCAGTTCCAGTCCCGGTTGCTTCTCTTCCAGTCCAGCTCTCTGCTGAGGCCCAGGAGAGCAGTGGAGGATGGCCTAAGTGCTTTGGGCCCCTGCACCCACATGGGAGACCAGGAAGAAGCACCTGGGTCCTGGCTTTGGATCAGCGCAGCATCAAACATGGCGACCATTTGGGGAATGAACCAACAGAAGGAAGACCTTTCTCTCTTTCTCTCTCTCACTGTCTGTAACTCTACCTGTCAAATAAATAATAATAATAATAATAATAATAATAAAATAATTGCCTGGGTACTTAAAATTGCTTTAATAAAAACAGCCATCTAAGTGGTACATTTTCTTTTTAGTTTTTAAAGTAAATTTATATTGAAGCATAACATATACAGAAAAATGCATGTACCTTAAATATCTGGCACAATGAATTTTCTTTGAGTAGACCAATGTAAGAAGTGTAAATGGTACATTTTCAAAATAAGAATCCAGTGTTATGAATACTATATTAAAGAACATTTCAGCCAGTTGTGCCAGTATAAAACAGATTCATCAAAGACTAATCAACCCAGGGGCTCTCACCAACTCCAAGACCTTGACTGACAAAAATGATTGCAGGACCTGCTCTGTGGTGTAGTGGGCTAAGCCTCCGCCTTTGGCACTATCATCCTGTATGGGCACCGGTTGATGTCACAGTTGCTCCTCTTCCAACCCAGCTCCCTACTAATACACCTTGGAAACCAGTAGAAGATGGCCCAAGTGCTTGGGCCCCTGCACCTGCATGGGAGACCTGGAAAAACTTCCTGGCTTTGGATTGGCTCAGCTCCAGCCGTTGAGGCCATTTGAGGAGTGAACCAGCAGATGGAAGACCTTTCTTTCTGTTTTCCCCTCTCTCCATAACTCTGTTTCCCAAAGAAGTAAATAAATAAAAATGGTTTTAGCTTCACGTTACTTAATGGCAGTTAATATTCTTCTTGTTCTTACTCATTGTATATTGCTACCTGATTTCTCTTTTTTTATATATAGAAACTTTATTGTGATTATGATTGAATTTTGTTGTCAGATGGTATATTTCATCATTTATTAATTTGCTCTCAGAAGAAAACAAAGACTATTAAGCCAAAGCTGAAAGGTTAGGGAAGTGTTTTATGATTAAACAGACATCTCAGGTTAGGCTGTGTGGGCTGAAGATTAAGGATGGATAGAACTATGTATTTTAATAGCAAAAAATAGCAAATAATTCTGCCCATGTTTAGAAAGCAAAGTTTCAGAATGATTCTTATTGGAGAGCAATATCTATACTAAATATTTATTACTGGATATTTTATTGTTTGTGGTTTTCCAGGAGATTTCCTTTGCAGATTACATGAAGTGACTAGTTCAGATTAGTGGAACTCTACTTGTCATGTTAGAAGAAGTAAGATTTGCAGATTTATCAGTAGATTAGGCAGTCATGTCAAGATTCATAAGCTATACTTTACAAGATGACTATCTAAATCTGACTGAACAGAAGGCTCTTCACAGAAAATTCTTCATCATTGCTATACATAGTAGGCAAGAGTGTATCCTTGGGGGAGTAGGAAAATATTTGCAGTTTTATGAGGATTGTTATATTATGTAAGTTGTCAGAATATTTTTTGGAAATCTATAAAAACTATATTTGTGGAATTCAATTCAAAGGAAACAGCTGAAGAGTTAATGATTTGTGTTTGCTTGATAGCTTTTTGTTTTTTATGTTTTTACCTCTAGGTCCCTTTTTACCTTTGATTTCAGTTATAGCACCTGCCTCCTGAACATAGGGTAAGGCAAACTATGTAGCCTAGGATAACCATTTTTATAAGTTTTTTTTAATTTATTTTTTCCTTTATTTCAAAAACAGAGAAGCAGAACCATTTGCTAGCTCATTCCCCAAATGCCCACAATAGCCAAGATCAGTCCAGGCCAAAGCCAGGGGCCAAGAACTCAATGTAGGTCTTCTTCATGGGTGACAGGGACTCAGCCCCAGGGGCCATCATCTACTACTTCCCAGTATGTAGATTAGAAGAAAACTGTAATCAAAAGCATAGTGTTGCCGCTAACCTAAGCACAGCAATATGGTTGCAGTCATCCCAAGCAGCTACTCAATCACTGTGCCAATGCCTGTCCCAACCATAATTTCCTAATTCTCTGAGCAAGATCATTGGAGTAAGAAGAGTATATGTCCAATCCAGTTCTACTACATTATACAATTATGTTCTGATTATATTAGAAACACAGCAGTGCTTAAAAACACAAAGAAATTGTCCACCCTCATGGAGCTCTTATTTTTGCTGGATGATTCAGATAAATGCATACATATTTCTATGTACTAGTATGTATTTATTTTTAAACAAATAGCATCTGCCATATAGATCCAACATGCTTTGTGGTGTTAATGAATACTTAAAACGCCCAGCTGTAAGAGATGGAAAATACCTGCTATTCAGGGCCAATTACATTCTAGACTTCATATAGATGGTTCATGAACATCATTAGTAGAGGGTATACAAGGGACAAATGTTACATTATCTTACCCAAATTTCTGGGTTCATAATTCTGGCTGTACTACTTAGCAGCCTTGTGGCATGAGATGGCTTAATTTGTAAGTTCTGTTATTTCTTCATTCATGAAAAATGATTAAAATATTATCTGCCACCAAGGGATACTGTAAGAATATATGATTTTTGTTTGCTGTAAATTTGTTAAAGCTTGGCACATAGACATAATGTAATATGCTTTCATAATGATTCTTCTATGTTATGTCATTCTCTGGGACCACATATGCATGTATGTATGTGTATATATATATATAGATAAATAGATATATGTAAGCACACATACAGATACACACACACACACACATATATATATATACACACAGATATAGACATAAGATGTTTGGGTGCAGTTATATGGTAACATGGATATTGAATTTTTTCAAATGGGCTTGGAGGTAGAGTTGGGTAGAGTAAGGGATAAAATGAGGGAATTCATTTGCAAATTGCACTCATCCGTTATTGAACCTCAAAGTAAATACATGGATGTTGCCATGTGTCACTGTTTCATATCAGGTGTTCCTATGTGGTAATATTAGTATTCTGGAGAAGACTTTTCTCTTTGGGAACAGCTTTATTTATGTTACAAAGATAATAGACTTGTAATGGGAAGGCTAATGTAGATCTATACGGAGGGCATAATGCTGAAATCCTTGTGGCTTGTTAAGATCAGTGGGTACACAGACAATAGCACTAAGAAAACGATGAGACACTTATTATGTATTTTAAACCACAGTTAATTACCCAAATTACACATATTAAATGAAACAAAATTAGCCACTCACTTTGTACGTGCCTATTTGTAGTAACAGGTGGCAAGGTGAATATAAGAAAACAAGGAATTAAAAGAATACCCATTGTCAAAAGAACACTTACAAGATCCTGACAATCACTGTTAGATATAGTCACTCGCCCAGTTCATTGTAAAACATGAGAAAAATGTAGGAGACTACAAAATACAGCAAATAAATGTTAGAGAATAGATTCAATAAAAACACAGTTATTCTGCAAGTTATTCGAAGTTCTGGAACATACTAAAGACTTGTTGTTCATACTCCAACATTTGTAAACACTGAAAATCTCTCAAGTATGGGATAACGACTGCTCTAATAATTTAGAGGAAAGAGAAATATTATAAAAAAACTATCAAAAAGTTTAATTGGAATAAAGCTCTACAGTGATTGATTGAATAGTGTGAAATTCTCTGACATTTTAGCCAAGAGAATAAAAGAGGAATTTAATAAAATATTTAAGTATGATAATGATATTTCTCATTGTACATTTCTTGTACTTAATGTGCTAAGACATTTTTAGGATAGTAGGATAAACTACCATTTCAGTATTTTTTTTACTGGAATCAGTGAGAAAAATCTCAGTATATAACATAGGTACAAAATAAGCAATATTATGGTAGAAATTCTATAACCATCCCCCAAAATTTCAAATATTTACCCCGTTAATTCTGGAAATCACCAAAACTTGTTCACACTGGGCATGAATGTAAGTCTCTGATTTCAAGAAAACTGGAGGGACTGGTGCTGTGGTTCAGCAGGTTAAAGCCACAGCCGGCAACACCAGCACCCCATAAGCATGCTAGTTCAAGCCCCGGCTGCTGCACTTGCTATCCAGCTCCCTATTAATGCGCCTGAGAAAGCAGCAGAGGATAGCTTAAGTCCTTGTGCCCTCCACGCACATGGGAGACACAGAAGAAGCTCCTGGCTCCTGGTTTCAGCCTGCCCAGCCCCAGTTGTTAGAGACATTTAGGGAGTGAACCAGTGGATGGAAAACCTCTCTTTTTCTCTCTCTGTTGCTACTTCTCTCTGTAACTGATTTTCCAATATATAATACATTTAATCAAAACCTGGAAATTTCAGTTTTGTAATTCACGTCACGGAGGCAAAATTTCAAGATCTTAAGGAACTTGTCTGTATTTTAAATACATTTATTTCAAAAAGCAGAGTGACAGAGAGGGAGGGACAGAAAGAGAAAGATCTTTCATCTGCAGATTTACTCCTCAAATGGCCCAAAAGGCCAGTCCATAAGCCAGCTTGAAACCAGGAACCAGGAGCTCCATCTGGGTTTCCCACATGGGTATAAGGGGCCATCCCCCACTGCTTTCCCAGGCACCATAGCAGGGAGTTGTTTCAGAAGCAAAGCAGCCAGGACATTGGACCAGCACTTCTATGTGGGATGCCAGTGTGGTGAGAGGCAATTAAACTGACTGTGCCACAATGACGGCCCTTAAATCTAATTTTGTCTGTGTTCTGGGTATGATGGCATTTACTGTTTATCCTGAATGGCTGATAACATGTTTTAAAGATTTATTTATATTTTTATTTGAATCTAAGAATTAGAGAGAGAGAAAGAATACTGTATCCCATGAACTTTGGACAATGCAAGGTGTAGGGTAAATTTTCAGTATTTATCTATTGAATGAATGCAAAATTGGAAGCATGAATGATTGATATTATCACTATTTATGCTTGTATCTCATTTCCCTTACTAAATTTAAATCTGAGAAGACAATTATTTTTGTAGTAATTTTAGCTAGAGAATCACTGAGCAAGCAGTGACCATTAATTGAGTGATGGTTAGTGTTTGAATTGTTAACAGAAAATGAAAACTCATCAAGGAACAGTGTTAAGAAAAACAGAGTCTGATTGCATATCAAGGCATTTCCAATGAGAATAGTTCTGGCCTTAATAAATAGATTCAAGAGCACTGAGATTAAGATTGTTGAGAGTCAATGTTTGTACTAGATTAATTATGCAGTAATTAACAAAAGCTTATTGAACGCCTGTGCTTTGATGAACATTGTGCCAGGATGTGAGACATTGTGGAGAGAAAGACATGTCCTTTAAGGGCATGTACTAAATTGGAAATACAGGGAACCAATCCGGTAACCTTGAATTACCTTACTTTCCAGAAACTATACTGAAAGGAAATTAGAAACAGATAATTGGGAAGGCAGATTATAACAAAAGAAAAGTGTTAGAAAACTATAAAACTGAACTATTTATAGTAGTCTTAAGCAGACAAGTGCAACTTATAAAATTGAGACAGCATTTGGGAGAAATTCCAGAACTGGTTAACTTGAACAAAGGATCCCCATAAAGAGTTAGCATTTGTAAGTAACTGATATTTTTGAACGTGTACTTCAATTAAGATAGAAAACAGGACACATGGTTAAATGTCTATATATAAAAGGAAGTTATTCTTCCCTATTTTCCTTTCAACCTTGAAAGTTAAACAGTTTCTCCTGGTTCAACTCAATGCACTAGATAATCTGCAAGTCAGTTAAACTAGACCCAGCTGAAGGAAGCATAAGTACATTTAAAAAAAAAAATTAAAAGAAAATCAATTTAATTGGTGAGACTGCAAATGCTTTGCTTACCTTAACTCTGAGAACACTAAAAGTCTAAAAGTCTTGTAGATACTGAAATGACCCAGCCAAAATAATCAACAATGAAGACATTAACCTCAGAAAGACTTTCTTGAGTCAGAGTTGTGACACGGCGGGTTAGGCACCAACTGCAATGCTGACATTCCATATGAGCGCGAGTTGAGTCCCGGCAGCTCCATTCCCGATCATTCTCCTTGCTAATGTGCCTAGGAAAACAGAAGATGGTCCAAGTAGTTTCTTTCTCTCTCTCTCTCTCTCTCATCCCCATGCCCCACGTAGCTCTGACTTTCAAATAAATAAACAGTTCTTAACAACAATGTATAATTGATGACAATAGTGAAATATCTTCAAAAATTTTTAAAACAACTATTTCCACATGGAATTACACCCATATAAACTAACATGTGTGATATTTGGAAGATACTTTAGGCATGTAAAGTGAGTTGTGTCTCACCAAAATAAAGGAGAAATCTAATAAAGATAAAGAAATATGCTCAAATAGCAGTTCCAACTAAAAAATAATAATAAATGAGAAATCCTTAAGATAGTAGAAGGTAAAGAACCATTTCAGGATAAGGCCAGGGCAGCAGGCTGGTAGCAACACAGCAAAGCTTGAACAAGGGAACAAAGAACTACAGAAGAGACATTTTCAAGAAGATAAAATGCAGATATTAACATCTCATATAGGTGCCTTTCGAGTCCCAGCTGCTCCACTTCTGATCCAGCTCCCTGTTAAAACACCTGGGAAAAGCAGCAGAGGATGTTCCAAGTGCTTGGGCCTCTGCACCCACATGGGAGACCTGGATGCAGCTCCTGGCTCCTGACTTCAGTTTGGCACAGCATTGGCTGTTGCAGCCATCTGAGGAGTGAACAAGTTAGTGGAAGATTGCTCTCTCTCTCTCTGTAACTCTGTCAAAACAAATAACTGTAACTCTGACTTTCAAAATAAATAGATCTTTAAAACAACAAAAGGACAAAGAACTTGCTAATTTTTGTACAAAACCAAGATTTTATTTAGAAAGGAAAATGTAAATGTAATATACTCCATGACTGTCAGTGTTTTATAGATAGCCATAACAAGGATTATTGAATATTTTTTCAAGTTAAAAATTAGAAGGGAAGGGTATATTAGGTGAAAGAAGGAAGAATATCTCATCTTTCATAATAAAAATTAATATACAACATATAAATCTTAATAATCAACAAAAATATGATTAAATTATTTATAAATGTAATGCTTTTTTTAAAAAAAAAAAGCCCAGTGATTCAAAAAATCATTGCATGTGGTGAAAATAAATCTGACTGAAGAAGAGTGAGGTGCAGGAGTACTTCTCTCTATTGTAAGCCAGGTTGATGCAATTGTATGCTTGTAACATTTATGAACATAAAGCATAATGAAACAATAATAAATGGAAGCAATTCATATAAGAGAGTAATGAATGGCTCAATACATCAGCACATTAATTAAAAGTGGAAGGATAAACACATCATGGATTGTTCTATAAGACTTTTTTTTTTTTTACCTGTATTATGCATTATCAGTAGCTTGCCCGTATTTATGCAGTATTTTCCTCTACACACTAAAGGGCTATATGTAAAAGCCTGTGACTCATTGCCTGGAGACAATTATTTTTCTTTTGAGGTCTCAGGATAAAGTCATTCCATTCTCTAGGCAAATTAGAATGCCTGAGGTTAATATCCTCAAAAACAGTCATGAAATAATGATAGATGGAGGAAGGATTTAAAAGTAATCCAGAGTGTTGCCTAGACTCAGTTGGGCTGGTCCATTAGTATGTACGTCCCCTCACCACCAATGATGCTGACTTCCCGGTATATTCACCCTTACAAGGCCCTTCCTTTGAATGTAAGCCATCTTTGTAAGTGTCTTTAACCAGTAGATGGCAGTAGAAATGGCTTAAGGAAGAACCACCCAGCTGAACCTAGTCAACTCAAGAGATCATGGAAGAAAATAATGTCACTTTAGTCTACAATTTTTAATGTTGTATTTCAGGTGATAAGTTGCTGAAACAACAGTTTTTTCCACTGCTTATGTGGGTAACTCCAACTCTACATTATCACTGAGTTCCCCAGGAGGATTAAAAGCTCAGTTGCGTGCAATGGCAGCAAACATTTTAACATGTTCTCTATGAGCTTACTGAATTTATTCCCTGGTCCCCTACATTTGTTTCTGCAGATCAATTCCCAAATAAGCAATTTAAGTGTAAATATGTAAACAAGTCTTTGTTTGAGATGCCACATAGCAGGGAATTATCAAGATACTGCATTTAGTAAAGAATCACAACTTGGTATTTTATAAACTGGTTAATTTGGGAAAAGGTTTGTAAGAAATACGTGGAAGACGAGAAGAAGTTGAAAGCTGTTGTAATAATTTAGATTCAAAATGAAGATGTACTAAAATAAAATAATAAAACCAGGCAGTAGATGTATGGAAAAGCTACCTCAGAATCCTTAAGATTAGTATTGTTTTGGATTAGACAAAGAAATCACTATCATATACAACTGATTGGGTGGGTGGAGGATATAGGAAGAGGGTCATGTTTAAGGAGGGATTTCATATGTTCAAAATTTAATATGCCATGGAGAGAGAGCATGTGGACTAGCTTTAAGAAAACGGTAGGACTTCTCCATATGGTATGCCTAGGTTTGATACCTGGCTCCAGATCCTGACTCCAGCTTCCTGCTTAGTGTGGAACCCTTCAGACAGCCATAATGACTCAAATATTTTATTCCTACTACCCTCGCGGGAGGCCAAAATTGGGTACTCAGCTCCCAGCTCCCAGTTTCCACTCCTGATTTCCTCCCGGCTGTACCCTCGCTGATGCAGGCATTTGGGGACTGAGACAGTATACAGGAGCTATCTCTGTTTATCTGTCTCTTTCTTTTTGTCTTTTTGATTCTCAAATAACTTTTTCTTTTATTTTAAATATGTTCAGTGAAGCTACGTATGGGATGTACATGAGAGAATTGTATATTTATGATATATAGGACATATATGGTATGTTCCAAAAATTGGCTTGAATAGGTAGGAAATAATAAATTTAAATATAATCTAATTTAAATAATCAAGCAATGATTTTGTAAGGGATATTTTAGCATAATAATAAAGATTAATATATGGTAACTTCTGAGTCATATATTACTTTTACTGGAAATTATGGCTATGGTTCACCATATGGTACATCAAAAATCCTCAATTAGGCTGTGGTGTCTCAGTTCCAAACCTAGATTATGTCAATAATCTTTCTGTGTATGCTCTGATTCAAAGTAATAATTGTTCTTTATTGATGAGCAAATAAAGCTTATATTAGTCCTTAGAAAATATGAAAGTAAGCCATAAAGTAGATAGCCAAATAGCAACTTCAGGTTCACTGGAGAGCCCCATGGAATTTGGAGACAGAAGCTTTAAATGTTGTCCTTATAGAGGGTTTGGTAATTTGGCTGAGGAATGCTGTTTCAGATTGCAGGTGAACTAGAATTACCTAAGACAATTCACCTTCTTTTGGAAGAGTGATTAAGGTCCATGTTATGTCACTTTAAAGTATGAATTTCTCTGAGAGAAGCCTCTTCTGAGGATGAAAGTCATCGGTGGAAACAAAGATCCCTGAACTGCCATCTTTCATTCCTGTCTTTCAAATCAGTAAGTCGGGCCACTTCTCTGGAGCAGGTCTAGCTGGCTCAAATCAGTCCGGACATAGACTGATTCTGTAGATCATGACCTTAATTTTGTATAGTTACTTTGAAAAGAATAGACTCTGCCTGAATTTGACTGAGCAACTTCTTTTCATTGAACTGCTTTGATAGCTGCTTCTGTGTCTGTTCTGTATTTTCCACAATAGAAATTCAAGGATCTTTTCTATCTCAATACTGTCAGCCCAAATGACTTCAAGCAGTTTTAGTTCTGCCATCTGTAAGAGATGAATTTGTTCAATCAAGTTAAATCACTGTACAAGCTCAGTCAGTGCACCAGAAAACACTCTAGTTTTACCTCACTGTTCTTATTCCAAGGTTAAATTAGTGTCTAAAGTTTCACATTTTGCCTCAAACAAATCAATTGTATTATAATAATATATTCAGAAAAATTATTAACTACTTTAAGAAGTCCCATGAAATGAACATATTTAGGATTCTGCTAAAAACATTTTAAGATTCATTTTAAATGAAAGAAAATACTTCATTTTAAGGTGAGTTTAATCTACACACTATGCATGTTTAGGTATTCTATGTTCTATTCTCTTAACACATGTACATATGCACATTTGCACATCCAAGCACATACAAAGGGGCTTTAAGTGCACTCATCTCTAAAATTATTTGATATTATTTGCTTTGTTCATCTTATATCAAATCTTTATCCACATCCATCTTTTTTTAAGATTTATTTATTTATTTGAATGGCGGAGTTAGGAAAGAGAGAGAAAGAGTCAGACAAAGAGATCTCCATCTACTGATTCATTCCCCAAATGGCCACAACAGCTAAGACTGAGCCAAAGCCAGCTCCAAGAGCTTAATCCAGGTTTCCTCTGTGGGTGTCAGGTGCCTAACTACTTGGGCCATCATCCTCTTGGTTCCCATATGGAATGCCGGTTTTGCAGTTGGAGGCTGGACCTGTTCCACCACAACACAGGCCCCCACATCCAGGTCTCTCTCTGAATCCATTTTCTTCCTCAACTACAATAATCATGCGTCTTGAATCAGGGGGCTTCTTAGAAAAACCTCTCATGGCTCACTTGGTTAATCCTCCGCCTACGGCGCTGGCATCCCATATGGGCTCCGGTTCTGTCCCTGGTTGCTCCTCTTCCAGTCCAGCTCTCTGCTGTGGCCCGGGAAGGCAGTGGAGGATGGCCCAAATGCTTGGGACCCTGCACCCACGTGGGAGACCATGAAGAAGCACCTGGCTCCTGGCTTCGGATCGGCATAACTTCAGCTGTAGCAGCCATTTGCGGAGTGAACCAACAGAAGGAAGACCTTTCTCTCTCTCTCTCTCTCTTTCTCTCTCTCTCTCTCTCTGTCTAACTAAAATAACATAACAAAAAAAAAAGAGAGAGAAAAACCTCTCATGATACTCTTGTGGATAATAAAGTAAGACGATGTGTTTTAAAATCACATGGTCCGAATATTTAAGGTAGTCATTAGGAAGTAATCTTGTGCATGTTATATTTCCTTTAAATACATGAAGTATCTGTGATAAAGCCACCAGAAACTAATAAGTTGAGTTGGCATCTGGGATGAAAACTGAATGGGAACCAGGTTTGAGAAAGATACTTTTCATTATTCCCAGTAAAAATTTTGAAGCTATGGATTTGGGTTATAATGTGTTTTAAAATGTTAAAAACAGCTATGCAAGGGTCAGCACTGTGGCACAATGGGTTAAAGCCCCGGCCTGCAGGACCAGCGTCTCATATGGGTGCTGGTTGCAGTCCTGGCTGCTCCACTTCTGATCTAGCTCTATGCTTTGGCCTGAGAAAGCAGGAGAAGATGATCCAAGTCCTTGGGCCCCTGCACCCATGGGTGGGAAGACCCAGAAGAAGCTCCTAGCTCCTGGCTTTGGATCCGCACAGCTCCAGCAATTGTAGTCATTTGAGGAATGAACCGGCAGTTGAGATCTCTATCTGTTTCTCTCCCTTTCTCACTCTGCCTTGGAAATAAATAAAATAAATTGTAAAAAAATCAAAAGTAAAAAAGAAAACTTTAAAATTACTGCTCATTTATTACATGAATACTTTCTTGTTTCTAGGATATATTCCAGATATAAGCTGTCTAATGAATTAAATATTGTCCCTATCTGAATGTGCCTTATAGACTAGTTAGGAAAATATTTACTAAAAACATCAGATAATTAAATTAAGACATTATTATTATTAGTAGTAGTAGTACTTCATTAAAAATCAGATTCTGAGAGAAACATAATAAAACGGAGAGAGCCAGAGAAGATCTCACTGAGGCAACTGTACTTGATTCATAAGGACTAAGCTTGATTCATAAGATTAAGAAAGGAATATGTGTTTACAGCAGACTCATAGAATGGCAAATGCCCAAAACAGCACTCCTGCCTCAGAATCAACCCTTGGGACATTCAGATCTGACTAAAAGGTTCATGAGCGTCTCACAGGCATGGAAAGCCATGACACGATGGCAAAAAACAATCTAAATGAAAGATCCTGGTGAACAAGACCCCAGCAGAAGGATCAGGCCATCAAGGAGAGAGGTGCCTTCCTCTGAAGGGAGGAAGGAACCTCCACTGTAATACAGCCTTGACTAAACAAGTTCAGAGTTGGTGAACTCAAGGGGCTTCCATAGCCTAGACAGCTCATAGCAAGAGCCTTGGGTGATTGCTGACGTCATAAATAAGAGTGCCAATTGTTAAATCAACAATGGGAATCACTGGGTACATGCTCCCCACGTAGGATCTCTGTCCTTAATGTGTTTAACTATGAAACTTAAAAACAACACTACTAGTCGAACAATACCCTACACCTGGTTTGGTTGTGTGAGTGTAGCCTGTTGAAATCCTTGCTTAGTATATACTAAGTTGATCTTCAGTATATGAAGGTAATTGAAAACGAAACTTGATGAAGGGTGGGATGGGAGAGGGAGTGGGAGAGGGGAGGGCTCAAGGAGGGAGGGAGGTTGGAGGCAGGAAGCCACAACAATACAAACGTTGCACTTTGTAAATTCACATTTATTAAATAAAAAAAATTAAAATAACTATATAACAAAAAAAGAGAGAAAGGAATATGTGTTTAATAACCAATGAAGGCCAGCGCCGTGGCTCACTGGGCTAGTCCTCCAACTGCGGTGCCGGCACCCCGGGTTCTAGTCCCGGTCGGGGCGCTGGATTCTGTCCCATTTGCTCCTCTTCCTTTCCAGCTCTCTGCTCTGGCCCGGGAAGGCAGTGGAGGATGGCCCAAGTGCTTGGGCCCTGCACCCACATGGGAGACCAGGAGGAAGCACGTGGCTCCCTGCTTCGGATCAGTGTAGCACACAGGCCACAGTGCTCCGGCCATGGCGGCCATTTGGGGCTGAATCAACGGAAAAGGAAGACCTCTCTCTCTGTTTCTCTCTCTCTCTCACTGTCTAACTCTGCCTGTCAAAACAATAATAATAGTAATAACCAATGAAAGAGGCAAGAAGCAATCTTAGAAATGTAAATTGAAAGCAAATGATGCAGGACTTTGTAAAGCATGTGACAGGTTTTCTGTATTTCCTTAAATCAAAAGTAATTTCTAAAGAGGCTTTGGAAGACAACTGACATTGCCATATTTGCATTTCAAACTATCCCCCTTAGTGATATGAAGAGAAACTCACTCCTACTTAAGATGTATTATGGTTATAATCTAAGGAAATGATTTGTGAGGATGCAGGGAGCTGAAAAGAACTGGGTTTGAAATACATTGGGATTTAAAGTAACTAGGATCTGACAATGATGTGTTACAAAATCTGTGTCCATGCCAGTGAATCTGTTTTGTGGGTTCAGAATTTGAGTGGAAGATGTGGACTGTTGTTAAATGAAAATAGGGAAGACATGATGAGGGTAGCTTTGGTGGAGGAGAAAGCTTAAATTATATGGGAATTTTGAAATTGTTGCTATCAATTTTTCGTAATAAAAAAAATCAGACCAGGCCAGTGCCGTGGCTCATTAGGCTAATTTTCCACCTGTGGCGCTGGCACTCCGGGTTCTAGTCCCGGTCTGGGCGCTGGTTCTGTCCTGGTTGCTCCTCTTCCGGTCCAGCTCTCTGCTGTGGCCTGGGAAGGCAGTGGAGGATGGCCCAAGTGCTTGGGCCCTGCACCCGCATGGGAGACCAGGAGGAAGCACCTGGCCCTGGCTTCAGATCGGCGTAGCTCCAGCCGTAGCGGTCACTTGGGGGGTGAACCAATGGCAGGAAGAGTTTCTCCCTGTCTCTCTCACTAACTCTGCAGTCAAAAAAAAAAAAAAAAAAAAAAATCAGACTGTGTTTAACAGGAACAAATTCAACAGCAACCAATGTTCCTACTCTTTTTTCCATGCTACAGGAGCAGTAGGTTGTCATTTCAATCTTTTCTGGCATGGACCTAGTCTTCACTCAGTGTTACCTGATATGAAAACTAGCTCAGGGCACAGAAGAAGAGATTCAGACTAGGAAAATTGCCTCCCATATGGCAGGGTAGTGAAAATTGTTAAGGAAAAATGAGGAATATTATCACCTTTATCAGAAAACTGACACACAAAGTGTCTCAAATTCCCAATATCAATTAACCTGTTTGTTCAATGTCATTAGCAATTATCATTTACTAAGCAATTTTCATTGTTGGTTTGGAACACTTCTTTATCTTTCCTTTTAGAAATCAATTTGGAATTGGCATGTCACTCTGTCCCAGTGGACACCATGGCTAAAACAAGATTAGTTTTAATGATCTCTAAACACAATTATTTTTATAAAACTATATATATATATATGTATATATATATTCTCTTCTAAATTGACATAAAATTGCTATTTTACAAATTGTTGTAGAAAAATAGATTTCTCATTCCAAATAACTTTAACACTGAAGCAAGGTCATGTAAGAAATTCATAGTAACGATTTAATATTAGTATTTAGATCGATTCTACCCTCCAATCAGGTTTTTTTTTTTTTTTTTACTTACATCTAACTTTTTAAATGATAAAAACTGTTCCTGTACTTCTGGATGCAGTTTATCCTCAGATTCCCTGTGCTCACATCTCAAGGAAACAAAACATAGAGAAGTTTCAGTGTCACTGAGACTGAATTAAATGGCAGGACTTCAATACCAGTGCTTTAATTTTTCAAATCACATAAAATGAACCATCTTGGGTCTAAGCTGGAAGTTGCACATTCAGAGGCAATCCCCATTACCCACTACTAGGTGTCTATGGTAAGGACCCCAACCATTATTTATATAGAGATATGATTTGCTTTTATATGATTTGTAATTGTGAATCTAAGGATGTTTATTTATAAACATATACTAAAATAAATTCTGACTTGGTGGATTATTATTCACACTTCGTCACACTTAGGGAATGTATATGTTATGAATAATGAGACCTGAGTTGTATTGGATCAAACTGTGTCCATTAAGTATTTTCAAGTGTCTCAATGAATATACATTTTACAAATGAAGGGTGTTTTTTATTTTGATTTCATCCTATTTTGTTATGTTTGTCTCTTTCTCTGTGATATGATGGCACAAGGGGTATCAAAGGCAGATATCCTGGCTCAACACAGGATGTACTAGAATAATGAAATACATCAATAACTTGTTTCTTGATAAATATCTACTACACTTTGCTTTTCCCGACTAATATCTGGTTATCTCATGTGTCTCATGTTAAATGCCTCCTTCAAAAAGACTATATCTTAATAACATCCTGAATTTGATTGCATAATTTCAGTGGGTATTGCAATTGCAGAATTTGTTATTGTTATATTAGCTTTGTTTTTGATCTTTTCTTCCTCATTGAGAGTATTATGATTTTGAAGACGAGATGTATATCTTCTTATCATTCAGTCTATGGAATAATTATTTGGAAACACCAAAGCTTATTTTTTAGTCCTTCCTCTCAGTCACATAAAAGATTATAACTCCTATGCTGAAAAGCGTAGGCATAGAACTATTTCTTCACAAAGATATCTAAATAAAATTTTTAATTTATGGATTGAATCATCAAAAACTCCTGTTCTGTTCACAGTGACAGCATGTGTTGCTATAACAGAGCATTCAATAATCTGAGTTTCTGAGTTAAAAAGTATAATGAAGGATATATTATCTTTGTTTGCTAAGCACTTATATTTTGGGGTTAATTTATATGCCACAGTTTATTTATAGCTATATTGCATACTATCCTAAGAACCTAGAAACATGGTCAGCCTACAATGTATAGTACATATAATTGAATGAATGAACATAGTTCTGTTCCTTAGATGAAACTCCTGATATCACTAACTTTGAAAACTGATATTCATATTGCAATATTACTAATATTGCATATAAGTAATATTAGATATTACTAATCTTCAGTTAGTAGTATTTACCATACTACTAATCATGAGAGAGCAGGTAATGTGCATTTCATTTTTATCTTGGTTCTCTTTACTCCCCCAAGTTCCACAGGGTAATACAAATGATTCAAGTGGGTGCAGCAGAAGTGGTTGAGTTTCCATTAGAATGAAGAACCTTAAGCTAGGAATACCTGAATCTTTTAAAGTGACTTCAAGCACAGCTGCATGGATGCTGTTTTCATCCACAAACAAATCTATCCTCTTCTTTGTATGGAGGCATTATGTAATTCCTTAGAGCACATGCTATAAAATGTATTTGATGTGGCTGGCCCTGTGGCATAATGTGAAAAGACGCCGCTGCAGTGCTGGCATCCCCTGCTGCTCTGCTTCTGATTCAGCTCTCTGCTATGGCCTGGGAAAGCAGCTGAAGATGGCCCAAGTCCTGGGGTCCCTGCACCACTGTGGGAGACCCAGAAGAAGCTAATGGTTTCTGGCTTCAGATTGGCCCAGCTCTGGCCGTTGCGGCCATTTGGGGAGTGAACCAGCAGGTAGGAGACTCTCTCTCTCTCTCTCTTCTCTCTGTCTCTGTCTCTTTCTGCCTCTTTGTAACTCTTCCTTTCAAGTAAAATAATAAATCTTTAAGAAAAAAGATATAGAACCAGAAACTCGTCTTTATTTTAAGATTATATAAAATTCTTGCGCATATTAAATTTTTGTAGTAGTAGTCACTATATTATCAGATATAAAAGAATTACCAACATATTTTATGTGAGACATATAATTAACTGTTTAGGTATTGATAGAGGAAATATTGGTCAATACCAATTTATCGATTTTTTCCCTAAGCTTCAGTTACATATAGTCAGCTTTACCGTTTGTACTGATAGATGAACCATGGCACAAAATCATGTACAATTAATGATCCCCCAGTATCCATGAGGATTTGTTCCAGGAATTCCTATGAATAACAACATCTGTGATTTCTCAAGTCCCTGTGATGTCAGCAAGTACACATTGAATTTTACCTCACAATAAAATAAGATTTCAAATTATAGGCATTTGTGAGGTGAACAAATATGAACACGATTTAAAGAGACAAAGCATATGAGTGCGGGTCACTAAAAAAGAAAATGTAGATCATGAGTGGACCAGAACTCATGTGGCACCTCCAGCCATGGTCCATATTAGAGAAAGAAACAGAGAGAGGGAGAGGGAGAGAGAGAGAGAGAGAGAGAGAGAGAGAGAGAGAGAGAGAGATCCCCTTGTTTGTTGGGCTCTTTTATGAAGTACAAACATAAAACCCCTAGGAATTTTATGTCACTTCCACCTGGAGCTTAATATCCATATTTTCATTACATTCCTCCTCTAAATCTTGGATAAATTATGTGCATCCATGTTGATTGACAGGTTGGGATAGCATTACATAGTGACTTTTCAAGGACTTCCAGCTCAGGAAGGCCTAAACAAGGTGTCTAATTCCACTACATCATTCCTCTGCACTTAGGGCTTTGCATTCTTCATGTTAAAGAGGCTGCTGAAGGATGATGATAAATCTTCTAGAGCTACCACCTGCTTATCAGAGTTGTAGGCCTTCTCTATCTTGGGTGTGGAAATCTCAACCTACTACTTTTAATGGATCTGTCTCTTGACAGACTTTCAGTAGTGCCAATGGTTGTGGCACCTGTTTGATTATCATTACTTTGAAAATCTGTTGAACTCTGAAATAAAATTAATGTCAATTAGGATGAGCATAATTGACAATTTGTATGTGGGATCTCTTTCAGGAAAGGAAGAATATATACTCTTGTTTCCAAAATAGTGGAAACTGATAGATGTTTCTTGCCCAGATTATAAAACCTTTTAGCCTTTGTATAAGACTGTACAATGCCTATTTTAGAACATATTGCTGCTAGTGGAAATGTAACAGATTTTATAATTCTGTAATATGCTCCACCTCACTCTATCAGTATATATTCTATAGTTTGTGTGTCATTCATGACTGTATTAGCTAAAGCATCCACACACTTGAATACTTGTAGTAAAATATGACCAGTAATCTGGGCTAGATTACAACAGATAAATTTTTAAAAGTGGCTTCATGAGGTAAAGAAGGATTTTGCTTACTATGGTAGAGAAAAACACTATGGAGATTTCCTGCCAATAGAAGATTCCTGGGAGAATCAGAAGAGGTAGGTAAAACACATCTGCCATAGAGTGCAACAGCTTTGATATGAGAAAAGAAATGGTTTTGCTTATCTTTTTTTTTTGACAGGTGAAGAATTGAGCTAGAAAATTGCAGGCCCAAACCTCCTTCCCCAAAGCTGAAACCCTGTGGGGCGGGGGTTGTATAGTTTCAGTTACTTATCTTTACAGCTGCACCTGTGTGAGGATAAGGGGCCGAAGCTGTGTAATCCTTGCCTCACCCGCCGTTAATGCCTCAATCAATTCTAGGAGATGTCCTTTGAACTCCCCGCGCGTGCTTTGAGTTTCCCGCAGTGTGAGTTGATTTGCTAATGAGCTTCCTGTGGTGTGAGATGATTTGCTAGTCTCTGAAAACCCTATAAAAACCCTGACCCTTGACTTCTTGGGGCTGCTCTGTTCTCTGTTCTAAAATAGGCATTGTACAGTCTTATACAAAGGCTAAAAGGTTTTATAATCTGGGCTCCTGTTCAGAGAGCCCCAGCATGCTGGTTTGAATAAACCCCTTGCTGATTGCATGAGAGTGTCTCTTGGAGTTGTTCCTTGGGCGGTGGATGCTTCTCGACCCTAACATTTGGAGGTCCCACCGAGATTTGGTCTGCTGCCTGTGGACGCCTCCAACGAATATCTCTCGGGGTAAGTAAAGGTGCCTATTCTTGTTATTCTATGTTGTGTTGTTATTCCGGTAGTTTGTGAGTGCTCTAGGTCTGTTCAAGTTTCCTGGTTTTCTGGTTATTGCACTGGTGTAGTAGTAGCTGTCGGGGCAGGTGCGTGAGCCCTCCCTGACTGTGGCTGGCAGACATGCCCGGGGGCCACAGGCTACGGCCCTGGGGGACACCTCAGGAGGAAAAAGGAAGACTGGGGACGCCCAGGGGCTTCTGTTGGGTAGACGTTGAGTCTGCATCTGTATTGCCAGCGCAATCGGTACGGCCGGTGCGGCCGATGTATTATTTTAGGGTCTTTTCAGACACTCTAATTGGTCATTGTGTGTTGATCTCCGTCATCGTTTCTCTGTTCGTGTACCTTGTGTTATCCAAAACCATGGGTCAGACTGTGTCTACTGTGTCTATGCCTTTGTTGCTCACTTTGGGACACTGGTCTGAAGTTCGTGACCGTGCTCATAACCTTTCCTTATTGATTAAGAAGGCTAAATGGCAGTCTTTCTGTGCCTCTGAATGGCCAGCCCTCGGAGTAGATTGGCCTCCAGAGGGCTCATTCCATTTGCCACTCATCCGCCGAGTGAAAGAGGCCATCTTTCAGCCTGGCCGTTACGGCCACCTGGACCAACAACCCTACATAGAGGTTTCGGAGGATCTTTGTGAAACTCCACCTGACTGGGTAAGGCCTTTCCTACCTTTCCTACTTCTCAGGCTTCGGTGTTGGTTGACATGCTTCCTGTGAAAATGCCCGCCTCACCGACAGCGTCACCACCACTGTCTGTCTTACCTGAATCCCAGGCGGATTTGATTGTTTTTGATTCTCTCCCTCCTTATCCACACCCCCAACTGTACCCTCCTGTTCCCCAACCCTTACCCCCTGCACCCTTGGGCCCCCTACCCTCCTCGGTCTCGCCGCCGACTCCTGCTTCCCTCTCTGCATCTGCTTCCTCCTCCTCCCCGCCCCCATCACCCCCAGAGGGAGGACCTGCCAGGGGGACTCAGAGTCGGAGGGCGTGGAGCCCTCAAGATGTGGCTGTAACCCTTCCTCTCCGGCCGTATGGGCCCATGGTGGATGGCAGGCGGGGGGGGGGGGATATGCAGGCATTACAGTATTGGCCGTTCTCATCTTCTGATATCTATAACTGGAAAAATAATAATCCCCCTTTCTCTGAAAACTCTTCACGCCTCACAGGTCTTGTCGAGTCGCTGATGTTTTCCCACCAACCGACTTGGGACAACTGTCAGCTGAACACCCTCTTTACCACCGAGGAGAGGGATCGGATACTCCTGGAAGCCTGAAAGGATGTTCCAGGACAGGACGGGTGACCGACTCAGCTCCAGAATATAATTGATGACTTGTTTCCCTTGTGCCAACCTAACTGGGACCCTAATACACATGAAGGTAGGGAGCATCTGTCCACCTATTGCCAGTCTCTAGTGGCGTGTCTCCGTGCAGCGGCTCGAAGGCCCACTAATTTGACTAAGGTAAGGGAAGTAGTACAGGGACCCTCTGAATCTCCCTCAGTCTTTTTAGAAAGACTAATGGAAGCCTACTGGAGATATACACCCTTTGATCCTCAGTCTGAGGAACAGCAGGTGTCAGTGACTATGGCCTTCATCGGTCAGTCAGCCCCAGACATACGCCGTTAACTACAGCGTTTAGAGGGGCTATAGCACTTGACCATGCAAGACCTGGTTAAGGAGGCAGATAAGGTGTTTCATAAGAGGGAGATGGAGGAAGAAAAGGAACAAAGAAAAGAAAAGGAAAGGGAGAAAAGGGAAACCATTAGGGATGAAAAACGAAACCAAGAGTTAACTAAAATCCTGGCCGCAGTAGTAGGTAAAACAGCAGCTCATGGCAAGGGAGATAGAAAGGAAAACAACCTGGGCCCACGGCGTCGTCCACCCCTGGACCCAGATCAATGTGCCTACTGCAAAGACAAGGGACACTGGGCAAACGAGTGCCCCAAAAGGAAGGCCATTCGGCCCAAACCAACGCTCCTTGCTCTGGAAGAGGAAGGTTAGGGGTGACGGGGCTCGGATCCCCTCCCCGAGCTCAGGGTAAATTTTAACGTGGAGGGGACTCCCATCAATTTTGAAATAGACACTGGGGCAGTTTACTCCACCCTGCAGGCCCCATTGGGTCCCTTATCCAGCAAAAAATCTTTAGTAAGGGGAGCCAACGGCAGCCGGTACCGAGCATGGACTACAAAACGGACTATGGACTTGGGAAAGGGTAAAGTCCAACACTCTTTTCTGGTAATTCCTGACCGCCTGGCCCCTTTGATGGGAAGAGATCTGCTTACCAAATTAAAGGCTCAAATAACTTTTGAGCCTACTGGACCACGGGTGGAGTTCCTAAACACCATGGTAGACACCCCAGTGGCCACCACACTGTCTATGTCAGTGGAAGATGAATATCGATTCCAGGAAAAATTAGAGGAGATGCAGGAATCAGAAATCCAATCTTGGCTTGCCAATTATCCTGATTCCTGGGCGGAAATGGCAGGACTGGGGCTAGCTACCTGCCAGCCCCCAGTAGTGGTTACCTTAAAAACCAGCGCCATCCTATATGGGTTAGACAGTACCCTATGAGCAGAGAAGCCAGAGAGGGAATTCAGCCTCACATAAAAAAGACTACTTTCCCTAGGAGTCCTAAAGCCCTGTCATTCGGCTTGGAATATGCCATTGCTGCCAGTCAAAAAGCCTGGGACACAAGATTATTGCCCAGTACAGGACTTAGGGAAGTAAACGGCAGGGTTCAAGACATTCACCCTACTGTGCCTAACCGCTACAACTTGCTGAGCACCCTCAGCCCTGAGCGCACCTGGTACTCTGTGTTGGATTTAAAAGATGCTTTCTTTTGTTTGCGACTACATGAGGACAGTCAACCATTGTTTGCCTTCGAGTGGCTGGATCCCGAGGAGGGGATATCGGGACAATTGACTTGGACACGGCTACTGCAGGACTTCAAAAATTCACCCAGCATATTCGATGAAGCACTCCACCGGGACCTAAGCCATTTCTGAAGCGACCATCCAGAGGTGACATTATTGCAGTACGTAGATTACTTGCTTCTGGCTACTGCAACTCAAAAACAATGTGAGTACAGCACAAGGTCCCTGCTGCAGGAATTGGCCCAACTAGGGTACCGGGCTTCTGCAAAGAAGGCCCAATTTTGCAGGTGGGAAGTCACTTTCTTGGGATACACCCTTAAAAATGGAAAGCACTGGCTAACAGAGGCGCGCAAAAGGACTGTGACTCAGATCCCTGTCCCCACTACTCGAAAACAGCTTCGAGAATTTCTGGGGACGGCCGGGTTTTGTAGGCTATGGATACTGGGGTTTGCTTCCTTGGCCTCCCCACTCTACCCACTGCTAAAAGGGGACAAGGACTTTGTGTGGGGACTGGAACAACAGCAGGCCTTTGATGGCATCAAACAGGCACTGCTCTCGGCACCCGCCCTAACCTTGCCAAATGTTGAAAAACCTTTCACCCTTTTCATAGAAGAATGAAAAGGAGTGGCCAGGGGGGTCCTCACCCAGACCCTGGGGCCCTGGAAATAGCCAGTAGCTTATCTGTCCAAGCACCTGGATTTGGTTGCGAGTGGGTGGCCCCGGTGCCTAAAAGCTATTGCGGCAGCTGCCCTACTGACTAAGGATGTGGATAAATTGACTTTGGGACAAAGGCTGACTATCATAGCTCCACATTCGTTGGAGAGTGTCATAAGACAACTGCCCGATAGCTGGCTTTCAAACGCCCACATCACCCACTACCAGAGTATTCTATTGGATAAGGATCGAGTTACTTTCGGTTCCCCAACTGTTTTGAACCCTGCCACCCTGCTTCCGGATGAGACTGCAGATCCCGTCCTCCACACCTGCCAGGATATCCTGGCCGAGGAATCCGGTATCCGCTGAGATCTGACGGACCAGCCACTATCCAACCCAGAGGTAACGTGGTTCACAGACGGGAGCAGCTTTCTACTGGATGGTAAGCGGTGGGCCGGGGCGGCAGTAGTCAGCACCACAGACACCATCTGGACGGCCAGCCTGCCGGAGGGAACCTCAGCCCAAAAGGCCGAGCTGATCGCATTAGCAAAAGTGCTGGAACTGGCGAAAGGAAAAAGGGCAAATATATATACTGATAGCTGCTATGCCTTTTCCATGGCCCATGTGCATGGGGCAATCTATCAGCAGAGAGGACTGTTAACCTCAGCAGGAAAGGAAGTAAAACACAAGGCTGAAATCCTCCACTTCCTAGCCACTGTCCTGATACCCTTTAGGCTGGCAATAATACACTGCCCAAGCCATCACAAAGGGACTGATCCGGTGGTCGTGGGAAATCAGAGGGCGGATGAAGAAGCTAGAGCAGAGGCTCTGCGGGACCCTGAGGCTAATGTCCTCATAGCAGAAGGAGGAGATGGTCTCTCTTCAGGGCCCGAGGGAGAAATGCCGGAACAACAGGCAATCTCCTACTTGCAGCAGGTCCACCAGTTCACTCACCTCGGGGCGCAAAAGCTGCAGAGCTTACTGCGAGACCAGCCTTTTTCTTTATCCCCTTCTGATAACAAACGCCTGGCAGAACAGGTCGCCAAAAATTGTAAAGCTTGCCAGGCAGTAAATGCTTACCTAACCCAAATATGGGACGGAAAGAGACTGAGGGGCGACAAACCAGGACAATTTTGGGAAGTGGATTTCACTGAAATCAAACCGGCTAGGTGTGACTACAGATAACTCCTGGTCTTCATTGACACCTTCTCGGGATGGGTAGAGGCCTTTCCCACTCATAAGGAAACTGCCCTAATCGTTGCTAAGAAAATAGTGGAAGAAATTTTCCCTCGGTTTGGACTGCCTCAGGTAATTGGGTCTGATAACGGACCGGCGTTTGTGGCCCAGGTAAGTCAGGGTCTGGCCAGGGTACTGGGGATTACATGGAAATTGCATTGTGCCTACCAACCCCAAAGCTCAGGTCAGGTAGAAAGAATGAATAGAACAATTAAGGAGACCTTAACTAAATTGGCTATGGAGACTGGCTTAAAGGATTGGACTCTGCTCCTACTTTATGCTCTGTTCAGGGCCAGAAATACTCCTTCCCCTTCTATGTTTCACGCCTTTTGAACTGATTGGAAACAACTCTCAATGAGGCAGAAATGGATGATCTCTAAGATTAGAGATCCTCACAAAAAGGGGGGAAAGAAGAATTGAGCTAGAAAATTGCAGGGCCAAACCCCCTTCCCCAAAGCTGAAACCCTGTGGGGCGGGGATTGTATAGTTTCGGTTACTTATCTTTACAGCTGCACTGTGTGAGGATAAGGGGCTGAAGCTGTGTAACCCTTGCCTCACCCACCGTTAATGCCTCAATCAATTCTAGGAGATGTCCTTTGAACTCCCCGCAGGTGCTTTGAGTTTCCCACAGTGTGAGTTGATTTGCTAATGAGCTTCCCGTGGTGTGAGATGATTTGCTAGTCTCTGAAAACCCTATAAAAACCCTGACCCTTGACTTCTCGGGGCTGCTCTGTTCCTGTGTGTTCAGAGAGCCCCAGCATGCTGGTTTGAATAAACCCCTTGCTGATTGCATGTGAGTGTCTCTTGGAGTAGTTCCTTGGGCAGCGGATGCTTCTCAACCCTAACACAGGTATTTGAGGTCTTCAATTCACTTACAGAGTATAAAGACTTATCTTCTGTGGGTACCTATGAAGACTCAAGAGGTAAAATTTTAATTCTTGGGGCCAGCCTTGTGACATACCAAGTAAGGCCTCCGCCTGCAATGCTGACATTCCACATGGGCACTGGTATGGATCCCAGTTGCTCTACTTCCAATCCAGCTCCCTGCTAATTGCCTGAGAAGGGCAGTAGAAGAGGGATCAGGTGTTTGGGCCCTTGCCATTCATGTGGGAGACCCAGATAGAGCTCCTGGCTCTTGGCTTCAGCCAAGTCCAGCCCTGGACATTACAGGCATCTCAGAAGTAAACCAGTGGATGAATGATTCTCTCTCTCTCTCTCTCTCTCTCTCTCTCTCTTTCTGGCTCTCCCTCTCTCACTGAGATTCTGATTTCAAATAAATAAAAAAAATCTTTAAAATAAGTTTGACTTTTGGCAAATGTATTCAGATTGGGTATTTTAATTTAATTGCAGCAGCAGAGCTAAGTAACACCTGGTTTCTTATATTCAGTCTGTAATTTGTAGCAGGCAGTGCTTCTTCATGAAGAAAAGCCATGAAACTACTGATTTCCTTCATGAAACTACTGCCATCAGCAAATCACTTGACATCTGGATTTTCCATCAGCTTATCTCACAGTTTAATCCTACTGGAATACACCTACTCTATCAGAAAGTTCTTTTTTTTGTACTTTGATATCTTCTGTTCACATCCATCTGTGATAGCACAGTGCTCAGAGCCAACCTGTCTTGCATGGGCATTAACTCCAGAAACACACTGCAATGGTACTCATGTGACATAGGCAGATAGCCAAGAGCTGGCACTCTGTCTGCATTACCGTTTACGTTCCCTTAACACCAATAGACTATTACAGTGGCTGTCCCAGTGTTATTAGTTTTGGAAACAAAAGCACCCAGATTTACATTGCAAAAATTTGCACTGATAATTTCAGTCTCATGGTTGACTCACCAATTATGATGTAGGCACAGGATAGCATTTGTCTCTGGTTTTCAGACCACTACTGGAATTTTTACTATTGCCTCTCCTGTTGTGTAGTTTGCCAATTATAGATCTTGAGACATTTCAGTGGCCAGAATTACACAGCCTTCATATTTATTTTTTTGTTCCATTTCTTTGGACAACCCTGATTAATACATACAGGAATGAACAAAGCAGGGCACTGGAAAGAGTACAAGAAATGTTAGTATAGAGAAGCAGAAATGAACATTCTGTAGAAAATGTGCCATTCATGAATCAACCTGGGACATTCCAACTTAAAAAAGAATATGAGAATCAACATAGCTGGCTAAAAAATTCCTGCAAATGCTACTCCAGAACAACTTTACCTTTGGTAAATCAAAAAGTTTAGAAAAATATTTCAACAATTCATCTTGTGACTCATTTGGAGAATCATTGATTTAGACATTTTGGGTCAAATTTGTTTTGAGTAAATTGATAATATAGTGAATTATATTTCAATTCACCATCATTTGTTGATTTTTCTACTAATTAGCTAAGATTAGAAAAAAAAATAGGATATTTTCAGTCAAGAATTAGATTTGATGGCCTCTGGAGTGTAACAAGTTTCTTCTACTTTAGAATAAAGACTGTAAAAACCCAAGATTACAAACATATATGGAGAAGGGATAAAATAGAAATAAACAGTACAGAAGTCATTCAAACAGCTACCACTTTCTTTAATAATCAGTTTAACTTTGAACAGTGTGGCTAGTAGTGGGCATTCAGAGATCAACAAATTAACTGAGAAAGAAACTGAAGTCCATACAGGAAAATTCTGTGGAAAAAATAAATTTGCAGGAATATGTAAGAATTGCATAGCTAGAATTACTTAAATTACAGAGTGAAAGGTTTTATTTCCATTCTCCTATAAATGAGAAGCATTTAAATTATTTTTATTTATATCTGTATATGAATATTCTCAAAAAGAGTCAAAATGCATATGGAAGTATGTGAGATTGAACTGCTATGCAGGGGTATTTCTTATCACACTTTTTTTTTTTTTACTATTTTGCTATTGTTTATATTTGTGTTTCTGTTTATTGCTTTCTTGTTCCTTTAGAAATAATTGTGATTTCCTGCTTCATTACATAAAGCTGTATTTCTGCATTAAATATGTTCCTTTATTTGAACAAAATGATATTCTATGGAACTGTTAAAATTCAAAATTTTTCTTACATGAGTAAAGAAATAATATTGAAGTATTTTTCCTTGTATGTTTTGCTAAGCTATGCCTTGTTTTCTTTCAATAATATTTGTTTAAGAATTTGAAAGCAGGAGTGACAGAGAGAGGGAAGAAGAGACAGAGAGAGCCCTTCCATCTGCTGGACCACTCCCCAAATGCAAGCCACAGCCAGGAAGATGTGAGGCTGAGCCAGGAGCCAGGAGTTCCATATGGGTCTCCTACGTGGATGGCAGGAAACAAGGCATGTGGGTCTTCATCTGCTACCTCCTAGGCACATTACCATGACGCTGGATAAAAAGTACAGATTAGCTATAACTTGAACCAGGCACTTTGATGTGGGATGCTATTGTCCCAAATGGCACTTTAACCTATTTTTGCCACAATACCCTCCCTATCTCTGTATTTAAATGTGAAAATATCAGACACATTTTGCACATTGAACATTGAATTTCATTGACTTGGAGTCCAGGTTATCAAGCAATACATATGAATAAATAACACTGACAAAAATCCAAGTTAGAAAATAAGTAGGTGATATTTTGACTCTTGTCCTGCCTTCTGTAACTGCAGTGTTCACTGCTTTTGTTTTTCAGTATGAGTTTTTCATACTGAGTCAAGTTCAGCAATCTGTTTTAATCAGCAGTTCCCATATGATTAGGATTTTTGGTTAACTTCGCATTTTTATGTTGGTGAAGTACCCAGGGAATATTCTACTCTCCCTAAAAGTGTATAATGTTGATTTCTTTTCACATTCTTTTCTTTATGTGGTATAATATTTAGTATAAGCTTTATTGAAAGGAAGAATTTATTGATCTCCAAACCCCAGAAAAATCATATTTTCTGTGGACATGGGATTTCAAACATCAGTATCAGAAAGTTCATTTTTTTGTACTTTGATATTTTCTGTTCACATTCTCTCTGTATTTTGTTGATTTCATTTCTTTAAAAATGGTATAACCTAGATGATAGAAAATCTGCAGATCTATGGCTGAACATTAAAGGATGGGCTCATTTGTCTATATTGCACATATAATACTATGTGTATATATGTAAATAATACCTCTTTTTTGGGGAGGGAACCAATAATTTTTGTAAGTATTTCCAGGAGTGCATGATAAAATGACAGTATTAGTAGCCAGTATGTGATGTAGCAATTTATCTTGCCACTTGTTAGGTTTGTTGGAGTTCTGGTTGCTCTGAATCGAATTCAGATTTCTGCTTACACATCTGGGGAGGCAGGAGATGATGGCCTGAGCACTCAAGTCCCTGCAACCCATGGCAGAGACCCAGAAGGAGTTCCTGGCTCCTGGTTCCTGACAACTGGCTTTGGCATGGCCTACCCTTTGCTGTTGTGGGCATTTGGGGAGTGAACCAGCTGATGGAAGATCTCTTCCTCTCCTACTCTCTCTGTTACTCTCTTTAAAATAAATAAATAAACCTGAAAAAAGCAGGAGGAGGAAGGGTGGGAGCATGGAGGAAGGTGAGTAAGGTGGGAAGTGTCACTAATCTCCTAAATCTGTATATATGAAATACGTGAAATTTGTTCCTCTTATATAAATAAAAAAATTTAAAAAAGAAAAAGATGACATTATTAAAAACTCAACAGTTTTAAAAATTTTAGGAACATTCACATTATTTACCATAAAGAGGCTGGTGCTGTGGCGTAGCAGGTGAAGCCGTAGCCTACACTGCCGGCATCCCATATGGGTGCCGGTTTGAATCCCGGCTGCTCCACTTCCCATCCAGCTCTTTTCTATGGCCTGGGAAAGCACTGGAAGATGGCCCAATTCTTGGGCCCCTGCACCCATGTGGGAGAGCTGGAAAAAGCTCCTGGCTCCTGGCTTCAGATTGGTGCAGCTCCGGCCATTGTGGCCATCTGGGGAGTGAACCATCAGATGGAAGACCTCTCTCTCTTTGCCTCTATCCCTCTTTCTCTCTCTCTGTGTAACTCTGAATTTCAAATAAATAAATAAATCCTAAAAAAACCCCATTATTTAAGAATTTGAATGTCATATTTTGTTGTTTAAAAATTTGATACAAATTTCACTTCATAATTTTAATTTTTAGTAATTTTCCTTTCTTTAAATTTTTAGAGTACATACTAATATACTGTGACAAATAAATATCATTTGCCATGTCTATGTGCAAAAACTATTGTCCATATCCAAGTGTTGTCTTCTTGAATAATTTTCCTTACAAGTGAAGTTTTTGTTTTATATTTAATTTTATTTAAATATTGTATATATTGAATAGAAGTATTAATAGTTATTCATGAAAATTTTAAAAAAATATAATTATTACTTATTAATGTATTACTTGGTTATATAATTCATATATTGGTTATAAATTGGGAAAATTATTGCTGAAGGAAGTTTATTTCTGTATGTTTACTTATTCTTGTGAGAATAAATCACACTAAAATCAGATACGTCTTACTGATGGCATGTATTTTTTCCATCATGGATTTAATTGAGAATTTAAGTGATAAAGTTCAAGCACACCATGGATCAGGTTCTATAGTTACACTGATATCTTTATCTCGGCTGATAGCTGGGGAAGAGGACCTTGCTAGCTTTTCTTCTACCGCACCCTCCATCATTGTGTTTATTATGATCTTCTGTTATCTTCATGGTGATGTACAAGTGCCTTGTAATTCCTGATTCGCAGATACTCGATATGTATGTGGTGATTTTGTATATTTTAATATCTGGAATCTATTTTTAATATTTAGAAGGAGCTTATATTAGGCTTGTTGCCTTTTATGATGTATTCATCTCAAATCTGTTTTATTTGGTCCAAATGAACAAAAAATACCTGTATCAAACCTGAAATGACTCCGTTGGTTTACTAAATTAACCCAAATTAATTTATACATTATTCCACATGCAAAATAATTCAAGAATAATTAACTTTTGTAATTTATTAAACTAAGATCTTTAATAATTTTCATATTCTTAAATAAAAGTATAAAAGCACAACCCATTATGTTATAAACTATTCATCATAAACTTACTGTTTCAATAGTGCAATAAACTTTTATACACATACTTTTTTTCTCAATTTGAAGAAAACCAATCAAATTCTTTTCAACATTAATCCCTAATCCTCTAGACACTTCTGACAACTCATTATATTGTAACATAGAAACAGTACAGTCATTTTAATTATTTCTAAACCTACTGAGTACTCTTACAATTATCTTTAAATAAGCCACATGACAGTGTAACAATTGTATTGAGAAACGAAGATTCATTAGTTTGAGTGAATGAAATTGTTTATCTGTGGACTTGTTTTTGCCTTCAGGGAGTCTCAGTAAAGAAATATGGAAAATTCCCAAATATTTCAGAGCATTCATAAGATATATGTAGTTATACAGTAGAATAAACATTTTTCATATCCATTAATAAATTTCAATATCATTTTTAATTTTTGAAAATGTGGACTGTGCATTTGCAAGTACAAACAGGATTTCATTCACTTCTAAAGCAATCTATGTTCAGGAGACTATACTTCTTTCATGTATTGGTATGTTATTTGGATGCATTATTAATGATATATATGTTGTCTATTTGTAATAAAAACACATCCACAAGATGCAAAAAATACTCATTTGTGAAAATACAGTGGTTCATTTTAACTTTTGTGACATAGAGAAAAAAATCAGTAAAAACAAAATAATATTAAATTTCCAGTACTTATGAAACAGAAGATTGATGGTGTTGAAGATGATGGCTTTGAATCATGTGGTGATGACATACATACTTTGATTTCTGGGGGAAAGACTTCTGTTTTGTTAGAAGGGGAGATAAAATGCAGCAATTCCTGGAAAATAAAATTCAAAACATATTGGCATTTGATTCCAGAAATGTCTGCCTAAGAGATCTAGAGACAGTTCTAGGCATGTGTATTTTTCACAATATATTCACTCTATTTTCTACAATTTTCACTCTAGATGATGCTGATACACTCCTCTAGCATAGAGTAGCATTCATGTATAGTTAGTGTTGAATCGCTGGTTGTAGTAACTATTGGACAGAGAAAGGCTCTGTTGGTTTTAGAATAGTACTTCATGCATTATCGATTATACTAATTGGATCAAATTCTAGATGAGACTATTTAAGGAAGATTCTTGGACCAGAGTTGTGTCATAGTCTGTGAAGTCAGTGCCTGTGCTGCTGGGATGCCAGCAGCTCCACTTCCATCTCCCAGCTAATACTTCGGAAAAGCAATGAAAAAAGGCCCAGTTGTCTGGGCCCCTAACACCCATGTGGGAAACTCAAATGAAGCTCTTGGGTCCTGGACCAGCGCTGGCCATTGCAACTACCTGGAGAGTGAACCCACAGATGAAGATATCTCTCTTTATCTGCCTTTCTCTCTGTTACTCCGTCTTTCAAAACAAATACATAATTTTTACAATTTTTTTCAAATAAATATGATGTTTTCTTTTTTTTTTTTTTATTTTTTGATAGGCAGAGTGGATAGTGAGAGAGAGACAGAGAGAAAGGTCTTCCTTTACCGTTGGTTCACCCCCCAGTGGCCACTGCAGCTGGCGCACTGTGGCTTGCGCACCACACTGATCCAAAGCCAAGAGCCAGGTGCTTCTCCTGGTCTGCCATGTGGGTGCAGGTCCCAAGCACTTGGGCCCTTCTCCACTGCACTCCCAGGCCGCAGCAGAGAGCTGGACTGGAAGAGGAGCAAATGGGACAGATTCCAGCGCCCCGACCGGGACTAGAACCTGGTGTGCTGGCACCGCAGGCGGAGGATTAGCCTATTGAGCCATGGTGCCAGCCAATATGATGTTTTAAAATACAATTTTAAGATGCTTTTAAATACAATTCTCAACAATGAGGTTTTTCTGAAGGCTTAGGTTAAGTTTTTATGCTAGATAAGATTATCCTCAATGTGAAGACTAAGAATTTAGGGATAATAAAAACAGGATAGAATCATGAACTTTTTCTTTACATTGCTAGAAAAAGGGATCTTGTTATATCTAGGCCTTTGCTTTCTTTTTAATTAAAGAAAAATGTTAATTCAGAATCCTTCTTACATGAAGAGTTGAGTAAGAACTTTTGCAAAGTTTATCAATATATCATAAAACAGATTTATTTTGTTTGAAGTACTCATGGCCCAGTTAAGTTGTTATGGTAATGCTGTTCCCTACCTCATATTAGCTACCCAGATATTTGCTAAAGATGTCAAAATTTCTTGTACTTTTGAAAAATAAATTCCTGGCCACATATCCTTAAGAACTGTACCCAGTAAACTTTTCAAATTTTCTATACAGTTCATTGAATGTAACTGATTGTTCCTTTATTCCCATTACAAGTTTCTCTCACACATTCCCCAAGTGGGCTTTCATGGAATGAGGCAACTTACTGAGAAAAGGGAAAACAGAGTGTGTGTAAACCTAAAGCCAGATACCAATAAAACTAACTTTTGAATCGATTTCTCTGTCACTATAGTATTGTTCTGTGTTGATCTCTCTTTAGGAGCAAAGCCTAGGAGAAAGGTAAACAACAGGAGAATAAGCTTAATTCTACTTTATCCAACTGCAGTGTGATGAAGAGACATGATTCAGTGGAAATTGTACAGGATTTGGAGTTAGAAATCCCATCTGAATCTAAATCCTTAAAGTCACTGCTTTTAAGAGTCTTGACTACAAACTTCTAAACAATACTAGGTTTGTGAGTCATTTTAATTATGTGAACACAAACATGATTACCTACATTAAGTTATAGCAAATTTGAGGAAAGAAACTGGAATTTTTCAAAGGAATAGACAGTATTGATCAGTAAATAATCAAGAAGTGAAGAAAAAAGGCATATGGATTTCTGAAGCTTCATTCTACTAACATTGATCTAAATTTGTATGTACTGATTCTATGACTGTCTCACAAATTGTTGAGCAAGACTGTATAGTTGACTCAATTTGTATTTATACTGCTTATTCAGCTGTATTTAGATGAATAAAATTTAAAATTCACTTCACATGTAATGCACAAAAGTCTTCTGAGGTTATTTTTACAAAAAAAAATACATAGTGCATTCAAAACCTCTGAATGAGGTCCACTATGTTTGGTTTATTGATCACTCAGCAAACAAGTCTCTTTTAACACATACAAAAGTCCAAACACAACTCAATTTAATATGATTCCAAAATTTTGACTGTGTTACTTTACTTCAATAATGACTACTAATTTTTTTTTCATATCTCCCTGTATCCATGTCCCTGCTGTTTCATTCATTCAGGCTACTAGAACAAAGAACTGCAAACTCATGGCTTATAAAAAAAGGAAAGTTTATTTCTCATAGTAATGGTGTATCGGAAGTCAAGGTTAGGTGGCAAAAGATTTATGGGATGAACTACTTCCAAGTTCATGGATAGTCATCTTTTCATGGTGTCCTCACATAAGGAAGTGACAAATGAGTTTTATATGTCACATTTGAAAGGACACTCAACCCCGTTCATGAAGACTTTGTCCTTAAGACCCAACTCCTGGACACCCTACCTCACAGCACCATCACCTTGAGGATTAGGTTGTATCATGTGAACTCGGGACAGGGACACATTCGGTTATAGCATCCCTGGACACCATGACTTTGACTCTCTTTCCCTTTAAAGTTGGCGTCTGTGGACTGGCTATTTAATACCTGAATAATAGCATTTTGAGTGAATTTTGAGAACTGTAGATGACAACCGTAATGAACATAGGAGATTGAAATGTTCCTTTGCACTGGGAGTTGACTTATTTATGATGCAAACTCTTCTTTCTCCATGTTCATAAGAATGGACTGAAGAGATGAGAGGTCCTATTCTTCTTAGACACTCTGGCTCCTATTATCCTATATATGCAACTGACAGTTCATCCTCAGACCAGAAGAACTGCCAAAAAAAAAAAAAAAAAAAAAAAAAACCACCATGTAGAATCATGAGTAAATACTAAATATTTTGTGCTTTGACCTGCTTATGGTCATGATATCTTATTATGCAGAATAAGATAACTGATACAGAAATTAGAAGGGAAGTACTTCATAAGAAAATTTCTGTATATAATGATATTTGATTTGGAAGATTGGTAAAGACTGGGAAACAGTGAGGAAACTCAAAGAAGACTGGTAGTTGGTAAGAAATCTGTTAGGAGATGCTGGAAATGTACTGAGGAGAGAGCCAAACAAGACAAAACTATGGTTTTTCCAGGATACTGCAAGAAATTTGGTGGAAAATGACATTTCAAAGATAAATATACTTTTTAGCAAAGAATATTTGAAATCCATGACCAGTTTTTTCATCTACATATTTTTATAAGCTTCTTTGTGGATTTCAAACATTTTTAACTAAAATAAATTTATCTTTTGAATTTTTTCTACTGATTTTTGAAGCAACCTCATATAAAGAATGAAGCAATCAAATATAGTCAAAATAGTTCCCTGTTGGAAACATGAAGTTAGAAAAATGAATCTAATGGACTTGTATGCTTGGCTAAGACAATTTCTTGGCATAATATTGAAATTGTAGATTACCTTCTCTTTGACACATGTGATCAAGGATGAGAACTGATAAAGCAGCTAAAGAAAACAATTTTCAAGCAGAATGTAGAGGAAATATAGAGGACTCAGAGTTTGCCTGCTTAGAGGGCAAAAGTCCTTTTGTGTCTTCACTCTTTTGAAAGCAAAATATTCTTAGATAAAGTATCACCAGATAAAGATTAAATTAAGGGAGTGGTAATACTTCTTGCTTAAGCTTTCTTTCTTGCTTTCTTTCTTTTTCTTTTTTTTTTTTTTTTTTTTTTTTTTTTTTTTAATTTGGGAGACAGACTGATTGAGAGAGAGGGAGGGAAAGCCCACATTATTGATTTAGTCCCCTAATTCCAGCAATGGCCAAACCTGGAGCCAGGAACTCAATTCAGATCTCTCATGTGGGTGGCATGAACCCAAATACTTTGTGCTATCACTGAATTCTTTGAGTCTACATTAACAAGAAACTGGAATCAGGAGTCAAAGCAAGACATTGAACACAGACACTCCAGTGTGGAATATGGGAGAATTAACTGGTGTCATAGTGACTAGACAAACACCACACTTATTTTTTAATATCTTTACAAGATTTATTAGGAGTATCATGAAACTATTAAGTTAGGCAAACATGTTTCTGGGTACCTTAACTGTTATCTGATTGTAATCTCACACTTGCATGAAACTAAAAGGAGGTATGTCTTGAAATAATTTATCTGTATGGCACTTAAGAACCATATATTCGACCGGCGCCATGGCTCACTAGGCTAATCCTCTGCCTTGCAGCGCTGGCACACCGGGTTCTAGTCTCGGTCAGGGTGCCGGATTCTTTCCCGGTTGCCCCTCTTCCAGGCCAGCTCTCTGCTATGGCCTGGGAGTGCAGTGGAGGATGGCCCAAGTGCTTGGGCCCTGCACCCCATGGGAGACCAGGAGAAGCACCTGGCTCCTGCCTTTGAATCAGCGCGATGTGCTGGCTGCAGCACGCTGGCCGCGGCAGCCATTGGAGGGTGAACCAAAGGCAAAAAGAAGACCTTTTTCTCTGTCTCTCTCACTGTCCACTCTGCCTGTCAAAAATTAAAAAAAAAAAAAAACATATTCAGTTTGGAAAAAAATAAAGGAAAAATGATGTCGATAATAGAAGATCACAGATAGATGATAGTACAGCTAAAAATTCTCATTTTACATAAGAAATGGGTTGGAGTGGCTTAGCGGGTGAAGCCACAGCCTGCAGTGCTGGCATTCCAAATGGGTGCCAATTTGAGTCCCAGCTGCTCCACTTCTGTTCCAGCTCTCTGCCATGGCTGGGAAAGCAGGATAAGATGGCTCAACCCCTTGGGCCCCTGAACCCGTGTGGAAGACACAGAAGCTTTTGGCTCCTGGCTTTGGGGATTGGCACAGCTTTGGCCATTGTGGCCATCTGGGGAGTGAACCAGCGGATGGAAGATCTCCTTATCTCTCTCTGCTTCTGCCTCTCTGTAACTCTGCCTTTCAAATAAATAAATAAATCTAAAAAAATGGAAATAGATAAAATAGAAAATAGGTTATTATTAAATCTTAGGATAAGCCTGGAGCAATTTTTTTTTTTTTTTTGACAGGCAGAGTGGACAGTGAGAGAGAGACATAGAGAAAGGTCTTCCTTTTCCGTTGGTTCACCACCCAATGGCCGCTGTGGCTGGCACGCTGCAGCTGGCGCACAGCGCTGATCCGAAACCAGGAGCCAGGTGTTTCCTCCTGGTCTCCCATGCAGGTACAGGGCCCAAGGACCTGGGCCATCCTCCACTGCACTCCCTGGCCACAGCAGAGAGCTGGACTGGAAGAGGGGCAACCAGGACAGAATCCAGCGCCCCAACCGGGAATAAAACCCGGTGTGCCGGAGCCACAGGCAGAGGATTAGCCTATTGAGTCACAGCTGCTGGCCTTTTTTCTTTTTCTTTTTTTTTTTTTTTTTGAAGATTTTTATTTATTTTATTTGAGATGTAGAGTTACAGACAGTGAGAGGAAGAGACAGAGAGAAAGGTCTTCCTAGGTTCACTCCCCAGATGGCTACAGTGGCTGGAGCTGCGACGATCTGACCAGCAGCCAGGCGATTCCTCCTGGTCTCCCATGTGGGTGCAGGGGCCCAAGGACTTGGGCCATCTTCTACTGCTTTCCCAGGAAATCGCAGAGAGCTAGACTGGAAATGGAGCAGCTGGGACTAGAACCAGAGCCCACATGGGATGCGGGCACCACAGGGGGAGGATTAATCTTCTGTGCCATGGTGCTGGCCCCATTTTCTTTTTTTTTAATATTTATTTTATTTCTTTGGAATTCACATTTACAGAGAATGGGAGGGAGATATAGAGATAGAGAGAAATCTTGTATTTAATGGCTCCCTCCCCAAATGGCTGCAACAGCCAGTGCTGGGCCAGACCAAACCCTTGAGCCAGGAACTTCTAGGTCTCCCATGTGGGTTCAACCTGTTACGCCCAAACAGCATCCTGGCATAAGTTATATTCCAAATGTCTGTTGCTGTGTAACAAATTGCCCTAAAGCTTCAAAGCTTAAAACCACCATTTTGTTGTTGATGTTGTTGTTCATCATTTTGTGGGGTAGAAGTTTGCAAGTTCTCACTTACAGTCTCCTATGCAATTAAAGTAAAATGTTAGCTGTGGTAAAAACTACACAAGTTTGGACATGCAAGATGATTCTCTTGTTTACCTGGGTGTTTATATTCATTGTCATTTGAGAGTTCATCTGGCACAGCCTGCTTAAATGCCAGCAGTTGGTCTTTCAAATACGGAAGCTTCAGGGTTTTAGGCTTGTCCAAGGGAGGCTTACTTTCCTGCCACTCTTGCAATTATAGTCTCACCTCTAGTACTCTCAAGTTCATGGTAATATATAAGTACTCTCTTTCTTCTACTTAGCTGTCTTTCCCAGAGATGTGTGTCCAGGGGAATCTCTCTCATATTCCCTTTTGTTCTTTAGTCAAATTCTGCTTCATCAGAGAAGACCTTGTCATTTAAGGGAAAGGGAAGAAGGAGGGAAGAGGCTGGGAGGTGAACAGAAAGAAAGGATGAAGGAAAGGAGGACAAACATGAGCCAAAAGCATACCTCTGGATTAAAGGAATTTGAATGAATTTTCTTCTGGTCTTGTGTAAAACAAAGTAGAGTAGGTGAAAGTCTTTCCCATACATTAGCAGACACGTCCTACAAGCTATGTTGCTTTGTGAATACTTCAGTGTCTAGGGTGGCTACTATGAACAATTCGTTTTCTTGAGGTAGCCTCCAACATTTCTTTGAACAGAATGTTAATAACATTTTAATTCAAAAATATAAAATAGTAATGCATAGATTACGTGTAAAACAGTTACACTAAAACATGCTTACATGAATAATTCCATTTTTTTCATCAAATAAGAATATGTATAATTCATTTATTGTTAGAAATAAAAATGAAATTTTCTCTGCAGTATGATTTTACTCTTCTAAACAGCATTCTCTTTCATGAAAAGATTAATGGAATAAATCACACACTGCAGGACTATGTATAACACAAATGATTTACATTTAATTTGGTATTTGCAAAATACAGAGACAAAAGTAGGGCAAGTATTCAAATAGAATTTCAGTTTCAGGTTATACTAAATAGGAACCTTAATTTGACAAAACTCTAGACTATCCAGCAATACCTGCTTTCTCTATAGACTCACGTGTGGAGGCAAGGTTTCATTTATTCTACTTTTCAATAGTCTAAATCCTTGGGGCATTATTATACTCTCATAATTCTTCTTTTGATAAACAAAATCTGCATTACTTCTGTTACAAGGATCACCTTAGAATCAATAAGTAACGTTCCAGATGCATTGTTCGCACCAGCAGGCTCCCTTTCTCTTCTCTTACCCTGTCTTTGCTGTACAACAGCATCAGACTTTGTCACTAAACCTTTAGCATCAGGTTTCCCTAGCAACACAAGGCTTTTTTCTTTCTCCCATTGCCAGTATCTGAATTTTTTAAAAATTCTATTTGTAATCATCTCTGAAACACAAGAAAGCATTCAGACTGAGACATATGAAGTTCACAATGATAATGGTGAGTTACAAATGAAATTGGAAATAATTAAATTGCGGAGAAGTATCTTGCTTATGGATTTGTATAAATCTCCAGATGGTGGCTTGCTGTATTCATCTCCAGATTAGCTAAATAAAGGCCAGGCCTTATGTCAGTCTGCACATGGCTCTAATGAGTTTACCTTTATACTGCAAGAGGTTAGCGCTTTTAATGCTACGTTTCAGAAGCCACATACAAAAGCAGATTTATTGGATTAGCATTCTGAGAAACAAAACGATGCACACTAGGCATGTCCAGACATTAACGGTAATCAGAAGCTTCCCAGGGTTGCAAGCTTCCTTGACTAACGGTTGAAAATCAGGGGTAAGTTATGCTTGATTTCACCTAGAAATTACTTTTCTATTACAAGATAACAGTACTGCCTAGCTGAATCCAACTGTAGGGATCTCTAATGGTCATCATAAGTGATTCTTCGAACAAGTACTTTTACCTTTCTCTACAAAACCTTTTTACAAAATTGTCTCTATTATATACTTAAGGATATTATATACTCACACATGTTCATTTGAATCTGCAAACATGGTAATTTTCACCTCTTCTGAGAAATAGATCTAGGGGACAGTGAAGGAATCGTTTATCATAAAGTAGCTATTGTTCAGAATTCTCAATTCTGTTGTCCACCACTATAGATTGTGCCTTGGATGTCAATTGCAATATAGACTGTTTACAAAAGGTTTTGGCCATGAATCTGCAAATACTTATCCCAGTTTTCAAGAAAGGCCTTTTATTCTCATGTTAATGCTCACCAGTTTTTCCCCTTCATTCATTTTCTAAAGGTATGATTTCCTTTTACAGCAGTTGTTAATCTTTTCCTCTAATTTATAAGATATAGTTTGTTTTAAGTAACTTTAGTGAGACAATTTCTTGTTACAAAGAACACATCTAGGCACTTCAAAGGTCAATCACTCTTACTTTATTAATATCCTACCATTTTTTTTTTATTTGAAAGTCAGAGTTACACAGAGAGAGAAGGAGAGGCAGAGAGAGAGAGAGAGAGAGCGCGCATGAGAGACAGGTCTTCCATCTGCTGGTTCACTCCCTAGATGGCCACAATGGCCAGAGCTGCACCGATTCGAAGCTAGGAGCCAGGAGCTTCTTCTGAGTCTCCCACACAGCTGCAGGGGCCCAATCTCTTGGGCCATCTTCTCCTGCTTTGCCAGACCATAGCAGAGAGCTAGATCAGAAGTGGAGCAGCCAGGGCTCAAATCGGCTCCCATTTGGGATGCCAGCACTGCAGGCAGTGGCTTTACCGGCTATACCACAGCACAGACCCTAATATCCTACTACTCTTATTTTTTTATTTTAATGTTTACGGCAGTAGGTTTTATTACTACTGTTTAGTCTTACAATTTTAATTAATTTAAATATTTTGCTAATTAAATATTTCAGAAATTGTGTCTTTACATAATTTGTAATTACCTTATATACAATAATAAAATGACAGATTTCATTGTTATTTATTTATTTATTTATTTTTAACGGAAAAATGAAAGTTCTGTATGTCTGTTATGTACCACACCTTTGGAAATAAAGACACATTGGGGAATGGCTAAATCAAGCTGATTAGCATATGTATTACTTAGCACATTTGCTTTTTGTGGTTATAACATTCAAAATCTTAACTTTTGGCCACTTTCAAGAATGCAGTATACTGTTATTAAATATGTCAATAGATCTCTTGAACATATGTTCTTTTTTAAATTGAGTTGATTTTATTTTAAAAATGAATCAAATGATATTACATTTTGTTTTGTAGACAAAAATGAACATATGTCTGTCTACCATGCTTCCTAGAATTTATTAAATGATGATTTTCATATAATGCATATGATAATTATATTGATGCATAGATCTAATTTTGCAATGTATTATTACACCAAAATGATATTACCATTTTAAATGAATGTTGTTATTGAAAAAATATTTCAGGTATCAATATCAGCTTATATTATTAGTAGAATTCAGAAAACTATTCTCAATGGATTAAGTGTATTTTTATAATCAACATAAATGCAATTGTTGGTAATTCAGAATTTTGTTTTTAAAAATATATTCACTTTATTTGAAAGGCAGAGTTACAGAGAGAAAGAGGGAGAGACAGAGAGAGAGAGAGATCTTCATCCTCTGGTTCACTCCCCAAATGCCCACAATGACCAGAGGTGGGCCAGTCTGAAGTCAGGAGCCAGGGGCTCCCACACAGGTAGAAGGGCCCAACCACTTTGGCCATTTTCTTTTGTATTCCCAGACACACTAGCCGACAGCTTGACTGGAAGCAGAGTAGACTGGAAGCAGAACCAGCTCACATATGGGCTGCCTTTGCTGCAGGTGGCGACTTAACCCTCTACACCACAGTGCTGACCCCATAACTCAGATTTTCAAGAAATTATTTGGAAATTATCTTAGTCTTTAACCTTAAAATTTTAATTGGCATAAAATATTCCTTGTAAATAAAAAAGAAGATGTTACAAACACTTTATCACTACTTAAAAGTGAAAAGACAATGGTCTCGATAAAATATTTCTTTAATTATTAACAATAAAATTTGTTGAATGTTGGAGGAATGAAACAACTAACTATGAAGAAACATTCAGGTTACAACAGAGCAAAGTAAAGTAAATAAATCAGTTTTCCGCTTTGTAACCTACTATAATTTTTTGTGAGCACAGGAAAAAACTACAACTTCCTTTTACCAAACACTGTGTTCCAGAAACTTAACACCAAAGCTTAATTTGGAGGCACTCAACAAATATTTGAGTTAATATGTTAAAAAAAAAAAAAAACCTACACTAAGTAATGGTCTCAGTTTCTACTTCTATAGTTGTCTTAAAGCAAAAACAAGTCGCCATGGAAAAAGGAAAAGAGAAGAAATAAGACAAGGAAATAACACAGTTCTTTTGGAGTTTCCAGCTATCCCTGAGCACATGAGTGTCAAGCCACCCTGAGCTGTTTTCCTCTTCGACAGCCCAATTCTTTGATTTCTGCAAGTGTTCGTCCTAAACAGCAGCAGATAGAGTTCACTGCTCATGGATGCCCAAGTTGTTAGGAGGCAATCACGTAGTAATTTCATCTGTTTAGAGAGTCTATAGAAACTCTGGAGATATTCATATAACTCTGAAAGAGGCAGCCTTGTAAAATTTCAGCTTTTCCACCACTTGCTATGTTAACTGATAAAAATAAATGCCTGGTGAATACTCATCTCTATGTAATGACACCCAAAAATTAAATAAATATATATATATATATAAAATAAATCATACTAGTGAATAAAACTGTGTTCTCAGTGAAAACTTTATTTTAAAAAAATTGTAAACCTGAGACTTGTGAAGATATTTCTTGAAAATATTGCTTAAGAAATAATCCTTATATTTGAATAAACTGAAAGAAACAGAAATTAGAAAAGCTGCCATAGATAACATTCTGGATGACTCAAAACAAATCAGAATATATCAATGTCTTGAAGATTTAACAGCTTCCTGAAATTCTCAGAAAACGGTTTTGAGAGCATATTATGATGGATTCAATTTTGAGGGCATATTCTTTTAACCAAGTGTGCTTTCCAATATAGATTACCAAAACAATAGTTACTAAATTAGTTACTAATTTCATGAAAGGAAAATGTCTATCATTTTGTGGTTATTATCTATTTTGGAAAGACATCAAATTTAATCAAATGTTAAATTGTAAATTTATGCTAAATTATCATTTTACAACAAGAAAGAGAACATACATTCTGGCAAGGGAATGACTCCATTAAGTGCATGGTATTCCTTTGAACAAGAAAATGTAAATCTGAAATATAAAGGTACTTATTGAATTTAGAATCTGAACATGGGAAATATTAGCTTATCACTGGTAATTAAGTATAGGCTTTGAAATTAGACACAACTGAATTAAAACTTTTACTTTGAGAATTATTACAATGTAATATCAAGCAAGTTCATTTTCACTAACTGTAGATAGTTTTCATGAAATGAAAACCATAGTGCAGATGTTATCTAATGTTGAGGATTAAATGAAGCATTTTATATAATACACTAATGATAGTATGTGTGGATTAAGAATTTACATGATGGTGATTATGAATTATGTAATGTTCATGTTTAATACACAAAGAATATACAGCAATCTCATGTGCACATTAGTGGTATGTCTACCACTATGTTTATACCAGTAAAGTTCATCATGTCAGCATTTACTCTCCTTAGAATATGCTTAAAGGCTCTTCTTAACATTTGTATTTTCACCCATCTTTTCAGGAATCCCCACTTTCAATGCACTCATTCTCCAAACATGTTTATTCTGCCTTCATCAGATTACAGCCATATCTAACAGTCATGTAAGGATACATTGAAGTGATTTAATAGCTTTATGACAATCCATTACATAATAAATTTACAACTATTAACCAAGGCAATTCATTTGTTCTCCTCAAGTCTTGAAGAGAACTTTATTAGAGTTCTCAAATATCAGAAACACACGTTACTCATGATAATGTCAACTTTTCACAATTTTAGTTCAGCATATATACATCAGAATTTCCACAGCTTCATTTCAGTACTCTCAAAGTATTAATTTGTAATCCATAGTTATAAATTGAATGCAAATATATGTATAATACAGGGATAATTCTTATATTTTCACTGTGAATAAAAATTCAGTTTTATTTGTAGAAAATGAATACACATGGAAGTAATGCAGTTGGCTAACTCATATTGTTGAAAGGAATATATTATAAGAAGAAAGTGATATTAGCCTTTTTAAATACATTCATAGGCTAATATAGTTACTAAAACGGTTTATTGAAAACTTCATTCAGATTTTAACAAATGTTTTGAAATCACCAACTATTAAACCTCTAAAGCATGATTTCTCAACTATTTTACTCATGATATCTATTTTATTTGAGAAATCTATGTATCTATCGATCTATCCATCTATGCCTGTACACATACATGTGTAAGTCAGAGTGTCCAGAGAAACAGAACAGAAACAGAATGTGTGTGTGTGGCAGGGAAGAGGTGGGGAGTGTCAAGAGAGGGAAAGAGAGATTTATTTTAGGAAATTGGCTCATGGGGCTGTTTAGGTTGGAAAGGCCGAAGTCTGAAGGGCAGGCTGCAGGATATACAAGGAAGAATTAATGCTACAGTTGCAGTGTGAAGACACTCTGGAAGCAAAATTACTTCCTCCTTAATTATCCTGTCTTTTCTCTAAAAACTTTAAACTGATTGGCAGGTATTTATTCACAATATGGAGGCCAATCTACTTTACTCAAAGTCTACTGCCTTAGATGTTAGTAACACTTGAGAAAATACTTTCACAGAAACATTTAGACTGATATTTAACCAAAAAATAGGTAGTATTTCCTTGCCAAGTTGATACACAAAACTTATAATTATCAATACACTCCACATAAATGCATTTGAATAAATCTGTATGTTGCCTTGGATAGTAGATGAGTTACCTGTTTCCTTAGTTATTACATAAAACAATACAGCCAATCACATCAAATCAGCATAAAAGCTGTATCAGTAAGGTGAATTTTATGAATACTTCCTGTTTATTTTGTAAGAAGTTATTTTGAAATGAAATTAGGTAACTTCATCAAACACAACAACAATATGATAAGGAAAAAGGAATCTCTTTATTTTTGGAGAAAATAATCAAAGAAACAAGGTGGTAATTTACTGCCTCCAGAACATGGAATAAAAACCTTGAGAGCCAATGAGGGCTTGGTGGGGGAGAAAATCGTTCCTAATCTTCTCACTAACATGGGGATGATGACTTCCTAAACAAGTGTCATTCATTAGCCCATACAGCACAACGTGCAGAGTTTAGCTCATTAAAACTGAGTTTCACATCAGCTTGATGGCTAGCTGTCTAATATTGTCTCTGTGGATTTAAAGTGGATACAGAGGGATATGTTTAAGTAATATAATCAACTAAATATCTTATGAACTGTTACTATACTATGATGAAATCACAAGTATTTATGTTAGAAAGAGCTCTCTCTGCCTCCTATATCTGTATGGGTACATATACATTTACAAATACAATAAAATACAAATATATATACACAATTTCTGTTTATTTTTCTGTTCAATATAATGTATCTGTTATTTTCCCTACACTAAGTTTTGAAACAGCAGCAATAAATTTCCCTAATATGGTGAAGCTTTTATTTTTGAAAAAGTGACAAAAAATCAGCAATCAAAACAAGAAACTAATAAATAATAAAATATATGCAGAGAATTGAAATACAGTAAGACACTGCCTGAGGGAATGTAGACTGGGCAGCTGGGAAAGGCCTCAATGAAAGTTAGTATTGAAACTGAGATTGCAATAAAATGGTTTTCCCATCCAAATAATAGGAAGAGGAGCAGCCCAGGCAGATGGCAAAACCAGTGCAAATGCCCTACAGCAAGAGAGTTAGGCAGTCTCAAAAAGGAACGCCAGCATAGCTGCAGCAAAAAACGAGGGAACAGATCTGGGACTATATAAAGAGGAGACACGGTAACAGCCTATGCTAAAGCATTGTAGCAGATGTGCAGTATATTTGAAAGGCAAAGGGAAATGCTTGGAGGTTCTTTTAAAAAAAATGAATATATTATTGTCATCTTTTAAAAGTAATCAGTGGAGGCCAGTACTGTGTGGAAGTGGGTAAAACCACCGGCCGCCTACAGTGCTGGCATCTCATATGGGTGCTGATTCCAGTCCCAGCTGCCCTTCCATTCCTGCTTTCTGCTCTGGCCTAGGAGAGCAGTAGATGGCCCAAGTTCTTGGGCCCCTGCAGCCGCGTGGTAAACCCGGAAGAAGCTCCTGGCTCCTGGGTTCGGATTGTGCAGCTCTGGCCATTGCTACCTCTGCCTCTTTATAACTCTGCCTTTCAAATAAACAAATAAATCTTAGGAAAAAAAGTGATCGCTTAGTATTTGTGATGACAGTCAATGCCTGAGATGGGCAAGTATAAAGTAACATGGGAGCTCGAAAACTAGGCAGATGTAATTTTGTTTGTCCTATATTTTTTTCTCCTTTTATTCATATGAATTCATTTCTTCTTAATGTTTAGATATATATTCACTATAATTTATTTCAGTATAAGGAGTAAACTAAGCATCCATCTTGTTTTTTTTATATACAAATAGTCTGTTGCTTCAATGCAATTTTTTGAGTAACATAACAGTGATTTCAAATATTTTTATATCCAGAGTCAAAGAAGTTGCCCAGAACTCTTTGAGGAAGGAAATAAATGAAAAATCACAGGCAGGGATTTCACACCTAGATACATACTATGAAGAAATTCTTGGAAAGATCCATACAAGGATGGTATATATAGCAATAGGGAGTTGAAAGCAACATGTGTATCTGTCTCTAGAAGAATGGATAAGTAAAATACAGTAAATCATACTATAAAATACTGGACAGCAATAGCAAACAATAAACCAGATATGTGACATGGATTGGTCCCTAAACAATGTTGGCTGTGGAAACAAGGACAGAGATGGGATTTACAAAACCCTTACTGAAATTGAAAAACACAGAATCCATGCCATATTTTACAAAAATGTGTCTAAGCTTAAGGACATATATCAAACATATTACAAATGGTTTCCTATGAGACAAAAGCAGTGGACCGGGAGTCACAAAACAGGGGACAGAACAAAATCATAAGGACTTGTGCTGACCAATGATGATGATCATTAACTGCAAGTATATAAGAAGTATATTGTGGGGAGCAACTTGGACTAGACTAAGTTACTGGAATTAAGACTTATTCTATGCATCTGCTCTCCCACAATATGGTGCTGAGAAGGGAGTAACAGCTTCTACACAGCTGCCTCCAGTTCAACCAATAAACTGTAGGACCTGCTCCTGATTGGAGGAGAGCAGCGTACTCGGTGTGTGGGTAGCAGAGTTGGGATTGGTGGAAGAGGACTATAAAGGAGGAGAGAGACAACATGCACCAGGAACATCTAAGGGGAACATCTATCTAAAGGAACACCTGTGCAGCCCCCGAGAGAGCCGGCCGGCGGTGTGCCGCTCCCCCGCGGAAGTGGGGAAAGTGGCTAGGGGGAACTGCCCTTCCACGGAGGTGGAAGGGACGGTAGCCAACCCGGGAAGAACCAGCAGCAAACCCGGGGAGGGCCGAGCAGACGAAAGAACAGTGCAGGGTCCTGTGTCGTTCCTCCACGAAGAGGGGGAGCGATATATATCAATTTCAAGCATGACAAATGTAGAAGAGTGTGTCTGAGATTTGATAAGCATGATAAATATTTCTCCAGTGTCATGCACCAGAGGTTTAATTAAACATAGGAAGAAAATAGGATAAGGGAGAACATTTTGATCAATATTGCTATAAATATTGAACATGTTTTAAAAGTTAAAATGATACCTTATGACATAAAATATTTAATATCTATACATCCATAATATTGCTATCTAAACTTAAAATTTTTCTATATTAACCTACTTGATTTCTGGGTCTTTTTGTGTTCCAATTGTCAAAAAAAAATTTGTGGACTTGATCTCTTAATGTTTATCAGTAAAATTTCGTGCCCCCCTTTGGTATCTCTGGGACAGCATCATTCCATGTCCTTCTTATACCTCCCTTGGATTATTGCCATGGTTTCTTGATTTTTCTCACAGGGTCTGGTCTTGTCAGAAGTTATGATGCTGTATAATCTTTTAAGCAATTAAAATGTAATGACTTTATTGCCTTTTAACTTGTTTTTGTATTGTTATTTTATCTTAACGGTAAAGTTCACACTCAGCTTTGTAGTTCACAACCTTTACTATGTGGTCCTTGATAATCATCTTATTCTTATATCCCTCCATTCTCTTCCCTCTTCCCTTAGTCTCCGCTTCTTCAATTTTTTAAGCTCCCTTGAGCTCCCTGTAGGTTAACTGAAAAATGCCAATATCTACCCTCTGATACTTCCCTAACTAGTTCGTAATCAATTAAAAGGATCAGTGCCCAAGGAATACAAAACCCAGGCAAGCAGCTATATTACCTCTTTCTGTTGGACACTCTCTTTCTGTGTCTTATGATTCTTTTTTTTCAACTTTTTTTTTTTTTTTTTTTGACAGGCAGAGTGGACAGTGAGAGAGACAGAGAGAAAGGTCTTCCTTTTGCCGTTGGTTCACCCTCCAATGGCCGCCGCAGCCAGCGCAGCTGTGGCCGGCTTATGGCGCTGATCCGATGGCAGGAGCCAGGTACTTCTCCTGGTCTCCCATGGGGTGCAGGGCCCAAGCACTTGGGCCATCCTCCACTGCACTCCCTGGCCACAGCAGAGAGCTGGCCTGGAAAAGGGGCAACCAGGACAGAATCCGTCGCCCCGACCGGGACTAGAACCCGGTGTGCCAGCGCCGCAAGGCGGAGGATTAGCCTAGTGAGCCGCGGCGCCGGCTCTGTGTCTTATGATTCTTGCAACTATTGGCTCATTTCTTTCTCTACCTCATTGTGAACTCTTCAAAGGAAGATCTGCAAATAACTTCTTAAATTTATTAGTGCTTAGTTTGGTGCATTAAATTTAGTATAATTAAATGAATAGTTAGTCAATAACAGAAATTCATAATTATTTTGTTTTAATTAAAAATAAAATTTAAGAATAAAAATGAAATAAAATGCTAATATACAACTTGGAAAGTGGCAAAATGCACAAATTACTATAGATAAAATGTCAAATTTCAACTTCATATTAGGCATTAACATCTAAAATATACAAATCCACATTAAATAACAGCACATAATATAACAACAAAACAAAAATATAGGCATGTCAAATTAAAAAGTATGCAAACAGAATATAAAACATTAAAAATATATTTCCCCTAGTATAAATCAAGTAGTTTTTTTTTCAACTTTTATTTAATGAATATAAATTTCCAAAGTACAACTTTTGGATTATAGCGGCTATTCCCCCCATAACCTCCCTCCCACCCACAATCTCCCACTCCCTTTCCCATCCCATTCTTCATCAAGATTCATTTTCAATTATCTTTATATACAGAAGATCAACTTAGTATATACTTAGTATATATTCAACTTAGTGTATATATCTAAGTAAAGATTTCAACAGACTGCACCCAAACAGATATACAAAATATAAAGTACTGTTTGAATAGTAGTTAGGAAAATCAGAGGATATATTGAAGTAGGAAATAAATATTATCCAAGACTAGCAGAAAGACCTGTGATGAATCAATGGTAAGAATTCTGTGATTGTGTTTTGCCTCTTTCACTAACTCAAACAAGTGCACATTATGTCATTATGCTGGTGTACCAGTTTAGAAAATCGCTTGTAAGAAGCCATTTGTTTTGCACACTATCAAACAGATTTATTCCTTAATGCTTCTGTGGAAGATGTTAGGAAAAAAAAAAACAAAGTCTAAAGTTAACTAGCAAAAACAAACAAACAAACAAACAAAAAACTGCTGAAGCAAAGGTCTCAGAATTTCAGTAGGAAAATGTGTAGACATGTAGACACTTATAACTTGGTAAATGTTTCAGGAATTCAGATTCTGGGAGATGGAAAGTGCTGTCAGATTCACAACAGCAGTTTTGAATACCACGGCGCTGTGAGAAAACACTCAGGGGAGACCATGAGACAAGCATTGTGCAATTTAATCAGGGTTAGATAGAACAAATAAATGATGTGTTCTTAATTCTTTTTTGGCATGCTAAACATAATTGTGGATGGTTTTAATTGATTTATGTGTCCTATGGGTTTATAATTAGAGAGGAAAAATCAAATAATACAAACACACACTAGGATTTGAATTTCTATTTTATTTTACTCATTTATACTGTATATCAATTACATGAGATCTATTGATATTTTGAGTTGCTAAAAAGTATTTCATTAGAGACTATCCAAAATATTTACTACATGATGACAAATATTCTCTTAAATCTAGATGTTCTTTATCAATAGTCAAAGATTATGCTTTATTTGATAGAATAACTTAAACAGTTGAATGCAAATTACCTTGCTATATGCAGAAGACATTTTTTTCTTTTTGTCAGTGCTTAGAAAGGTAATCATTCTTCAGGCCAGCTCTGTGGCACAATGGGTTAAAGCCATGTTCCGCAGTGCTGCACCTCATTTGGGCATGGCTCTGAGTCCTGACTGCTCTACTTATGATCCAGCTCACTGCTAATGCACCTGGCAAAGCAGCAGAAGATTACCCGGGCCCCTGGCCCCCTGCAACTCCATGGGAGACCTGCAAGAAGCTCCTGGCTCTTGGCTTAAGGTTACAGCAATTTGGGGAGTGAATCAGAGGATGGAAGTCTCTCTCTCTCTCTGTCTCTGTCTCTTTCCTTTTCTGTCTCTGTAACTCTACCTTTCAAATAAATGAATACATCTTTACAAAAGCAGAAAGGTAGTCATTCTTTATGTATATTGATGCACCTTCACAAGACAAATAGAAAGTATTCAAACATATTATTTGGAATACTAGAATCCTCCACTAGATGATGTGCTGTCACCCAGCTCTCTCCCACTTCTCTAACAAAAACAACTGTTATGTTACAGTGTGGGTATAGAAAGCTCATGTGACGAAATCTTAAAATGTAAGCCATGTATATCACTCCATGCGTTTTGTATTAACTGTACTAATGCAGCATTTTTAAAATGTCACTATTGTCTTTATTTGCAGTTTCTGAAAACTACAAACACTACAAAATTGTTTTCCTTTTGCTTTATGAACTCTGGCTAGGTATAGGGCTTATTAGGACTTGGATATACTGACACATTGTCATTAAGACAGCTGAAATGATGTGATGATTCACATCTTCATTGATATAGGCTGGATTTGGGTTCCATAGCCTAATTTTATTGCCTCATATGTGAGGTTCTTCCTCCATACAGACTAGTTGCTTTTAAATTATAAATTGCCAAGACAGTTGTTTTCTTCTATTTTTAAACTTTATTGAAAAGAATGTTTATGTCAAACAAATAAAATGCAGTGCTGTACTGTTTTCTCCATGGGCTTGCAAACATTTAGTTATTTTGTTTACAATGAGTCCCATAAGATTAGCAAATCAAATTGACATATGATCAATGTCAAATCTATTGAGAAACTGCCTGCACAAACAGAATACTAGATCAGCCCCCAATCGATCACTTAGACCCTTATGATCATGTGTATGCTGTAAAGCCTGCCTGCGGTGGAAACCTACTGTAAAAGTCACCTTGGTGTGAAAATGTACTTAGCATGAATTTCACATTAGGTTGTGAAACATAGTTTTGAAAATGTCTAAAGTACATGATGAAGCACCTATTCATAATGACAAATGAACTCCAAATATTGATTTTCCTTACCTATATCATTTTAATTATAAGAGATTATTAATCATAGTAATTTTAAAACTAAGAATTGAAGATACATTTTTATTCAACTGAATATATATATATTTGTCATATGTATCTCATTTGAAATTTTGAGCATATCTAATCCTTTTATACCTTTGTTACACTAATACAAGCCATAAAAATATTAAATTCAATTGTGGAAAAGTAAAGACATATGTGACTTATCATCTCTTTAGAATAGAAAAGAGAAAAAAAATGTTAAAATCGCCTACAATGTTTAGAATGTAGGATTCCTATTTAAATACCAATATATATGGAGTGTATCCTTGTACATGATCTATAAGCTTTTTTAAAAATGTATTCATTTGAGTGTCAGAGAGACAAAAGGAGAGTCTACAGAGGGATTTCACATTTTCTGGTTCATTCTCCAAATGCTTGTGATGGCCAGGACTGAGACACAGCTGAACGTGGGTGCCAAAGGTGGGAAAGGAAATATTCCATATGATTTCTTGTTATTATTGAAAAATGAGGTCATACACTATATCTGTTCTTCTTTGCAGCTGCCTATTGGTGACCATTTGACTAAACTATGCCTCACCTTGGAGTATACTGCACTTATTTATAGATGTCTGTGAATCTCAGTATCTTAGGAGCCAATACGATGTCAAGGGAAAGAAGAAACACTTATAAAACCAAAACATAGAGCTGTCCTACAGGTTTAAACTTAATTATATATGTATACGTGTATGTATATGTATATTTACACACAATACAAAGCATTGAAACTTGTCCCTCCTCTTATGTTTCAAAAACTTCAAATGGTTTGCAAATATCTTTTGAAGGCTTTATGTGTCATCAAAGTTATATACTTCAACATATTTATAAGTATTATAAGCTTTGATAACATTAAGTAATCAAATTTTTAGTTTCTTCATAATTATTGATGAAAAATAATCTCAAGAATGACTCACTGAAAAAAATCATACTTTAATTTTTATATTTATTACCCTATTGATATATTTCACAATTATAATGTCACAAAGAAAGTATATATCCACTTTTACTTGACACTAGTACTCTGGTTTAGAATGACCTTCTATAGAAAACTGAGTATGCCTAATAACATTCAAATTTTTATTAATTATTTCAATTTTTATAAGTTCAATTTTTAAAAGCTATCTATTTTAAGATCATTTATTTGGGGCTGGCTTGTAGTATAGTGGATTAAGCCACCACCATCTGCAGCACTGGCATATGGGCACCAGTTCAAGTCCCACCTGCCCTACTTCAGATCCAGCTGCCTGTTAATGGCCCTGGGAAGGCAAAGGAAGATGGCCCAAGTCCTTGGGCCCCTGCACCCGTGTGGGAGACCTGGAAGAAGCTCCTGATTCCTGGCTTCAGACTGGCCCAGTCCCCGCCGCTGCAACAATCTGGGGAGTGAACCAGTGGATGGAAGTTCTCTGTCTCTCTCTCTCTGTAATTATGACTTACAGATAAGTAAATACATATATATTAATTTATATACATTCATATTATTAATTTAAAAGGCAGAGTGATAGGGAAGGAGGGAAAGACAGAGAGAAACATCTTTTATCTATTGATTCATTTCCCCTACATGTCTGCAGCTTCTTCCATGTGAGTGGTAGGAATCCAAGTATTTGGTCCATCATCTGCTGCTAACTCTGAGGTGCATTACCAGGAAGCTTAATTAGAAATTTGAAGTAGCTAGGAGTAATACAGGCACTCTGATATCAGATGCAAGTTTGCCAACAGCAGCTTTCCCACTGAGCACAGTGCCTGCTCCAGAAACATATTTTCTGAAGAAATATCACATCAAGTTGAAAACAGGGTGAAGTAATAAAGTGCTGATTCTAGTATTAAATGTATATATTAGAATAACTAATTTTAGTAAGTCATCTTTATATTTGATATTATGCCCAGATAAAGGGGGAAAAAGGTTAATGATTTAATTACAAAAAGTTGAAGTGTTATAGAGTGTCTGGTTTTGATATTTGCCTAAAATGTTCAGATTTTTCCATTGTGATTTAATTCAGTATATGTCATATGTAAAACTGGAGGTTCTCAACTGAATTGTTATGTTTATAAATCCTGAAATAATATCCTGAGTTCATCTTTTACCTTGCACACATAACCCTGCAGTTCTTTGTGATTTTCGAAACTGTGCTGTGTTTTTAAGCAGTCTCAGTGCTACTGCTCATAAATTATTCAACTGCTGTTTTAAGCTTTAAAATGTTTCAATTTAAATATGAATTTTCCTTGATTTCAAATACACAAGAATGTCAATAATATAGTTAATGCATCATTTATCACCCATCTTTAGTACTCAGCCAGGTATAAAAGTGTAACTAAAGAATAAATTATTCCTTTTATTTCTATAGAATAAGTATCTTTGTAACTTTTTAAACTACAAATAATATATTCACAGATTCTATTAAAATGCATTTAGAAGTACTAGCATTAATAAAAGCTCTCTTTCAATTATTGATGCTGTCACAAAGTCTCTTCAATTCCAGCTTCAAAATTGTTTCCAATGAGTACCTCTTAACTTTTGCCAGGGTCAACATTCTGCTGCATGTACTGGTCACCTCTCATCTAATATGATATCATACTCTCTACCTTGGCCCTGTTGAACTATACTGCACACTACTGCTACTTCCTGTTAAATCCATGATGTTAGTGCCTTCTTGCTTTAAATAAAAACTCATTACCAAGGGAGGAACTTAGGCTAGAAGTTAGGATGCCCACATGTCCTTGGTTTGATACCTGCTGGCTATGACGCCTGATTCCGGTTTGCTGTTATTTCGGACCCTAGGAGTTAGCAGTGATGGCTCAATAATGAGGTTTCTGCTACCCATGTGGGAGATTCAGCTTGCATTCCTAGCTCTGGCATGGCTCTGGCTATTGCAGGCACCTGAGGAGTAAACTGATAGATGGGAGTGCTCTCCATTTCTCTCTCTCTCTCTCTCTCTCTCTCTCTCTCTCTCTGCGTGTGTGTGTGTGTGTGTTTGTCTCTCTCTGTATCTCAGTATTTCTCTGTGTCTTTCAAATAGATAAGTTAATTAAATTTAAAAAATTAAGGAAACCTGCTGGCGCCGCGGCTCACTAGGCTAATCCTCCGCTTTGCGGCGCCGGCACACCGGGTTCTAGTCCCGGTCGGGGCACCAGATTCTGTTCCGGTTGCCCCTCTTCCAGGCCAGCTCTCTGCTGTGGCCCGGGAGTGCAGTGGAGGATAGCCCAAGTCCATGGGCCCTGCACCCCATGGGAGACCAGGAGAAGTACCTGACTCCTGCCATCGGATCAGCGCAGTGTGCCGGCCGCAGCATGCCGGCTGCGGCGGCCATTGGAGGGTGAACCAACGGCAAAAGGAAGACCTTTCTCTCTGTCTCTCTCTCACTGTCCACTCTGCCTGTCAAAAAATAAAAAAAAAAAAAAATTAAGGAAACATACCACATTAACTAAGGGTTAGGCAAAATATTTTATAGTAACATTTAAAGTGTTATATTTGATTCACCCATTTTCCAGATGCTTATACAAATAGAAGAATCCTCCTATTCTCCACATTTGTGTGTATTGTTGTATATGGGTGTGAATGCATACATGTATGTGTATACATATTTGTGTGTACACAAGCACAAATACAGAAGTATACGCACACATACATACACACACACACACACACAAAACCACATCAACTCTACCACATAAGCACTGCAAGGTTAGCCACTGTCAGAGTGCTACTCTATTTTTCTAATGCAACTTCCTGAAAACATGCCTGGGAGGAAGTGGATGATGGCCTAAGTACATGGTTTTGGGTCACATATATGAGAGAACTATATGGAGTTCTAGCTCCTGGCTTTGGCCTGGCCCAGGCCCCACTATTGCAAGCATTTGGAAAGGGAACCAATGGATGGAAGGTTATTTCTTTTTGTGTCTCTCCCTCTTTTTCTGTCACTCTGTCCTTTTAAATGCATAAATAAATCTTTATTGTAGAGAAAGCAAAAATCAATCAATGGATGATGTTTTAATAAATGATTACTAATATTAGATAAATATTTAATTTCAATCTTCACTTTGGCAAATTGGATTCCTCATGAGGCAGTGGCAGACATTTTAATCAATTGTGAGCTCTTGAGATCAACTCCATAGACAGGCAAGAAAGGAATAATGTTGAGCGACAGAGAAGATGGTCCCTGACAGACTGCATAAGGACCTCCAAATTTGCCCCTGCAGATTGTTTCAAACAGGCAAGAGGGAATCAGGTCTGTGTTTTGTTTTCTTTTGTATTTTTTTCCTCCCACATTCATCTACCTATACTATATATCCAAGGTATTGCCAGGAAGGACATGATCTTGTCAAGGCAACACGTTTCGTCTAGAACAATTTCTGAAGTTGAGTAGTGGCTGGATTCTGTCCATATACAGCCAGCAGTGCAGGAATAATTTGTAAATTTTAAAAAGGGGTCTGTGAAGTACACCACAGGATCCAGTTTATTTACCTAAAAATGTGGTAAAATATTCCACATAAATTTGAAAATTAAAATAGCAATTTTATTGAAAATATTAAAATGCTAAATAAAAAGTATTTCAAAAACTGTTGTATTTTCTCAATTATGAATGTGAGTCACCAGGTGCATAAAAGACATACAAAAGATTCCAAAGCAACATATAAAGGCTTAAACATAGTAGTTGTCTTCTCTCACATCCAGATTGATGTATATTCTTATGTTATAACTAAAATTAATATAATGAACACATAATAGGAAGCTATGTTGAAGCATATAGCGATTGAACTCTGTGGGATATAAATAAGAAACTTTTTTGCCTCAGACTCTTCCTTCAATTATACTTCATTAAACTCTGTTTGCTCAATTCTTAAGTATATCCAATATCTTTGCAATCGATTTCATTTGTGAGAAAAATACTATTAAGCAATTCTGACACAGTTAATAAAATGTGTAGCTCATCTAAACAAAATTTAAATCTTATATTTTGATAACTTCTCTTTCCACCAGCACAGTTTGATTCATTATAAGCTTAGAACCTACAGAGAAGAGAACCAAAGGGACTAGAGAAAGGAGACTTCAGGGCTACGTAATGGATGCTGTTAAAATTCCGCCATCGCTGCCTCCGTCTGTAACTCAAATGGAATCCTGCTTGTTGTTGTTTGGAAGTGTCAGAGGACTTGCCCTAAGCAGTGGTCTGATGTGCTTTCACACAGTGACCTGTACAAAGCCGGTTTCCATGTGTGATCACCCTCATTCTGGCCCTCTCCTGAGTTGGATCACATTAAGCCAACAGAAGGTAAATTATCATCTGCACTGCATTACAGTCCATGGAAATTTTATATGTCCTTATGTCATCAAATGATGTAAGGACTCAAACAAACCCCTGCCTGCCGTGTATTCCAGCAGAAAATCACCTCTGTGTTCATGTGTGTTCCCAAACCCGGTAGAGTGTATGCCAGATTATCTCAGAAAACTCTAATCCACACTCCATTCCTGTGCACCTCAGAGCCTGTACATTTCTGAGTTTCAGCAACCATTGGATGAGAAAGAATGTACCATCAGTCTCCACAAGTTTTTCTCATTTTAGCATTTCTTCCCTACGTGGCTTTAACAGGAGAGTGTCTCCTCCTTTCTCCCAGAGAAAATATCACTGTTTACTCTTAGCTTGTGAATTCTCTTCAAATAATCCATTTCAGATTCTGGTATTGTATATAGCTTGGGGAGATAAGACTCAATTGAAAGGACTGTATATTTTCAATAAATCCTGCATAAATGTGTCTTGTAGCATTTTTCAGACAGAGGACTTCTTGTCTCCTATTGTTTTCAAGCTTTTTTAAAATCACAATCTGAAGACAATAAAGCAGTCCCTTTTATTAACCTGTCATATCTCCACCAAACAAATTGCTTTTCTAAAAATTAATTTGCAAATATCATGACTTTAATATATTTAAAGGCAATAGAAATTAACAGATAATTCATAAAGAACATTCACAAAACAAAAGCCAATTTTCTTTCAACCTTTCAAAAAAGGATACACTTTGCCAAACAAAAGTGTTCTAAAATTTTCATTATTGCGAGAAAAAGGAAGTGAAGACATAATATAATGAATATGCATTATTTGCATTTAACTTAACCTGATTTGATCCATACATGGTTGAGAGACAGCGGATAAATTCAAAATCGTTGTAAATGTTGCCTGACATTTTTTGAATGTGTTTCCCATATCCAGTGCATTATGGAAGAAAGTATGTAACTGCTGCCCCTTCAATCATTGTCAGTTCCAGCTCATGTCCATGATAATGTGAGATTCACTAAGCACTGAAAAGTGCTTCTAATACTTATTCTAATAAAACATAAAGTCCAAACACAAGCCATTACTTCAGCTGATATTTTACTACAGAAAATGTGTACTCTTTTGACATGAAAGAAAAAGTTGCAGATTTTTAATCAGAGGATGTAGATCTTTAAAAAGCCACCCTTTTCAGTTGAAAGGATCATTTTGACTCAATGCTACTTTTTATTAGATATACCAACTTTAAAGTAAATTCTGATTAAGATACATAGTGTTAATTTGTGAGGGAAATATTTACAGCTTTTACTCTTAGTTTATTAGTTATTATTTTATTGTGCAAAGATACACAAACATATTTTCTGAAAAATATACTAGAGTAGGGGACGGGTTTGAGAGTTTAGATCCCTAAGAGTTACTTTAAGGCTATGACAATTTCTAATTTACAGGTTCAATGCAGAATATTACCTCTCTCTGATCTAATCTATTAGACGGTTGTCAATGTAATCTCTCTGAAACATCTGTGCAAGTTATCTCCTGCTTAACCTGTTTACATGTCACACTGCCATGGATAAGTGAAGCTCAAATTCTTCATGGTGGCCCACGCTTTTCTTTTTTATGTGACTCCATTTACTTTTCCAGGTAACTCCAGCTACTGTCACCTACTCCTCCATAAGTTCCATAAGCCATTTTACATTTTGTTTGCTTCTCTCTCATTTCCTATAGACACGGCCTCTCCCTTTTTTTTCTTTGTTTGACATTCTTGTAATTCTGTATCTGTCTTTGTCATTTGTCTCTATAACTTTTTTGAATGTGATCTATAATCAAGTAAATAAGTAACTACTTAGTCACTACTTAATTATTATATTGGAGCTACTAGATAAATGAATTTACTATAATCATAACTCTTGTTCAGAGATTATGACAAATATTAGGCAATAAAATTGTTGAAGACATAATTGAACAAATGAATGGATGAATAAGTTATTGAGTAATAAAAATATTTAACTTTTTATTTTTAAAAATAAGTTACAATTGAATTCTCATATATTCCCTTTTTTTTTTTTTTAAGGTTTCTTCATGTATTTAAAAGTCAGTCTTACATCGGCCGGCGCCGCGGCTCACTAGGCTAATCCTCCACCTAGCGGCCCCGACACAACGGGTTCTAGTCCCGGTCGGGGCGCCGGATTCTGTCCCGGTTGCCCCTCTTCCAGCCCAGCTCTCTGCTGTGGCCAGGGAGTGCAGTGGAGGATGGCCCAAATACTTGGGCCCTGCACCCCATGGGAGACCAGGAGAAGTACCTGGCTCCTGCCATCGGATCAGCTTGGTGCGCCAGCCGCAGCGCACTAGCCACGGCGGCCATTGGAGGGTGAACCAATGCCAAAGGAAGACCTTCCTCTCTGTCTCTCTCTCTCACTGTCCACTCTGCCTGCCAAAAAAAACAAAAAAAGTCAGTCTTACATTGAGAGAGAGGAAGAGAGAGAGATAAGAGTGATTTTCCATTATCAGTTTACTCCCCAAATGGCTACAAGGCCAGGGCTGGTACAGGCTGAAGCCAGAAGCCAGGAGCTTCATCCAGGTCTCCACATGAGTGCAGGAGCCCAAGCACTTCTTGGATCATCTTCTGCTGCTTTCCTAGGTGCATCAGCAGGGAGCAGGGTAGGAAGAGGAGCAGCCAAGACTCAATCTTGTGCCCATATGGGATACTAGTGCTGCAGACATCAGCTTTATGTGCTGTATCTGCTATACTAGAATGCAAGCCCTAATCCTCATATTTTACAACGTCCTCATATTATACAACAGATGAGCAAATTATATATCATCCCTTGGACATAAAGCTCTGAATATAATCTCTTAGAATAAAAAATTTGTCAGTGAGATATATGTTAGAATTGCAACAAGGGCCGGCGCCGTGGCTCAATAGGCTAATCCTCCGCCTAGCAGCGCCAGCACACTGGGGTTCTAGTCCCGGTCGGGGCGCCGGATTCTGTCCCGGTTGCCCCTCTTCCAGCCCAGCTCTCTGCTAAGACCAGGGAGTGCAGTGGAGGAAGGCCCAAGTGCTTGGGCCCTGCACCCCATGGGAGACCAGGAGAAGCACCTGGCTCCTGCCTTCGGATCAGCTTGGTGCGCCGGCCGCAGCGCGCTAGCCGCGGCGGCCATTGGAGGGTGAACCAATGCCAAAGGAAGACCTTTCTCTCTGTCTCTCTCTCTCTGTCCACTCTGCCTGTCAAAACAAACAAACAAACAAACAACAACAACAAAAAAAAAAAACTCAAATAAACAGATACTGAGATTTTCCAGTTATTATAAACAAATTTGTGTTAAACAGCTCACACAATTGTGTCTATATGGAAATAATCACTAATTGCTTATTTTCTTGCTTCTAAATTAGTTATAAGGAGGAATTTTCTTTTTACTAATATTAAGTCTCTTCTAATAAAGTAAGCATATTGCTCTCTATTGATAACTATACATGCATTGTGGTGGAATATATCTCTAGAAGATTCTCATATTGTAATACTTAAACTATATTCTGATTATACATCAGCTCCCTGTTTCCCTCCCTCCAGCCCCTGGCAACCATAATTCTAGATTTTGTTTCCATGAACTTGAGGTTTTTGATATCTCTTGTAAATGGAATTGTAGTGGATTTGCCCTGTGATAGGCTTTCTTGCTCTTCACATATCTTCAAGTTTCTTCTACAGTACAGCTTGTAACAGGAATTCATTATTTTGTTAATATCCAATAATATTCTGTTGCATGCAGGAGTGTGAAAGAGGTCTTAAAATTTCTTAGAAAATGTGTATTATGAAAAGACTATGTATGAAATTCAAAACTTTTTGCAAAAAAACAAACATCGTTTAATTCCATTTTCCTTTAACTTTTTTAAAGTATTTTCACTGTGTGTGTGTGTGCATAGAATGCACATTTTAATGCTTTCCCCTCTTAAACACAGGTTGAAATTTTTGATGGGGTACCTCAAAGTGATGTTTGGGTCATGAGAATTCTGTCCTCGTGAATGGATGAATGGTATTGTGTTCACTCTCCCTAATACTTCCTCTCACACTTTCATTGACTTCATATTTGGTTTCCTGTAATCCAGAAGTATAACCCAATACATTTCTTTTTGCTATAAAGATACAAAGAGAATGAGACCTTTCATCACCTGGTTCACTCCCCAGAGGCCTGCAAGCTCAGAAGTTAAACAGGCTGAAGCAAGGAGTCCAGAATTCAGTCCAGGTCCTCCATTCAGATGGTAGGAATCCATTGACTTCAGCCATCCCCTGCCAGTTCACATGTGTACATTAGCAGGTAGCTGACCAGGAAGCAGAGAAGCCAGGATGTAAGCCAGACACTCCATAGAGATGTTTGTGTCCCAAGTGGAAAAATAGCTACTGTGTTGTTTTATCTTTCTTTTTTTTTCTTTTTTCTTTTTTCTTTTTTCTTTTTTTTATTTTGACAGGCAGAGTTAGTCAGTGAGAGAGAGAGAGAGAGAGAAAGCTCTTCCTTTTTCCATTGGTTCAACCCCCAAATGGCCGCTACGGCTGGTACGCTGCGCTGATCCAAAACCAGGAGCCAGGTGCTTCCTCTTGGTCTCCCATGCGGGTGCAGGGCCCAAGCACTTGGGTCATCCTCTACTGCACTCCCAGGCCACAGCAGAGAGCTGGGCTGGAAGAGGAGCAACAGGGACAGAATCTGGTGCCCCAATTGGGATTAGAACCCAGGGTACTGGAGCCGCGGATTAGCCTAGTGAGCCGCAGCACCGGCCTTATCTTTCTTCTTGAGATTTTTTTTGTTATAAGGAGTCATTTGTGTTTCTCATGAATTTTAAATAGTTCTTCAAAAAATTGCCATAGGAATGTTAGTGTGTAGTATTAATATTGTCATCTTATGTTAATAAGTCTTCCAATATGAACACCAGTATCCCACTATTCATTTATGTCTTGAATTTCTTTTAGTAATATTTTGTGATCTGTCATTTCCTTCATTAACATTATTCCTAAGTATATTACTCTATTAGTGGCCCTGTAAAAAAGATTGTTTGCTAAATTTTCTTTTCAAATTCTTCTCTGTTAGTAAAAAAGAAAACGATTGCTTTTGTACTCTAATTTTGTATCCTGGAACTTTCCTAAATGTATTTATTAGTTCTAAGTTTTTATGTGACATCTATTGGGTTTACTACATGACCTCTGTGAGCAAGATAACTTTACTTCCTTTTCAATTTGTGTGCAATGAGTCACTTTTCTCTTGCTGTTTTCAAAATTTCTCACTGTCTTTAGGCAATTCAAGTATATTACATCTTGCAGTTGTATTCGTTGAGTTTATTCCGTTGAGAAGTCCATTCTTTCCCTGCAACTGGGAAGTTTTCTGCCATTTGATATAAGCTCTCGTCCCCTTTCTCTCAGTTTTCTCTTAGAACTCACACAGTGTGTACATTGGCAGCCTTATTGGAACCATATCTGTCCCTTAGACATTCTTCATTCCTAATTGTTATTATTGGTGTGACTCTATGTCTGGATCACTTCAGATGACCTGCCCTTGAGTTCACTGATTCTCTTGTGAATAGTTGAAACTGCTATTGAATCCATCTAGTGAAGAGTTCAATTCTCTTACTGTATTCTGCAGTTACAAATTTTTTTCTTTCTTATGTTGTCTTTAAGTTTATGCATTGTTATTCGTGACCTCAATAAGCATCTTTGATAGATTTATTTTGAATTTTTATCAGATAATTCAGATAACTCCATTTCTTTAAGATTTATGATCAGAGACTTTCTCTTTGGGTAGTTTTTTAAAGCCTTTGGTTGGAACACATGCCTAACTTGCAGACCCAACTGATCTGTCATGTGCTTTATACATTTTTAAAAATACCTCTTTATGGGATATTGTGGCACGGCTGGTAAAGCCACCTTCTACAATGCCAGTGTCCCATAAGGACACCAATTTGAGTTCTGCTGCTCCACTTCCCATCCAGCTAAGTGCTAGTGTGCCCGGGAAAGCAGGGGAGGATAACTCAAGTGCCTGGGCCCCCTGCACCCTCATGGGAGACCTGGAAGACGCTCTTTGCTCCTGGCTTTGGCCTGGCTCAACCCTGGCCATTCCAGTCATTTGAGGAGCAAACCAATGGATAGAATATTCTCTCTTTCTCTCTCTCTCTCAAATCTGCTTTTCAAATAAATAAAATAAATCTTAAAAAAAAAAAAAACAACTACTTGCCAGTCTTTATGGTTTGGCTCCAAAGAGAGAAATGCCAGTTAGCTCAGCTTTTAATTCTAGTAGCATATCAGCATTTTTCTCTGATCATATCTTTTCAAAACTTGTACTTACAAATTCCAGTTAGATAGGTTTTGGGTGCTTCCTTTTTTTTTTTTCTTTAAAGAAACTTCAGTGTGGTATGAGTCTTCAGTAATTTTGATTCTCTGATGCTTCCATTAACTATCTGTCTATTATTGTTCTCATTAGTCCTCAAGTATCTAGTGTATGTCAGTGATCTGGAACACAGTAGGAAGAAACTGGTCCCTCATGCAGGTATCCACAAAGCTGAGATATTTCACCTTTCTCTCTTCTGCTTTATTTTGGAGGGATAAATTGCCAAGCCATTGAACTCTACAAGCTGTACCATGGGTTCTCTTAAATTCTGTTTGCTTTTGGTGGTCCCAGCCATTTATAGTGTACTTAGGTTCTGTTAGGAAGCTGAGACTGCAGTGCAGAGCTGAGGGGAGGAACGGAGGGAAAGAAGGGCATGTTAGTTCCAGCTGAGATAGTTATGCTGGCCCCTGCCATGTTCAGTTAGCAGTTAGATTCAAACAAGACAGAAATAAGTCCTTTGGGATAGTGTCCAAAAGAAATCTGAACCTAAGATGCATGTTCTAGGCTTCTGTTTCCCTTGCCAAAGGGAAGTCAGGAGTTGGAAATTCCCTTGTGCAAGCCAGAGGTAGGTGTTCTATTAAAAGAATGCCATCAATTTTATTACTAGGTTCAATGTGGCTGCCTTTATGCTCACCTGTGATGTAGGAGTGATTTAGCTGAAGGCGGTTTGGCCTTCGTGTTATTGAACTGGTTTCTGTCGGGGAAGAATGTAAGGTGTTCTCTACTCAGGCCTCCTAATGACTTCACCTTCTGACAGGAACACAATTTGCATTCTTCTCTATTTTTCTGTCATGAAATCCTATCAAAGGAGTCAATTAATTATGTGGAATATAATGATGTCTTGTATTATTACTTTTGTTTCAAAGTATAGCTTATTATTTATTTTTTCTTTTTAGGTAAAGAAATTAGCAGCAGAAATTGGGCAAACCAAACTTAATAGTGAAATTTAGTGGGAAAAGTATTATAACCCACAAAGACAAAGTTTTTGTTATTATTTATTTATTAGAGAGAAAGGAATGAGAGTTCTCCTAAGCATGGTTCACTCTCCAAATGACTACATTGTCTGGGGCTTGGCAGGGCTGAAGCTGAGAGCTAGGATCTCAGTCCAGTTTTCCCATGTGGATGGCAGAGCTCCAATTACTTGAGCCATCTCTGCTTATTCCCGGGGTGGATTCTTGTGAGAAATTGGAAATGAAGTCAGAGCGAGGCACTTTGATAAGAGACACAAGCATCTTAACTGGCACCTTACACATTAGTCCAAATGCATGCCCCAGATAGAATGTTTTTAAAATCCATCTCATAAATCCTATGTAAAAATATAATAACATAATAGAAACATTTATAAATTTGATAATTCTGTTTCATGATCAAGACATAAATGAAAGTGGTTGGAATTCAATGATCATACTACCATCTGGCACTTACAGTTTTGTAATCTCTACAGACACCATAGGGTGTTTAAATCCAAGACAAGAGAAACACAAAGTACTTGTATAAAAGTAAGCTATAACATACATAGTGTGGTATAGAATCTTAAGTCTATAGCGTAAAATTAGCACAATAAAGAATCATCCAAAATTTATTTATCCCAAGAAATGTCCTCAAATGTTCTATTCTTTCTTTGTGTTTCAAAAAAGCATTGTTAAATGTGTCTTGGTGAAAAGAAATATGTGTGCATTTTGCATGTAATGTATTTTCTTATCTGCATGATAGCTGTCACGGTGACCAAGGAAACAAGGATAGAAATTCATTTGCTCATTCTTTCTGTTTAAAGAATATTGTCTCTAAATGTGTAATAATGAAGAGAAACATTCTAGGATAATGTAATTGTTAGAAATAGCATTTGGTGGTGAGTGGTTAAGACAATGCTTGGGGGGCTGGTGCTGTGGCATAATGGGTCAGGCCGCTGCCTGCAGTGCCGGCATCCCATATGGACGCTGGTTGGAGACCCGGCCACTCCACTTTTGATCCAACTCTCTGCTATAGTCTGAGAAAGCAGCAGAAGATGGTCCAAGTCCTTGGGCCCCTGCACCTGCGTGGGAGACCCAGAAGAAATTCCTGCCTCCTGGCTTCGGATGGGCACAACTTCAGCTTTTGCGGCCAGTTGGGAAGTGAACCAGCAGATGGAAGACCTCTCTCTGCCTCTGCCTCTGCCTCTGCCTCTCCTTCTCTCTCTGTGTAACTCTGACTTTCAAATAAATGAATGAATCTTTAAAGAAAAAAAGACACCGCTTGGACAGTCTCATACCATATTGGATTGCTAAGATTTGAGTCCTTGCTCCTTTTATTTCCTGCTTCTTTTTAATGAGTACTCGGGAATCATTAGGTTATGAATTGAATACTAGGTTGATAGTAGTCAGCCATCCATGTGGGAGACCTGAGTTAGGTTTCTGACTCTGGCTTTGTCCTGTCCCAGCCTTGCTATTACAGGCATTTGGAGAATGAACCACCCAATGGAGAGATCTCAGTCTGTCTGTATCTCTGTCTTTCTGTTAGACATAAATAAAAAAAAAAAAAAAAAGAAACACACTTGTTTTAGAAAACAATAGAAAGCTGGCGCTGCGGCTCACTTTGCTAATCCTCCACCTGTGGCGCCGGCACCCTGGGTTCTAGTACCAGTTGGGGCGCTGGATTCTGTCCCAGTTGCTCCTCTTCCAGTCCAGCTCTCTGCTGTGGCCCAGGAGGGCAGTGGAGGATAGCCCAAGTGCTTGGGCCCTGCACCCACATGGGAGACCAGGAGAAAGCACCTGGCTCCTGGCTTCGGATCGGCACAGCACACTGGCCGTAGCGGCCATTTAGGGGTGAACCAACAGAAAAAGAAGACCTTTCTCTCTGTCTCTCTAACTCTGCCTGTCAAAAAAAAAAAAAAATAGAGAGAGAGAAATTATTCACTAATATAAGCAGCAGATTTCATCTGTTGAAATGTAGAACTGAACTTATGCTTCCTATTAATCTTCAGTTACCTTTCATTATCAAGTGCCCAAATTTCTCAGTACGCTGTATGTTTTAAGCCGTTGATACAGTTATAATGATTGATTGACACCTCTGGAAATTGTTAGCCTAGTTCTTCTACTGCCTACCTAAAGATCAAAGGCATCTGTGCAAGTCACAGTCCTGGAACAAAACAAAAGCATGCATAAAGATTTAAAAGTATTTCAGTGAAGTAACTGTTTACAAAATGGCAGCAGTGAAATACAACCCAAGCAGAGAGCTGAAAGACTCAACCAGTAACAACAGTGGAAATTCCTTCCTACCTAGTTTTTTTTTTTTTTTCTTCATACTATTTCTTGTGCTCTTTTACTTGGTCAGGGTTAATCTTAGTATCATCACGTAAAAAAAGTAGATCTTTGTAAATTTAAGAGTGGGAATATGAAAGGGAGGAGAAAGAGAGTTGGAGCATAGGCAGGATGGAGGATGGACTGTATCACTATGTTTCTAAATCTGTAATCAGGAAATACATGAAACTTGTATAACTTGAATAAAATTTAAAAAAAAAAGGATGTAATGGGAACCAAAATGTGCATCCACAAAAAAGGAGCCATCAATTATAAATTCTATTTCTGTGATTTATAATGATAGAATATTTTAATTTGAAGGTAAGATACAGAAAATAGCAAGCAGTAGAGCAATGAGTAGTATCCTATGGAAAAGCATAGCAACCAGAAGTGGGAGAGAAATGGACCTTTAACAGAAAAAAGCCAACTCCTCTACTGAAATACAATAAATGGAGGTACAGAAAGGTGCAGGGTTGATCTTAGTCAATTTGTTCTAAATTCTCAGGTGAAACAGCAGCAAATGGATATGCCTAGCTCTGCAATTTGTGTCCTGCAAATCATAGTTGCCTGATTGAAGGCAAAGATTAGCAGCCAAGAAGTTTCATGAACAGATCAGAGTGACCAGTGAGAGATGGCTATTGGCATCATCATGAAGGACAAAGCAATCTCAGGCAATTTGTATTATCTTTCTTTTATGCCAAGCCCCAACTAATATTTCTGAAGTGCCAAAGAGACCAGAAACCCTATTACAATGTGAAGATTCAGTCTTTTATATTTCCTACTGGAAGGACACCCTGAAACCTTTAAATTCAAAACAAGAACATTTTTTTTTAATATGGATGAATTCTATGCCACTGGAAAAGGACCTTAGTACCATGTCAAATTTGCATTGGCAGGACTATATCAGCCACTTCATTTATATATGAGGAGTCATAAATGAGTCCTAACTTTCACCCTCTGCACATAGTTTGGGAATAGGGACTATAATAGCATCTTGGGTTTGAATGGCAAGAAGGGAAGCTTGCCTTTTTAAATAAGAGCTCTTCCTATCTCTATGAGTGGTGATATTAAGAAATCAATAATTAAGGTATTTTAGATAAACATTATAACATTTTCTATTCATATAAACATCAGACAGTTAAATTTTTATTTTCTTATAATCTAAAATTTTCGTTGTGTTGGCATAAAGTCAACAGACTGAATACTGCAGCTTTGTGCAACAATTTGAAGATCTTTATTTACAAGTGCAAAGATAGTTAACAAAGACTGTAATTGCTCACCATTTTAGAAACACTAATCATTTCTTTGAAAACTTAAAAGGGTGCATTCTACTAACTTACACCTAGGCTTATTGTCTTCTTATCAAACAAGGAAGTTGTCAATGGAAAGTTTCGTTAGGAAAGTAGTCAAAACAGAGTAGTGAGTATTTGCTTGTGCTTTAATATGTGTAGGCTAATGAGAGATTCTTCAAGATACTCATTGTATCATATGGGATGAGAAAGAGACAGGTATGTCTTAATAAACCTTGTGTAGGAAAATGATTTGAATTTTACATTACTTCACTCTACAAAGCAGTAGAATGAAGAAATAAAGAAACCTTTTGAAAATAATTAGATAGCATGTATTTTTAGTTTCATAGACCATGTGATCTCTACTGCAATTCATCTGTCATGGTAGCATGAAGGCAGAGACCTAATGAAATGGGTGTGGCTGTAATTCAGTCAAATTTTTACCTTTCAAAAACAAAATGAAATGGAAAGGTGAATTAGGTTCATTCACTGTAGTTTGCCAAGCCTAGAAAATAGCACAACACTTTTAGATTTGTCTATTAAGAAATATTTATTTATTTATTTTTAAAGATGTTTTAATATTATTTATTTGAAAGACAGAGTTACAGAAAGAGGTAGAGACAGAGAGAAATAGAGAGGCCTTCCATCTGCTGGTTCATTCCCTAAACGGCCACAACGACTGGAGCTGAGCCTATCCGAAGCCAGGAGCCAGCAGCTTCTACTGGACCTCCCACACAGGTGCAGGTGCCCAAGCACTTGAACCATCTTCTGCTGCTTTCCCAAGCCATTAGGAGAGAGTTCGATAGAAAGTGGAGCAGCTGGGATTTGAACCAATGCCCATATGGGATGTTGGTATTGCAGGCAATGGCTTACTCCCCTATGTCATAATGTTGACCTCAATTTTATATTATTAAGTTAAAATATATCAAGAAATCTATATTTCCTCAAACAGTTACAATTTCTTCATGGTGGAAACATTCAAAATCTTTCTCCTAGCTGTTTTGAAGCACACAACTATTTTCATTAACTAAGTCACCTTACAATGCAATGGAACATCAGAGTTTATTTTTCCCACCTAAACATATCTTTTTAAAGAGTTTTTTTATTTATTATTTTAAAGAATTATTTATTTAGTTGAAAGGCAGAGCTAGACAAAGAGAAAGAAAGACAGAGAGAAAAGAGAGAGAGAAAAAGAGGATGGGGAGGGGGAAGGAGAGAGAGAGAGAGAGAGAGAGCGAGTGAGCCAGAGGGAATCTTTCATCCACTGATTCACTCCCCAAATGATTGCATCTGCTGGAGCTGTACCAGGCTAATGCCAGGAGGGCTTAATCCAGATTTCCCACATAGCTGAAGGGACCCAAAACTTGGGCCATTTTCTGCTGCTTTCTCAGGCACATTAGCAGAGAGCTAGATCAGAAGTGGAGCACCCAGGACTCAAACTGGCACACACATGGGATGACAGTGGTACAGTGCCAGCCCCCTAACCAAACTTTTTCAGTTATTCCCTTTACCTTACTCTACCCAGCTTCTGGTAAACACTATCTTTTGCTAAACTTCTACATCAACTTTGCTAGATGTCACAAAGGAAATCATGTAGATTTTCTCTTTCATTATGCAGTTACTACAGAGTCCCATTATACATAACAATGTCTTAATAAGCATTTTCCAGAATTAACCTCCATTTTAATTTGAATATCCTTTTCAATTCTCTAAGTACACTAGATTGTATATTGTTTTCTGTGCATCACAGAATTTTATAATATTCATGCATTTGCTCATGTAATGCTAATACTGCCTGTAAGAAAAGATACAATGGCACTTCTCTCATGAAACTGCCCCAAGGTTCCAGATAGAACTTCACTTACCCTCCCCTGTGTTTCTATAGCCACTGGTAAACTTATTATAAAAGTTTGAATACTGCAGTTCCTTTGCCTTTCACTAAGATTCAAGACAAGAATTCCTTAGTCATACAAAAATATTCTATTATAACACAGAATAATTCCTATTTATGTGTTTATTATAATGAAATAATTTAGAAAATATATTTTTCTAAGATTTATTTATTTATTTGAAAGATGGAGCTACAGAGAGAGGGAGAGAAAAAGAGAGATCTTCCATCTGCTGGTTCACTCCCCAGATGGCTGCAAAGCCAAAGCTGGACTGATCTGAAGCCAGGAGCCAGGTGCTTCCTCCTGGTCTCCCATGCAGGTGCAGGGGCCAGAGGACTTGGGCCGTCCTCCACTGCACTCCCAGGCCAGAGCAGAGAGCTGGACTGGAAGAGGAGCAGCCGGGACTCCTCGAACTGGCGATGGTGTGGGATGCTGGTGTTGCGGGTGGTGCTTTACTCACTTTGCCACGGCACCAGCCCGGAAAATATTTTCTGAATTATGAATTCGTTCACAAGTATTTTAATAAGATGCATAGCCTTGTGGAGTCAGACAGGCTACCATTGCGCGACGAGGTCAGCCTATGCATAGCCTGGTGTAAACATACTTAAGTTTATATAATCTCTTTAAGCTTCAGCTCTCTCATAGAAGGACCACCATCTTCAAAGGATATAGTACAAAAAGAAAGCAAAACAAAAACAAACATCAAACAAATAAAACATCTTAAACAGCTTTTGATAGAACCTGAAAAACCCTTCTGCAAGTTTTCCATTTGTGTATTTAATATCTTACTGTCCCAGGCTTATATAAGCATAAATAAGTGTGCACCTCTGGAGTTGAGATGAATTTGCTAGGTCTGCCAGGATTTAAACATTTCCTTGCTAAGGAACACCATCTCTCCACTGTAACTACTTTCTGAATGCCTTTTGGAAGATAAGTAACAGCTGCAACAAAACATCAAATAAAAAAAAAAAGCACTCATAGACTGAGTCATTTTGAGCATTTAGCGTTTATGCTCTGTAGTCTACTTACTGTCATTTTATTCAGGAGCAGTTCACGTTATCAAATACACTTTTCCATCTTAATTATTTTCCTCATAAACATCATTATTCTAGTGCTTCATAGTAGAGTAATAAAGCAATTAGACTGGAGCAGTGTGTTACGAATCAGTCAAAGGACATTGAGTCCTGATATTCTTTGAGTTCATGCTGAGTTCCAAAACACATTTAGAGGTTTATAATGCTTCACATAAAAATGGAACTAATTATAAAAAAGTCAGGGTGACCACAGTATCAGAAATTTATTGTGGCAATTTTCCATCAACATTATTTCCATTTATTCTTTCATATTATATTCAACTGTATTAGAGAATTCAAAATACATGATTATGTATATTTTGTGTATATGTACATACATTTCCCTAACAATAATTTCTTCATTTGCTTTTACAAATTTGGAATTAAAGTACAGTTGCGTATGTGACCTCGGATGTTCAATTGTTTGTCCTTAGTATTTCCATAAAGGTATAGTGTTATTTAAATTAAAAGAAGGAAAAAATCTTAAAGTGACCTTTCAAGTCCTTGATGGTGACTATGTGCTATTATTATTGCTTAAGTATTTATTTATTTATTAGAAAAGCAGAGTAATACAGAGACAGGGAGAGATGGATCAAGAGAAAATTTCCATCTGCTATTTCATTCCTCAAATGGGCTCAGCAATTGAGGTTAGGACAGACTGATCCCTGGAGACAGATCTCCATCCACAGGGGTGGCAGAGGACCATGTAGTTGGGCCGTCCTCCACTGCTTTCGCAGGTGCATTAGGAAGGAGCACTGCACCACAGCACCAGCCCCAATGAAATATTTTTATAGTGTTAAGAATTAAGGACGGGGGCCGGCGCCACAGCTCATTCGGCTAATCCTCCGCCTGCGGCGCCGGCACCCTGGGTTCTAGTCCCGGTCGGGGCACTGGATTCTGTCCGGGTTGCCCCTCTTTCAGTCCAGCTCTCTGCTGTGGCCCAGGAGGGCAGTGGAGGATGGCCCAAGTCCTTGGGCCCTGCACCTGGCTCCTGGCTTCGAATCAGCACGGTGCGCTGGCTGCAGCGGCCATTGGAGGGTGAACCAACGGTAAAGGAAGGCTTTTCTCCCTGTCTCTCTCTCTCTCTCACTGTCTACTCTGCCTGTTAAAAAAAAAAAAAAAAGAAAAAAAAAAAAGAATTAAGGATGGGGCTGGCCTTGTGGCGTAGGATGTAAAGCTGCAGCCTGCAGTGCCTGCATCCCATATAGTGCTGGTTCGAGTCTCAGCTGCTCTACTTCCGATCCCGCTCCCTGTCTAGGTGCCTGGGAAAGCAATGGAAGATCGCCCAAGTACTTGGGCCCTATACTCACGTGGGTGACTCAGAAGAAGCTCTGGCTCCTGTTTTCAGATGGGCTCGGCCTGGCTGGGGAGAGAACCTGCAGTTGGAAGACCTCTGTCTCTCTCACTCTGCCTCCGCCTTTCTGTAACTGGACCTTTCAAGTAAATAAATAAACCTTAAAAAATGAATTAAGGACATTTATCACCTTCTACAACAGAGCATCTCTAAGTCTCTTTGTGATCATTTTAATTCTGTCAGTACAGAGGTTCCGAAACATCGATCAGGAAATGTATATAACACTAGTAGTCGAGGCCAGCGCTGTGGTGCAGCAGGTTAACGCCGTGGCCTGAAGCACCGGCATCACATATGGGCGCCGATTCCCATCCCAGCTGCTCCACTTCCCATCCAGCTCTCTGCTAGGGCCTAGGAAAGCAGTACAAGATGACCCAAGTCCTTGGGCCCCTGCACTGCGTGGGAGACCCAGAAGCTCCTGGCTCCTGGCTCCTGGCTCCTGGCTTTGGATCAATCCAGTTCTGGCTGTAGTGGCCAGTGGTTGTGGCCATCTGGGGAGTGAACTAGTGCATGGAAGACCTCTCTCTCTGCCTCTTCGCTCTCTGTGTAACTCTGACTTTCAAATAAATAAATAAATCTTTATAAAAATAAAAAAAAACACTAGTAGTCAACAATCTGACAATAATTTTTTTGAAGTTTGATGAAATCCAATTTCTCAGCCAAAATTATAAATCACTGTAGGCTACTTTTTTTATGTTCCTACTCTTTCTTTTTTACTTTCTAGCATATTTAATCAATTTATTTTTATAAAGTGTTGCATATCTGAATGACATATAGTTCATTTTTAGAAAACTTCTATTTTCAAATGACACTTCTGCCTAACTGCTGAAAACTAAGCTTTTATTTTTTCTAAATTAATTCTAAAAGGACAATTTATTTATTCTGATGTATATCCTATGTAAAGACAGGGCAAAAAAATCATCAAGATATTTTAAAATACATGTTTACAAGAACAATATTAAATTGTTCAGTATGTTAATAACAGAGAGGTACCTAAATTAGCTACAAAATCAAAGCACCTAGCTAGAGGGAGTGAGAGGAAGCTGCTGCCAGGTGTCTGGTGGGGGATGGGAGACCCAAGCGGGGAGGGGCGATTCTGGGGAGGAGGATGAACCCAAATAGTCTTCTAGACTTTTGTGTGAAGAAAATAGGAGGTGTAAAGCGAATACTGATAATGCTGGCTGTGTTTGATACGCTGCATTCATTTCCTTAGCCTCGCCAAGACAGTATCACTACCACAACATGACACGGATTTCCAGTAATTCCATATTTCAGTAATCTTAAGTGTTCTACAAAGTAATGTTTTTCTTTTGAATAACTTCAGATTTACAGGGGAGTTGCATGAATATTAGAGCATTCCCTCAAATCCCAAACCCGGTTTCCTCTACCATGCTTTGGCTCATCTGTCACAACTAAAGGCCACACATTATTGAGATTTCCAGATTTTTTTTTTTTAACCTGGTGTCTTTTTGCTGATCCAGAATCCCATCTGCTTTACATTTGGTTGTCATGTCTCCTTAAGTCCCTTCAGACTGTGACATTTTCTCAGACTTCCCTTGCTTTTGATGATGTTGAAAGTTACAAGGAACATTGATAAGGTATTTTAGAAAAAGTCCTTGCTAGAAAGGGATTACCTGTCCTTGGGAGAAGGAACACAGAAGTAAATTGTCATTTTTATCATATTGGGTTAAGGGAATATGCTATCAATATATATTTATCTTTGGGTATTATATAATAAACAGCAACTGATGAAACTATTATGTCCCAATGTCCTTTACAAAGGACACCTATAAAGACTTCAACTGAGCAATAAACATACCATCTATGGATAGCACGATATAGATATTAAGTCCTAGAAATATTTGTAAAATTGAAAACTTGGGACTTAATGGATTGAATGATGATGTTAATCTGAATATGGGGCTAAGGTAGTATATTCCAGTTTATGGACTGCATTGCTACTATTTTCCCCTCATATTAAGATTATAATCTGTGGGAAGGGTTTCTCTGTATATCCCATACTTAGAGAATAAGGAATTATACTAGAACGCCTTGATGGAGGAGTATTTATATGAATTATATTTAATTCAATATTAATAATGTGTTTAATTAATTTTCAAATTTTAACTGACATGTGAAAATTGATATCATATGTTTTAGTACTTGTATACATTGTGTAATGTCCGATCAGGACATTGCAAGTATATCTAACTTACCAAATACTTATCATTTTCTTATGGTAAAAACATTCAAAATGCTTTCTTCTTCAAATAATGCATTTTTATGTCATTGAGGATTATTTTGAAATTCAATTTAATTTGTACTATACAAGCTCAAAATTTATTTTAATTATAAAATATATTGACCTGGTATGTGTTCCTGATATATAATTCTCATTGTCATATTTCCCCCTGTTGAAGAAGCAAATTTTAATTCCCACTTTTTTTAATGTGTGGAACTTCTCCTTTATTTGCTCTTTCTCTTAAAAGAAAATAACCATAATTCTACATGCATGGTACACTTAGTAAATGGGTCACCTTGCTACTCTGTTCCTTGGTGGTTTGTCGATCCTAAATCATTGCTTCTGATGATCTCACTTTTATCCAGTTATTCTCAGGAGCAGCTTCAATTTCCTTTTTTCCTTGTTTTGAGTATTTCATGACTCTCTTCAGTGAGCAATAGTTGTGAGAACAGACCTGGGTGGCCTTTTAAATGGACTTTCACCTGGTATAGAGATGTCGCTATAATCTTTTTGCACCAAGTGCCATGTAGTTCAGAATCTTTTACACTTTTGATAGAATTTCTAATATCTGTCAGTTTTGAGGAAAACCGAATTTGAGCTTACAGTGCAGGTCAAAAACTAAGAAGTCATTGCCTAGAAGGGTAGAAAAGAAGAAGTATCCCCTAGAGCAAATAGTTAATGGTCCATTTATTAACGAGTAAGAAAATTTTTGGATGTTCAAAGAATAACACTTAAGCTCAAGTGATGAATTTTTCCTCCCATAAGGCTTCAAAACTAAATTCTCACTTGCTAAGTTATAAAACAAGCCAATCAGGAAGCTCAACACTATGTGCAATTGTTACAGAAAGACAAAGGAAAATACCCACATACTCTCAATTGAAAGGCTATTTCTTTTTTTTTTGTCTTTTTTTTTTTTTCTTTTTGACAGGCAGAGTGGACAGTGAGAGAGACAGAGAGAAAGGTCTTCCTTTTCCATTGGTTCACTCTCCAATGGCCGCCACGGCTAGCATGCTGCGGCAGGCGCACAGCACTGATCCGAAGCCAGGAGCCAGGTGCTTCCTCCTGGTCTCCCATGTGGGTGCAGGACCCAAGGACTTGGGCCATCCTCCTCTTCACTCCCAGGCCACAGCAGAGAGCTGTCCTGGAAGAGAGGCAACTGGGACAGAATCCGGCGCCCCGACCGGACTAGAACCCGGGGTGCCGGCGCCACAGGTGGAGGATATTGAGCTGTGGAGCCGGCCGAAAGGCCATTTCCAACTGAAAGAATTTGTATTCTGACTTTCTAATGAAACACCCTCAGAATATTTCAAAGTGTCCATTTGAGAAAACTGTTTAATGATTGAATCAGTAATGAAGAAAGTAAAGAAATGGAGCCCTGTCACTTCATCATTAACTCTTATGTATTTTGGTGGCATGCAGAAAAAAATGTAAATGCTTCAAATAATTCTGTGCCTCTTTGTCCTATTAAATTTAGTTATAGTTTTTTGGGGTATGAAGGATTGTCTAATATCCATGACAGAAACTAAAGATCAGAACTCGTGGATTATGGTAACTATATTGACCATGAAGTTTACCAAAGAACTTCCATGTGTATAAATCTCTGCTGCTGAAGGTTACCTTCCTTGGCCATTATAGAAAAACTGAAGGGATGAGAGTGTGGGACGTTCTTTGCATTTAAGAGACTAATAGCTTGTTATTCTCTAGAGATTTATGCAGAATAATGGAAAAAAGAGTTCTGTAAGTCCTCTACTCTTTCAAAAAAGAATCTGATTATATTTGCTTGCCCCAAAACTTAATGCTGAATATAAGACAATGCTAGAACAAGAAAGATTTATCAATGCTGTTCAGTAATAAGTTGCTTTATCTCTAGAAGACTCACATAAATTTAAGTCAGATTCACCAGGCGGGTTAAGTGGTACGCATTTGTCTCAGTGGTGAAGATGATGCTTGAGCTTTAATTATCACGAACCAGAGTGCCTGGTTCAAGTCCCACCTCTGTTCCCCATTAAACTTCCTGCTAATGGACACCCCAGAGAGGAAGCAGATAGTAGTTCAAGTACTTGGATCCTTGTCATCCATTAGGGAAACCTGCATTGAGTTCCTGGTCCCTGGCCTCAATCTGGTCCAGCTTTGACTGTTGTAGGTATTTGTGGGTTGAACCAGTAGATGGAAACTGCCTATGTGTCTCCAACCCTCTCTTTCTATCTCTACCTTTCAAATAAAGTGAAAATGAATATATAGACACATGGAAGAAGAAGTTGGATTGTCCCATAATCAATTTAAGTATCGTGGATAAAGCAATGATATTGGATCTAAGTTGAAGTGATCACCTATATGTAATTGAGGCCACAAATTTAATTTTCCCAAGGGCTCTGATATCAGAGAGCATATCAAAGATAGCATTGGGAAAATTGTTGCATGGAACTTTTGTCTTCATTGTTAATTCACATATTAAGATTCATTTTTTGTGCCCACACTTCTTTTTGCTCTTCTGACCATTCTGTTTAAGAGTGATAATTCCAGGCAAACCTGGTATCTGCTTCTAAATGGTTTTGTATGATAAAGGCAGGAATAGGAAAAAATGAAAGAAATAGAAAAATCAGGGTGTTAAACTCTCCCCCACCTCTCCACCATGCACTGGACTGTACCTAGCATCTGCACATCCTCTATAGTTTCCAGTCTTTCAGGACACACTCACATGGTCATTGCTTCTGTCAGTGAACCCTGACTCCTGGCCTGGTTCATTTTATTCCTTTATTTTATTCCTCCTAATTAGTATTGGCAGTGTCTTCCTACATTTTGGTTTTTCAGCTTCTTCATCATCTATGTAATGAAACCTTTACATTAAAACTCTCCTGTTGAAAATGGTTGAAGTGATTTCTAGTTTTCTGGTTAGTTCTTACTGATTCAAAATGTAGTAATTTATCCTAAGTAACATCTCATAACCCACTTAAATAAGCTTATGTTGATATAAATAAGATTTGTATTTCTTCCAAGTAATTCTTGCTCTGAAGATTAGGATGACATCAGTTGAAAGTTTTACTGCCCTGTTAGGCAAAAGTCCAATATTCTCCCTAGGATGTTTTTTAAATTTCTGAGATTGTCTCTTTGTAGTGACCTCTGGCTCAGAGTTCCACCTTGCACTGAATTATTCATCCTTATTAATTTTCTCTCAACCTAGCATGTACTGTTTTTGCACTAATGGGCCAAAAGTAGAAACAGCCTTTTCTGTGATTTACAAACACATTTTTAAAAACACTCAAAATATTCTGATTAATACAAACATATGCCTAAGAAGAATATCCTTTCTTTTTCAATCTTCCCTTTCTTATACCTCCAAGATTTAGTATATCTTCTCTCCAGTTACCTCAGTAAATACCTTTTGTTAACCTCTTTTGTTCCAAACAATTCATCTTCCAAAGTCAACTTCAAAATTATTTTTGCACACATGCCTGAATCTTGGTGCTCAGTAAGGGGAATCATGTCATAGGATCCACATGCTTTAGTAGGCAGTTTTGTTTGCTAAAACTTTCACTTCACAGGAATCAAATAATTTCATTCACTTCTCTTTGTCCTTCCTCAAACCACTAGAATATCTCTCTAGCTCAAGTCACACATTTTCAAAGTTGGTTTAATTATTTATGCTATGATTTTCTTTCTTTCAATTCTATGTACATAAAGAGGGTGATGTATCTACTTTTTCTTATTTTCATCCAAGTGAGATGAGTACTAGAGATACAGTGTGAAATGCTTTTCTCTATCTCTTTATGAGTGTTAAATCTATTGGTTATTTACTGTCTCATAAAAAAATTCCAAATCATAATGGCTGCTACAATACTTATTATTTTGTAGGTTCCATGGGTTACTTAAGAGTATGTTCTCTTGGAGGATCTCTTACAAAACAACAATCAAATTAAGGTTTGACCAAAAAAGGATCTACATCAAGTTTCCTCATGTGTTGGTTGACAGGATGCAGTTTCTCACAAACTTTTTGCTAAAGTCTTAACTTCACCCTGGATGTTGATTGGAGGTTATCATCATTCAGCCCCTTCACAAGTGGATCCCTCTTGAGGGTAGCTCACAACATGGCAGTTAACTATTTCAAAGCATGTAATTAAAAAAATTAGAGAAAGAGAGAGAACCAGTAACATGAAAATCACAGTCTATTATGTCTTAATCTCAAGAGACATGCCATCATTTCAACAACGCATTAGGAGTAAATCACTAGGCCTGACACACACACAATAGGAAAGTAAGAAGTAATGGGATCCTATTTTGTAGACGCTATTTGGTAGACTTTTATTAGCAAGTAATCCTTATTTTACCTTTTTTAACTTTTATTTTATAAATATAAATTTCAAAGTACAGCTTTTGGATTGCAGTGGCTTTTTCACCCCCATAACTTCCCCCCACCCGCAACCTCCACTCTCCTGCTCCCACTCCCATTCCATTCACATCAAGATTCATTCTCAATTTTCTTTATATGCAGAAGATCAATTTAGTATATATTAAGTAAAGATTTCAACAGTTTGCACCCACACAGAAACACAGTGTAAAGTACTGTTTGAGTACTAGTTATAGTATTAATTCACATTGTACAACACATTAAGGACAGAGATCCTACATGTGGAGTAAGTGCACAGTGACTCCTATTGATGACTTAACAATTGACACTCTTGTTTATGGCCTAATCCTCCTAGGCTCTTGTCATGAGTTGCCAAGGCTATGGAATCCTTTTGAATTCACCAACTCTGATCTTATTTAGACAAGGCCATGGTCAAAGTGGAAGTTCTCTCCTCCCTTCAGAGAAAGGTACCTCCTTCTTTGATGGCCCTGTTCTTTCCACTGGGATCTCACTCGCAGAGATCTTTCATTTAGGTCTTTTTTTTTTTTTTCTTTGCCAGAGTGTCTTGGTTTTCCATGCCTAAAATACTCTCATGGGCTCTTCAGCCAGATCCAAATGCCATAAGGGCTGATTCTTAGGCCAGAGTGCTGTTTAAGGCATCTGCCGTTCTAGGAGTCTGCTGTGTATCCAGCTTCCCATGTTGGATCGTTCTCTCCTTTTTAATTTTATCAGTTAGTATTAGCAGATACTTGTCTTGTTTATGGGATCCCTTCGACTCTTAATCCTGTCATTATGATCAGTTGTGAACTTAAACTGATTACTTTGACTAGTGAAATGGCATTGGTACATCCCACCTTGATAGGATTGAATTGGAATCCCCTGGCATGTTTCTAACTCTACTGTTTGGGGCAAATTTGATTGAGCATGTACCAAACTGTACATCTCCTCCCTCTCTTATTCCCACTCTTATATTTAACAGAGATCACTTTTCAGTTAAACACCTGAGAATAATTGTGTGTTAATTACAGAGTTCAACCAATAGTATTAAGTAGAACAAAATAAAATAATAAAAAGGGATAAAGTATTAAGTTGTTCCTCAACAGTCAGGACAAGGGATGATCAAGTCATTGTTTCTCATAGTGTCCATTTCACTTCAACAGGTTTCCTTTTGGTGCTTGATTAGTTATAACTAATCGGGGAGAACATATGGTATTTGTCCCTTTGGAATGGGCCTATTTCACTCAGCATGATGCTTTCCAGATTCCTCCATGTGGTTGCAAATGACCGGATTTCATTGTTTTTGACTGCTGTATAGTATTCTATAGAGTACATGTCCCATAATTTCTTTATCCAGTCTACTGTTGATGGCATTTAGGTTGATTCCACATCTTAGCTATTGTGAATTGAGCTGCAATAAACATTAAGTTGCAGACAGCTTTTTTGTTTGCCAATTTAATTTCCTTTGGGTAAATTTCAAGGAGTGGTATGGCTGGGTTGAATGGTAGTCTGATATTCAGGTTTCTGGGGAATCTCCAAACTGACTTCCACAGTGGCTTAACCAATTTGCATTCCCACCAACAGTGGGTTAGTGTCCCTTTTTCCCACATCCTCTCCAGCATCTGTTGTTGGTAGATTTCTGAATGTGAGCCATTCTGACTGGGGTGAGGTGAAACCTCATTGTGGTTTTGATTTGCATTTCCCTGATTGCTAGTGATCTTGAACATTTTTTCATGTGCCTGTTGGATATTTGGCTTCCTCTTTTGAAAAATGTCTACTGAGGTCCCTAGCCCATCTCTTAAGTTTGTTTTGTGGTTGTGGAGTTTTTGATCTCTTTTTAGATACCAGATTTCAGGACATACTACAGGGCAGTTGTAATCCAAACAGCGTGGAGGTGGTACAGAAACAGATGGATAGACCAATGGGACAGAATAGAAAAACCACAAATAAATCCAAGCATCTACAGCCAACTTATATTTGATCAAGGATCTAAAACCAATTCCTGGAGCAAAGGCATTCCATTCAATAAATGGTGCTGGGAAAACTGGATTTCCATGTGCAGAAGCATGAAGCAAGACCCCTACTTTTCACCTTACACAAAAATCCACTCAACATGGATTAAAGATCTAAATTTACGACCCAACACCATCAAATTATTAGAGAACATTGGAGAATCCCTGTAAGATATAGGCACAGGCAAAGACTTCTTGGAAAAGACCCCGTTGGCACAGGCAGTCAAAGTCAAAATTGACAATTGGGATTGTATCAAATTGAGAAGTTTCTGTACTGCAAAATAAACAGTCAGGAAAGTGAAGAGGCAACTGACAGAATGGGAAAAAATATTTGCAAACTATGAAACAGATAAAGGATTAATAAACAGAATCCTTATTTTACCTAGTAGTGGTCCCCAAAGGGCAGCAGTAGTGCTATTTGCGATTATACTAAGGTATTTTTATGTGTTTTTTTGCTATTATATATACTTGCGAATCACTTACTATTCTTGCTTTCTACTGTATACTCCTATTGACACTAAAATGTATTTTGACTTCCAATGAAACTCTTTATATAGTACTGATAATAGACCTCAGTTATAGAAATGTGTGGTTAAGGAGACTGTCATATAGCTGTCCTGGATACTAGGGTAGTCCGAATTTGGTGAAGGTCACTGGGAAGGATAAATTCATTCAAGAACAAATTAGATGGCTGGCGCTGTGACTCACCAGGCTAATCCTCTTCCCGCTGTTTCGGCACTCCGGTTCTAGTCCTGGTCGAGGCACTGGATTCTGTCCCAGTTGCTCCTCTTGCATTCCAGCTCTCTGCTGTGGCCTGGGAAGGCAGTGGAGGATGGCCCAGGTGCTTGGATCTGCACCGCATGGGAGACCATGAGGAAGCACCTGGCTCCTGGCTTTGGATCGGCACAGCGCGCTGTCTGTAGCGGCCATTTGGAGGTAAACCAATGGAAGGAAGACCTTTCTCTCTTGTCTCTCTCTTTCACTGTGCAAATCTGCCTGTCAAAAAAAAAAAAAAAAAAAAAAAAAAAAAAACCAAATTAGAAAATAAGGATGTAACAGGAAAAGAAAAAAGAAGACTTCAAGAGGTCTGTAACTTCTCCTCTTGGCCAAAGCATTTATTTTTATCTTAAACAACAACAATACCAAAAAAATATTAATTTTGAGACTGAAGTGGAGAAATGATAATTATGGTATTGGAAATATCTAAAGGATATTCACTTGGATATACATTTATTAAGATTAAATATAGATCCAAGTCTCTTGTAAAGTAATATAGAGAGATGGAAGAAACTGGCTGCCAGTAGCATATCCCTATATAGAAAAAACGCTTATATCAATAATCATCAGAGAAAACTGTTTATTCAAATCCAACCTGTCTGGAAGGCCTACATTTTTTGGCAGTAACATTACAAAAGCAAATATATTTTCATCCTTTCTGTCATTCAACTTTTAATTCAAAAATGTAACCATCTTTTGTAAAAGCACACAAAAAATACTCTACTTAGCATCTCCTACTCCTACTGTCAGTACAAATTATAATTTCTAGTTTTAAAACATCCCATATTTTTGCCATTATGTATTTTAAAAGGCATGAAGACAACATTTGTTACATATACAAGAGGTTTTTAATGTTTAAATTTTGGGAGCCTCTGTTACCCTACTGTCCAGCTACATAATTTTCAAAGCTTAAAAAAGTTGGGTTCATTTTTCCTTGGGGCCCAATTCAGTAGCAAACAAATGCGATAGAATAATGACTGTAAAGGTGATAATAAATGATAATGAAGTCAGTGACACCCTCGTTTAAGCACTTTATTTGCATATTCAAAGGACCATCTTAAAAACCTAAGAATTGAAAACTAAAACTAAGAATGGTAGATGGACAAATGTGAGACTCTAAGAGGGATGCAGCAAGTAGAACTGCCTTTGCTCTCTTTTGGCTCAGTCTGGAATGTGGTGGAATCTGTTTCCACAGAAGAAAATAATGTATCCAGACTTTCATACATTTAGACTTCAACAAAAACTGTTTCAAAATGCAAGAACAGGGCCGGCGCCATGGCTCAATAGGCTAATCCTCCACCTTGCGGTGCCGGCACACCGGGTTCTAGTCCCGGTTGGGGCGCCGGATTCTGTCCCGGTTGCCCCTCTTCCAGGCCAGCTCTCTGCTATGGCCAGGGAGTGCAGTGAAGGATGTCCCAGGTGCTTGGGCCCTGCACCCCATGGGAGACCAGGAAAAAAGCACCTGGATCCTGGCTCCTGCCATCGGATCAGCGCGGTGCGCCGGCTGCAGCGGCGGCCATTGGAGGGTGAACCAATGGCAAAGGAAGACCTTTCTCTCTCTGTCTCTCTCTCACTGTCCACTCTGCCTGTAAAAAAAAAAAAAAAAAAAAAAAAAAAAAAAAGCAAGAACAAAGATTTGAGAATTTTTCATTTTTATTAGTCTTTCCCTGTCAATAGTCGAGCTGAAGATCCTGTTTACTTTAATACAAAGAAGAGTAGAGCCACAAAAACTAATCTGAAATAATCCTTGTAGTGTTTCCAATTCAGTTAGGATGTGACAATACACTTTTGCTCTAAGAACCAAGTAAACAAAATGAATATATGGCAACTGTGCTATAAACCAGACTGACATTCTAAATAGTGTTGATCTCTTCAAGCCTAGATTTTAGTTTAGCTTTAAGGCTGAACATCTGTTATGAATATAAACTTAACACTCTTCAAGCATGAGTGAGAGCATTTGTGTACTGAATGGGAGAAGCTTTATTCAGCCTTTAGGTATGTAACAAAGGGATAATGTTTTTTATGTATACGATTATATATCTATATGTATATAGAGACATACATACATACATATATATATACATGTACAGACATGCATATACACATACAAGCATATATATATATATATACATGTACAGAACTCACTTTCTATTCACCTGCCTTCATTCAGAAGCAGCTATATAGGCAATGAGAATAACTAAATAACATTGAGAATATGCAAATACAACACCACCTGCCTTTCATTCACAGAAAATTATATCAGCCAAAACATTTAGATGAAATAGTGAAAACACAAGTATGTCAATGTCATTTCTGCCAAATGGTTCCATTTCCATTTTTTAATGTAATTTTCAGTTGTTATTGATTTAATATTATACACTTAATACTTTATGATTTATTTTCACTTCAGAAATCATTTTGAATGAGATTTCATTCATATTTTACCCCTTTGACTTTCTGCATGTTTGCATGGATATTAGAATGCATTGTGTTCTTTCCACAGTCAAACAGGTGACTTTTTGTCCATTCCTTCTTTCTTATCTTATTTCCAGCCTTATGATAGTAACAATAAGAGGTTCAAATGAAACATTTATTACAAAAAAGCTGTTCACAACTACAGAGTAAGAGCAACCATTCCAACATCCTGAATTTTTTAAATCTCACAGGAAAAAGGTACAGTATTGATCAAGAGAAAGGACAAAACTTATCAGGGACCTATTCAAAATTAATTGTGTATTAATTTAAAGAGTTCTCAACCGGAGTTCAAAATCTGCAAGAATCAGCCTTTGATGGGTGAAGCCATTTTTACCAAGTACTAATAAACAGCCTTTCTATCTCCTGATGTGAGACGTATTATGAAATCATTTCTTTTTATTTATTTTATATGCATATTGGATGATAATAATATGTTTGAAGAAGAATAAACATGGAAGCTCATCATACTCAGTAATCAGCTTCTTTTAGCTGTTGTAAGCTATACGTGTAGGTGTGCAAATGTGAGCATTTATATAATCACTCACTTGTATTTTTGTTTGAAGACTGGACATAGAATGCACATGGCATGAGTGCTTTCCTGAAAGTGTGTCTGATTTGTAAAACAAGCAAATACTCTTGCTAGAATAGCAGACAATAGTAGGAAACAGATAAGCATTGCAAAGGGCATGGGTTGTTACTGTCTAAATTATTCTGAAGACATTTTTCTGAAGTCTAGATGCTTCCCATAATAGCAGGTCAAGTTATTTTTATTAGTATCGCTATAAAAATTTGGGATGAAATTTACATAAAAAGTATCTTCTTAAAAGCACTGAAGAGCTTACAAATAAAGAAGCAATTAGTAGAGCAAAACAAAAGGAAAAACCAAAGCAAATGCAGGTACTTGTGGACTACAGAACATTTTGACATTTATTGGCATACATCAGTGAGTTAAGGAATATAGAAAGAAAATCCAGAGGGAAGAGTTAATCAGGATGCTAACACTTAGCTACAGTGTAAATGAATACACCTTCATATAAAAAGTGAGTAAGACAAACATAGCATATAAAGCCTCTGCCTGCAATGCTGGCATCACATATGGGTGCTGGTTCAAGTGGTTGTTCCACTTCCGTACAGCTCTCTGTTATGACTTGGGAAAGCAGTAGAAGATGGCCCAAGTGCTTGGGCCCCTGCACCCACGTGGGAGACTGGGAAGAAGCTCCTGGATCCTGGCTTCGGATTAGCACAGCTCGAGCTGTTGTGGTCATCTGGGGAGTGAACCAGCGGATGGAAGACCCTTTCTCTCTCTCTCTCTCTCTCTCTCTCTCTCTCTCTCTCTGTCTCCTTCTGCCTCTCTGTAACTCTGCCTTTCAAATATATAAATCTTAAAAAAAAAGGAAAATCTCTTTCTCTCTGCTTATGCCTCTTTGAAACAAATAAATAATTAAACCTTTTTTAAAAAAACAAGAGACTACAATTGTTAAATAATTATTGGCTACTTCTTAAAAGATTTTTATTTTATTTATTTGAGAGGTAGAGTTTCAAAGAGAGGGAAAGACAGAGATAAAGGTCTTCAATTCTCTGGTTCACTCCCCAAATGGCCACAACTGCTGGGGCTGGGCTGATCAGAAGCCAGGAGCCAGGAATTTCTTCTAGGTCTCCCATGTGGGTTCAGGGTCCCAAGCATTTGGGCCATTCTCCGCTGTTCTCCCAGGCCATTGCAGAGATCTGCATCAGAAGTGGAACATCCAGGACTACAACTGGCACCCATATGGGATGCCAGTACCACAGGCATATATTTAGCCCACTATGCCACAGTGCTGGCCCCAATGAGCTATTTTTAAAATGCTAGATGCTTTATGTAAGCCAAGACATTCAAACTTCTTGAATGTGGCTAATGATAGATAGCATACCCACGGACTGATACAAGCAAATACAGATTTTCCTAGAGAAAGGCCATCCTTCATCTCAATCCTCAGGTTATTCCTACAAACAACTGATAGAGTGCAATGCCTAGCAGAGTCAAAGATAGCCAGGTGCACAAAGTAAAGGCACACCAGAAACAAATGACAACAGAAATACAAACAGCAAAAGAAAGAGACTCAGGAATACTTCTTCTTGGAATGATCAGAGAAATAAAGAGCTCTATGCCTGTTTGATTACTTGTTTACTCAGTAAGTATTTTTGGGAAATTTGCTATGTACTTGGAGCTCCTCTAGGCTGAACAGATAGAGTGGTGGATAAAACAAACTTATTTGTCATAAGGAGTTCATATCCTAGCAGCATAAGACAGACAAGAGAAAAATTTTTTATCTTTAGAAAGTGGTCTGTGGTCTCAAACTGAGAGCTCTGGGCAGATTTGCAGTTCCAGACAGTTTTTTTCCCTATTTCTATGACAGCTCTCTTACTAGGTTAATACTAGGCCCAAATAGCCATGAAAATCCAAGAGGTCAGAGAAAAAACTATTAAGCTTCTTAAGTGAAATAAATCTAGGGTAAAAGTTGAAGATTTCTACAGGAGAAGGAAATAAAATAAATGACAATGCAGATGTGAAAAAAAGATCATAAAACATATAGAACTCAAAAATGCTACAAGTAATATTTAAAAATCAGGGATGTCCTCACAGCAAAGCAGACCCAACAGAAGGGAGAGGTAGTGTTCTTACAGCGTGCAGAAAAGCAGCACCAGTACATTCAGGATTGAAAGACCCTGAGTAGTACAAAATAGGACACTTCTTTAAAAAAAATCATTTTTATTTGAAAGGCAGAGAAAAAGAGAGAGAGAGAGAGAGAGAGAGAGATCTTTCATCCACTGATTCACTTCCCAGATGGCCACAATGGCTGGAGCTGTGACAATTGAAAGCCAGGATCCAGGAGCTTCTTCCTAGTCTCCCATGTGGGTGCAGAGACCCAAGGACTTGGGCCATCTTCCACTACTTTCCCAGGCCATAACAGAGAGCCTAATCACAAGAGGAACAGCTGGGACTTGAACTGGGGCCAATATGAGATGCCGGCACTGCAGGCTGCGGCTTTATCCACTACTCCACAGCACCAGCCCCAGGGTACTTCTTATAGTTCTATAAACTTATACAGCTACCAATGATGCTGGACAGGTAAGAAGGAGAGTAGGTGAGTGAAAAGGACAGAAATTGTCCCTAACCTCATCCCCATAGCACTGGAACAGGTGGGCAAATTGGAGTCAGCCAGAGTATCTCAGACACTAGGCACAGCAAACAGCTACAGTGGGACTGGTGAGGAGACTGGTGGAACTGATGGAAAAGTTGGCGCCCTGGTGTTGCTTCCACACCTACAGTAGTGTGAAGTCATTGATCAAGTCAACACCGAGCAGTCTTGACTGCAGAGGAGGGGAGAATATGATTCATCGATATCTCTATCTCTGAGAGTCACTACTTCTGCTTCTCACAGACTAGAGCCACAACACACTGGGATGGTAGCTATTGCTTCCTTCCCACCCTGAAGTCACCATCAAGGTTCTCCTTTGATTCACTATTACTGGGAAGCATGCTCGGAAACATTTCTAGCTACATCAGGTTCACACAGTAAAAACATAGCACAAGCATGACAGGGAAAGAGATGAAGACCCAGAGGAAAAAGGAGAATGAATGGAGCTGACACTATGTTTGAAAAGATGTGGCTGCTAATTCTTCAGGAATGTTTGATGACAAAAATCCTGACTTAAGGATGCTAAGCAATTTCAAGAAAAAATACATTAAAATAAATCCACAACTGAGAATATCATAGTAGAATTTTAGTTCACTAAAACACAGTAAAATTTTTTGAACATAGCTAAAAGAAATGTGAAGTTGAAAGGATATTTGTCACCAGCATCAAGAAGCAACAGAAAACAGTGAAATAATATTCTCAACAAACTGGATTCCTGAGCACACCCCAGATAAAGTGCTCCAACATTGCTTTCTTTTGATCATGCTTAGGAATACACTTAGGATCCATAAATTTTAAGATTATGGGCTCCTATTCCAGCACTGGAGTGATTGGTTGTAAGTGTTAAAATCTATTCTCCTTCAGTATCATGATTTCTGTTTTTGATGAGAAGGCAATAGCAGCTAAATTTGAAAAATCATTTAAACCAAAGCAGCTTTAAGGAGTATTTACTCCTACTGGTTCAGTTTCACCTTAGAACCACAAGAATATCATCATAATAGTGAACGATTGTTTAAAATGTATGTGTTTTTTATGACACATTTATAACCAGTTGTTGCAATAGCTCATTGTCTGCCTTCATGGCACTATGGTTCTGTTCTTTGTGATGTCTTACGGTTTGTGATGTTGCTTTGTTTTAGTTTTAAAAAACAAATGGAGTTCTAAATGGAGATGTATGTCATTTCTGAGTTCTTGTGTAAAACATGAATTTCTGGTTTCCATTTAAGTCATTTAAACTGTTATTTTCTTCTTGCTGAATAGCAAATGACTTTTATTTTCATGTTTCCTATATACGTTAAAACGTATGAAAACCGTGCTTCAACTGATGGTATTGCATACTTTTGTGCTGAAAACTTTTCCTGTAAATACAACTGTCTTGTTCAGTTTTGTTGCAAATTGAATTACCATAAGAGACATTGTTGATATTCCTTCTGATGTGTGTTTGATAAAAGAGATAAAAATAAAGTTAAAAAAGAGGGTAGCAACAATAACAGAAAAATGTACAATTTTGAGTTCTGTATACCTTGAATATACCTCTGAAGAGTGAAGATTAAGTAAAAATTTTTAAATAAAGTATGCAATAGCTGATTTTGCTTTCAATGGCAATTGGAGATTTAAACATTTCATGGACACCCTAAATTATTAAAGTGTTTCCTAAAGAAAAAAAAACACTGCTTTTTAAGTCACAATTTTATTGACGTTCACTCAGAGATACTCTAAAGAAAGCTATCATTATGAAAACACAAATGTAATCTTGCATGCAATTTTGGGGATTTTCTATTATGTCAAAACTATTGGGTTACTGTTGAGACTTCATGGCAGGTTCACAGTTTAAAAACACGATGTACAGAAAAAGTTAAGTGGTCTATGTATAGCAGCACTATTTTTTTAAGATATAATCATGTTTTTTTCCCCCAGAAACATTTTATTTAAGGTATACAAACTTCAAGCATTTCCTAAATACAACATAGGAAACATAGTGATCTCTGCCCCTCTACCTGCCACCTACCTGCCATCTCACCCTTCTTCCTCCTCCCTCTCCTATTCCCATTCTTATTTTTTAGTAATAACTATTTTCAATTGACTTTATACACATAAGATTAATGCTATACTAAGTAAAAAAAAGTGAAAAAAAAATAACTGTTCCTCAACAGTGAAGACAAGGGCTGTTCAAAGTCATTGCATCTCAAAGTGTCAGTTTCACTTATATAGATTACCTTTTAGGTGCTCTATTAGTTAATGCAGATCAGGGAGAAAAAATGGTATTTGTCATTTGGGGACTGGCTTATTTCACTAAGTATAGTATTTTCAGTTGCATCCATTTTGTTGCAAATGACAGGATTTCATTTGTTTCACCACTGTGTAGTATTCCATACTGTATATTGCCCATAATTTCTTTATCCAGTCTTAAAAGTTGATGGACAATTGTGTTGATTCCATAACTTAGTTATTGTGAATTCAGCTGCAATAAACATGGGGGTACAGATAACTGTTTCATATGCTGATTTCATTGTCCTTGGGTAAATTCCCAGGAGTGGGATGGCTGGGTTATATGGTAGGTGTACTTTCAGATTTCTGAGGTATCTCCATACTGTCTTCCATAGTGGCTGGACCAGTTTAAATTCCCACCAATACTGGGTTAGGGTACCTTTTCCCCCATATCCTCACAAGCATTTGTTGTTTGTTGATTTCTGTATTAGAGCCATTCTACTGCAAATGAGGAGAACCTCATTGTGGTTTTGATTTGCATTTCCCTGATGGATAGTGATCCTGAGCATTTTTTCATGTGCCTTTTGACCATTTGGATTTCCTCTTTAGAAAACTACCTTTTCAAGTCTTTTGCCCATTTCTTAACTGGGTTGCTTATTTTGTTGCTGTTGAGTTTCTTGTGCACTTTTTATATTCTAGATATTAATCATTTATCAGTTGCATAGTTTGCAAATAATTTCTCCCATTATATTGGCTGCCTCTTCACTTTGTTGAGTGTTTCTTTTGCAGCACAGAAGCTTCTCAGCTTCATGTAATCCCATTTGTCAATTTTGTGTTTGATTGCCTGTGCCTATGAACTCTTTTCCAAGAACTCTTTGCCTATGCCATTGTCTTGCAGGGTTTCCCCAATATTTTCTAATAATTTGATGGTATCAGGGCATAGATTTAGATCTTTGATTCATTTTGAGTGGATTTTTGGGTAAGGTGTAAAGTTGGGATCTTTCTTCATATTGCTGCTTGTGGAATCCAGATTTCCCAGCACCCTTTCTTGAAGACGCTGTCCCTGATTATAACTCCTTTGTCAAAATTGGGTGTAGACTTGTGGGTTTATTTCTGGCATTTCTATTCTGTTCCATTGGTCTATCCAGGCTATTTTGATTAGAACTGCTTTGTAGTATGTCTTGAAATTGGGTATTGAAATGCCTCCAGCTTTGTGTTTCTTGTATGAGATTGTGTTAGCTATTCTGGGTCTTTTGTGTTTCCATATGAATTTCATCATCATTTCTTTTTCTCTGAGAAGAATGTCCTTGGTATTTTGTTTAGTATCACACTGAATCTGTAAATTGCTTTTGGTATATGGACATTTTGAAGATAATGATTCTTCCAATCCATGAACATGGAAGATTTTTTGTCATTTTTTTGTGTCTTCTATTTCATTCTTTAATGTTTTATAACTCTTGTCATAGAGATATTTGAGGTCTTTGGTATTGATCTTAGAAGTTCTTCCTCAGCTATGCCATTGTGTGTGTATAGAAAAGCTATTATACATATAGAATCACGTCATCTGCAAATAGGAATCATTGGCCTTCCTCCTAACCAATTTGTATCCCTTTTATTTCTTTTTCTTGCCCAATGGCTTTGGCTAAAACTTCTGGAACTATATTGAATAGCAATGGTGAGAGTGGACATCTTTGTCTGTTTCCAGATCTTAAAGAGAATGCTTCCAATTATTCCCCATTCAATAGCATGCAGGCCATGAGTTTGTCATAAATTGCCTTGATTGGATTTCATAAAGTTCCTTCTATACCCAATTTCCTTAAAGTTTTCATCATGAAAGGATTTTGTATTCTATCAAGTGCTTTCTCTGCATCTATTGAGATAATCTTCTGGATTTTGTTTTTCAGTTTGTTAATGGGATATTTCATAGTGATTGATTTGCAAATGTTGAACAATCCCTGCAAATCAGGGATAAACCCCACTTGGTCCTGGTGAATGATCATCATGATATATTATTGGATTCAATAGGCTATTATTATTTTATTGAGGTTTTGTGTGTCTATTTTCATCAGGAAAATTGGTCTGTTGTTCTTTATCTGTTGTATCTTTTTCAAGTATATGAATTAAGGTGATGCTTTCTTCATAGAAGAAGTTTGGGAGGATTCCTTCCATTTCAATAGTTTTGAATAGCTTGAGAAATTGGAGTTAGTTCTTCTTTAAATGTCTGATAGAATTAAATAGTGAAGCCATGCAGTCCTGGGATTTTCTTTGGTGTGTGTGGGGGTTGTTACTGATTCAATTTCTGTCTTGATTATAAGTCTGTTTAGGTTTCTCTGTGGCTTTATGGCTCAATTTGGGTAGGATGTATGTGTCCAGGAGTCTATCCATTTCTTCCACATTTCCTGATTTTTGGCATACAGTTCTTTATAGTAATTTTTGATGATTCTTTTTATTTTAAATTATCTGTTGTTTGATTTCATATTTTCATCTCTAATTTTATTTATTTGGGTTTTCTCGCTATTTTTTCAGCTTAGTTGACCCAATGTTCTGTTAATTTTGTTTTATTTTGTCTTACTATTCTCTTTCACTTTTACCTGAATCCTCTGCTTCATATTCATTCAACAAATGGATGCTGACTTCCAGCAGCAGTTGGACCTGTACACTTGAGGTGAGGTTCAATGTCCTAAAGGACTAAAGAGGATCTGTGTTCCTTAACCCTGCATCATCCCCTGCTCTCCGTGGAAACTATTGCTCCTTCTTTCACTGTTCATTACTGCTCTGCAGTAAAGACATCCGGATTTCTTATCTTCAGTTGGATAATGCTTACCACTTCTTAAACTCACTTAAGAGCTTTTAGAAATGTGCTGAAATATTTCAATGCCTGCTGTCACAATGCTGTGAATTTTCATGATATTCGTGTCACTTTGACATAACATATTGGAGCATGGGAAGAGAGACAGATGCATTTAATCAATTCAGTCTCTCTACATAGAAGGCTTAAATGTTTTATGTATGGTGAATAAATAAAATCTATAGGTTTTGTCTCCTTTAAAAATGGTACTTTTATAATTCTCTGAGTAATCTTGTGAGTATAAAGTAAACTGGTAACAGATTGTTGTTAAAATTAAAAGGGGAGTTTCCTGGTGCCGTGGCTCACTTGGATAATCCTTCGCCTACGGTGCAGGCATCCCTTATGGGTGCCGGTTCTAGTCCTGGTTGCTTCTCTTCCAGTCCAGCTCTCTGCTGTGGACAGGGAGGGCAGTGGAGGATGGCCCAGGTGCTTGGGCCCCACACTCACATGGGAGACCAAGAAGAAGTACCTGGATCCTGACTTCGGATTGGCACAGCGCCGGCTGTAGCAGCCATTTTAGGAGTGAACCAATGGAAGGAAGACCTTTATCTCTCTCTCTCTCTCTCTCTCTCTCTCTCTCTCTCTCTCTTCCTGTCTATAACTCTACCTGTCAAATAAATTAAAAACAATTGAAAAAGGGAATAAGAGGGGAAGAAGGAAGAAGAGTGAGAGTGTGGGCAGGGGGGAGGGTAACATAGGAAGTTTTAATATGTTCCTAAATCTATACATATGTAATACATGGAATATGTTTACTTAAATAAAATTTTAAAAAATTAAATAGAAAATCCTGAAAAATAACTTCTTTTATTTTTCCAAACTAAAAAATTCTACTTAAAATTTCCCTTAATATATCCCCTGCTCTTCCTTTTCCGACTTCTACTTATCCTTTGCTTCCAACAACTTTTAAATGTTTTTTTTCTCATATGAACATTGTATTAACTCTATATTTTTAGCCTTTTTCTCTATAGTCTGTCATAAGCTTGTTCACTGTTATCTTGGATTTGAAAATTAAGATAATATTGTTCTTTTTTAAAAGTTTTATTTATTTATTTGAAAGGCAGAGTTACACGGAAAGAGAGAGGCCCTTCATCCACTGACTTACTCCTCAAAGGGCAAAATGGCCAGGTTTGTGCCAGACCAAACAAAGCATGGAGAAGAGATCGAGACAGTCAGTACTTTGAAATTTTACACGAAATAGTTCAGGATAACCTCACTGAGAAGATTAAATTAGAGCAGAAACAGGAAGGATAAGAGATAGATAACCACATTGTTCTCTAGGAGACTAAAATTTTGAACTAAAAGAACAGAGAGAGCATCTTTTAAAAACTCCAAGGCAAGAAAATGGATGATATGTTTTGGGAGATGAGCAAGCAAGCCACCATATCCAGAGGATAGAAAACAAAGGAAAGTATAACATGAGATGAGGTTAGGGGATAACATAGCATTGTGGGTTGGAAATCGAGTGCAAATTGCTTTCCTGAACTTCCCCAAGATCTTCTCTTTACAGGAGCAGATGTTTGGCCGAGTGGTTGAAATTCCACTCCTAATGGTTAAGACTTCTCCATCCCCAATCCTAACCTCTCACCCCACTTAGAGGGCCTGGGTTTGATTTCAGGCTCTGGCTCCTAACTCTAGCTTTCTGCTTATGTAGACCATGGGAGATGTAGGAGATATTAACATGGCCTGTCTACCACGTGGGAGACCTGGATTACATTCCTGACTCCTGGCTCTGGCTTTAGCTCAGGCCTGGCTGTAAAGAGCTTGGGGGGCCGGCGCCACGGCTCAATAGGCTAATCCTCTGCCTTGAGGCGATGGCACCAAGGGTTCTAGTCCCGGTTGGGGCACCAGATTCTGTCCCGGTTGCCCCTCTTTCAGGCCAGCTCTCTGCTGTGGCCCGGGAGTGCAGTGGAGGATGGCCCAAATCCTTGGGCCCTGCACCCGCATGGGAGACCAGGAAAAGCACCTGGCTCCTGGCTTCAGATCAGCGCGGTGCACTGGCCGCAGTGCGCCGGCCACAGCGGCCATTGTGGGGTGAACCAACGGAAAAAGGAAGACCTCTCTCTCTCTCTCTCTCACTGTTCACTCTGCTTGTCAAAAAAATAAAGAAAGAAAAAAATAATAAAAAAAGAGCTTTGGGGAAGTGAACCAACAAATGATTGTGAGCTCTCTCACTTTCTGCCTGTTTAATTAGCAAATATAGCTTTTTAAAATATTGTAGTTTTTATTTAAAACGCTTAGCAAGCTATGAAATATTTTGTGCAGAAAAATTGCATCATCTTCTTTTCAATTATATTGGATCATTATGGCTGTGATATGGAGAGAGAAGAGTTGGGAAGCAATCAAAAGAAATGATGGTGGACAATGGTGGTAATGAAAGACTGTTGGGGATGGCAAGGTGGCCTGGTGTGGTGGGCCTCCACATGGGGTGCTGGCATACCATATAGGTGACAGTTTGAGTCTCAGCTGATCCACTTCTGATCCTGCTTCCTGCTGATGGCCTGGGAGGGCAATAGAACACAGCCCAGGTATTTGGGCCCCTGCATCAAAGTGGGAAGTCAGGAGGAGGCTCCTGGCTCCCTGCTCCTGGCTTTGGATGGGCCCAGCTCTGGCCATCATGGCCATTTGGGGAGTGAACCAGGGGATGGAAGATCTCTGTGTCTCTCCCTCTATCTGTAGTTCTGCCTCTCATATAAATGTATCTTTAAAAACATAAGAAAGAAAGAGCTAATATTTGTAATATTTTTGAGGGACTATCACTAGGTATTCTAAGACATTGAACTTGGGCAAAAAAGAGAGAGGTCAGTGATGACTCCAAAGTTATTAGCTTCAGCAACTGGATATAACTAAATTACCACAAACAGGAATGAGGAAATCCTCAAGAGCAGCAGGCTTTGCACATGACAGTTTTGAAATGCTATTGAACTTCTTTGTTGAGATGCTGAATCGTGAGGTGGACATATAATTGTGCTCAAGATAGATTTAATATTAATCATCACATAAATTCAATATATATATTCATGAAACTATATTTAAGATTGTCAAGTGTGTGATTATATTTACAGGAGTAAAATTTTGAACATGGGAATGGTTCCATATTAAATGGGCTAGCCATAGTAGCTACCACGAGTATTATGGCTCAGTAAATGTTGGTGCATCAATTCTATACACATAGCACCATTAACAATGTCTTTAAGATAAAAGGAGTTATTTATAGATCTATGAGTCTGGGTCTGGTGAGGTTCCTCCTTATACCTAGTGCTCAATTTCTTCTTTCTACTAAATCACCATTTTTCCATTTTTTGTCAGTTCATGATTTTAAAGTAGCTATTGCAATTTCAGGTGTTTTCCACAATACAGTTAAGAAGAAAGGGCAGAAATAGAGCAAAGGAAAGTCAAATCATCAATCAAGTCACGTTTGTCCCGTTAAAAATCTTTCCTGGAATCTCCATCCAGAGATTTCTGAAAATTCTGTAACAATTAGCAGCAAAAAGGTCTTGAAATATATTTGGATTTCAATATCCTACAGCAAGAGCTAATAAACATTCAGGGCAAAGGACCAGAGAGTAAATATAGCAGAAATAGTTCATTGTACCACAACAGCTGAAAAAGAGACAATATGTAAATGAATGGATGTGGTTATGTTTAAATAAACTTTATTTACAAAAGTAGGAAGCACTTCAATATGGTTTGCGGTCTATAGTTCACTGAGATATGGCCTATGGGGTATGAGAAATAGGAAAAGGGACTGTGTGTAGCTTTGGAGCTAGTTATCTTATAGTGTATATTCCAGGTGGCTGTTAGGAATTAAGACCAATGATTACAGTAATCTCTAAGAGTAGAAATACTGAATAATAAATGGAAAATGTAGGATTATGCTTAGCTCCACCACTTTATACCCAGTGTAACTTTGGGCGAGTCACTTAACCTTCCAATGCAAGTTTTCTCATCTGTGAAACAGATATAATAAAGCCTGCCTAGCCACGTCTATGGTGGGTGGGAGAATTAAATGGAATAATGTGAAATGAAATGAAAATGCTTTGAAAACTCTTGATATTCACAAGTATGTGGTACTTAAAGGCTTGGCACAAAATTCATTCTGTCAAGCACATTGAGTTTTTCCTATTTTTTAGAGAAGTATCTTTTCATACAATTACAAAATGAAATATAATACACTGCAGGAAGCTAAAGTGTTACCTTTGTAGCCTAACCCTGCTGAGACTTGTGATGAGAGGAAAGTGAACTCAGATGTGAATTACTGGAAGATCTAAGTGAGAAAGGAATAGGTACATAAAAATCAGAAAAATATAACTTATGAACAGTTCTGGGAGAACACAACCTTAATGTAATGGTTTACATTTTTCTTTGGGAGAAAAAATGCAATACATGGTATCTTGGAATAGCAAATATTTTGTCTTCTGATTTTCAAAATATCATTTAAAAATTTAAAATATCTTTTAGTGAATCTCTGTACCCAGACATACTTTCCTGCGTCACATCTGCTTTATATTTTATTAGTTATGCAAGTGTTACAAACGCCATATTGAGCATGGACTCAGGGGCCCTCACTTATAATCATACATTTTTCATTAAACCCTAGTATACGCTCAAACTCTGGGCCAATTCTTTAACTTACTTTGGACTCAATTGCTTCACCTATGGAATATGGAAATTAAAATACCAGTAAAAGATATCTCCTAGTTCTACAATTTTATGTTTTATTTTAGTGTGTTGAGTCACCACTTCACACGCCTGCTTCCCAAATGTGGAGTGTGTGGTTTGAGTTCAGACTCTTCTGATTCTGATCCTGCTTCTTGCTGATGTGTACCCGTAGAGGCAGCAGATGATGACTCAAATAGTTGGGTTATTGCCACTCATGGGGGAGCCCCAGATTCAGTTCCAGGCTCCTGAAAGCTGCATGCATTTTCAGACTGAACTAGCAGACTGATGTTGTCTAAGTATTTGTCTCTGTCTCTCTTTTTCTGACTATGAAATAAAATGAAAATTTAAAAAGAAATTACATGCATTAATGTGTACTCATAGTGAACTATGGTTTCAGTATATAAATTGTTTAAAACAGCTACCTAAGTAGTAATTAATATGATTGTTGAAAAGTAGGGTTTTTTGTATTCAGCAATATTTTTATCCATTTATTTTCTTTTCTCAACAGTTTTACAACATTCTATGTAGTATTTTTCATTATTTCTCCAGGTTTGCTTTACTGTGGTAGATAAATACTATGGTTAAAATGAAAAGTGATATTTCAAGATGTTCACAAGTGCAATGTCACACAGACTATTTCTTCTGAGTAAGAAACTGTGATATGTTTCATCTCACAATGTTTCATTGTCATTTGTTGTTACACTTCATGGTTTCAAAATACCTAATAAGCTTTAAAACTACCAATAATTGAATTTTTTGTGCAATCTGAGAAATTCTCATGTATATTTACTTAAAGTAATACTGTACTGAGCTTTCAAAATTTTCCTAGATGCAAACTGGCCAAAACCTTTGCATTTAGAAATATATGTATATAATCTCCACAAAATTTGAATATAAAAGGCTGAGACAATCTATCAACAACTTACTAATGAGATAAACTGTCATATGATATATAAATATTTATTTCTACTGCTTATGCAAAGAGAGAGCTTCAAGTCCCAACCAGTCAGTATCTAAATAAGTTCAGGAATTCTAGGTAATATGATAGCCTCTCCTTGAAGTTGGGATATGATTCTCATTGAAATAATATTAATGATAGTCCATTCCCTGACGAATAATTAATAGTGAAGGGCAGCCATAGTGGACATTCAGAAGTTCAGTAAGAATTTCCTGGATGCTCACTGTCCATCCTTCAAGTAAATGTTAGGTATTTAATTGTTGTGGTTACAGTAGCATCAGTTTCTCCTAACCAGTATTTGCATCAGGATGAACTGGAGCTATAAAATGAAAGAAAAAGAGAAAATCTGAAAATATGGGGATGTTGGTGGATTTTGATAAAATTCTTTTTTTTTCTTTTACATTATAAGTCCATGGCCAGTCTGCTGGAGGTTTTGCTTTTATGAGACAATAAATCACAGGGAACAATTCTTAGCACAAACACAGACATATATAACCATTGTTAGTACTCTTATTGTTTATTTCAACCTTGGTTACTGTTTACTTTATATTTGATATTTTCCAAATTAGATACTTCTTACTTTTACAAAATGATGATCCCTTCACCTTGTCCTTGTTCTGCTTTCTAAACTAATAACTCACTTCCACATATTCAACTTGCCTGTGGTAGCTTTACAAAACTGATCACTTCTATGGTCCATGGGTTAAAGAGTAGCACCCCTTTTAATGTTGTCTCAAGTGTACAGGCCACATAATAAAATTTGTTTATACATTTAATCCTTCCCTGTATCCATGTGAAGTTCATAGTACATCATTTAAGCTTTTGGGAAATGTAGACCCATAAGTGATATGATATTAATGCATTAACTGTTTTTTCTATAAAAATATTTTATTAAAATACAGTATACATATTAAGAAATGTACTGAAGAATATATATCAATGAGATTTTTTGTCATCTGATCATCCTCATAATCAATACCTAAATTAAGAATAAAACATTACTATTACTCCAAGATTTACTACTATTCCTCTCCTCCTTTTTTAATGTGTGAAAAAAGAGTATATTGTCAGGACCAGCATTGTGGTTTAGCTGTTAAAGCCTTTGCATATGATATCAGTATCCTGTATGGGCACCAGTTTGAGTCCTAGCTGCTCCACTTTTGATCCAGCTCCATACTAATGCACCTGGAAATACAGTGGAAAATGGCAGAAGTATTTGGGCCCCTGCATCTATGGGAGACCAAGATAAAGTTCTTGGCTTCTGATTTCGGCATGGCACAGCCTCAGTTGTTGCAGGCTTGTGGGGAGTAAACGTTCTTATTCAAGAAGCCTTTGCTGAGGCCAGTCTTCCAGCATTTCTCCTATGTATGACTCCATGAATTTGATGGTTTCAGGTCTTAAATCACTTCTTTGACCCACTATAAGTTGATTTTTGTATAAGGTGTAAGATAGTAGTCAAATTTAAAAGTTCTGCATATAGAAATCCGATTTTCCCAATACAAATTGTTAAAGAGACTGCTGTTTTGCTACAGAGTGATTTTAGCTCATTTTTCAAGATGAGTTTGTTTACATGCATGAATAAGTTTCCGTGGTTTCTATTCAGTTCCATTGATCTTCATGTCTATTTCTATCACTGTAACAGGCTGTTTTGATTATAGTAGCCCTATAGTGTATCTTGAAATCTGGTGTTTTGATGCTTTCAGCTTTGTTTTCACTGCTTCAGATTGCTTTGTCTATTTAGGAAACTCTATGTTCCCATGTGAATTTTCTGAGTGCTTTTTTTCTAGATCTATGAAGCATTTCTTGATATTTTGATTGGGATCTTAATGAATCTGTAAATTGCTTTAGGTAGAATGGGCATTTTAATGATAACAATTCTTTCAATCCATGAACACGGAAGATTTTTCCAATTTTTCTATTTGTGTTTTTAATTTTTTCATTGATGTTTTAGAATAATCATTATAGAAATCTTTCACATACTTCGTTAAATACATCCCAAGTTATTTAAATTTGTACCTTTTGTGAATGGGATTGATCTTACAAGTTCTTTTTCAAAAAAAAAGCATTGTTAATCTATATAAATGCTATTGATTTTTATGTGTTTATTTGTTCCTGTAACTTGACCAAACTCTTTTATGAATTCCTAAAACTTCTTAGTGAATTCTTTTGGTTCCCCTATATATAGGATCATGGTCAGCAAATAGGGATATTTGGCTTTCTCCTTTCCCACATGTATCCCTTTGATTTCTTTTTCTCACCTCTGGTTCTTGTGGAAACTTCCAGAACTATATTGAAAAATAACGGTCAGAGTGGACATCCTTGTCAATTGACTTGCCTGTGTTGAGCCATCCCTTCATCCTTGGGATAAATCCCACTTTGTCCTGGTGAATGATCTTTTTGATGTGTTGTTGGATTCAATTGCTAGGATTTTGTTTCAGATTTTTGCATCTATGTTCCACAGGGCTATCAGTCTATAGGTCTCTCTTTTGTTATATTTTTCTCTGGTTTTAGAACTAAGGTCATACTGGCCTCATACAGTGAATATGGAAGGGTTATCTGCCTTTCAACTGTATTGAATAATTTAAGAAGAATTGGGATTCTTTCTTCCCTAAAAGTTTGGTAAAATTCAGCATTTAAGCCACCTAGTCCTGGGCTATTCTTCGTTTCAGAGGCTTTCTATTACTGATTAAATCCTAATCACGGTCATTTCTCTGTTCAGATTTTCTATGTTTTATGCCTCAAATTTTGTAAATTATATGTGTCTGGAATTCAATCCACTTCTAGATTTTCCAATTTATTGGCATATAGCCATTTGTGATAGTAACTAATGATTATTTGTGCTTCTTTAGTATTAGTTGTAACGTCTCCTTTTTCATCTCTGATTTTGTGTATTTGGCTCTTCTTTCCCCTTCCCCTTTTTGGGGGAATTAGTTGGGGCAATGGTGTATCAATTTGTTTATATTTCAAAAAGCTAGCCCTTAATTTTACTTATCTTTTGTGTAGTTTTTTAAAATTTCTTTTTTATTATTTTTTCTGCTGTTACTTTTGGTCTTTTTTTCTTGTTTTAGTAAGTCCTAGACAATCATTATTCAATAATTTAATTGACATCTTTCCAATTATTTAATGTAGGCACTTACTGCTAAGCCCCCAGTTCCTCAGGATGAAATCAAAACTGGTGCGGACCATGGATTTCTCTCTCAGTCAAGACACCAGTAGCATGGGCTATGGCAGTCTCCTCTCACCTCAGTGTGAAGACGGTGCTTTCTAATCAGGCATAAGTCATTTATATAGGGGTCACGTGGTGCACAGCCAATGGCTACACATCTATCTTCTCTCCTCACTGCTCCATGGAGTCTCTGTTCTGTTCTATCTAATTTCCAGTTCTCCACTAAATATTTCTCTGTCTCCTGGAAATGTAGCCTTCCCCCCAACCCATCCAATCACTTTTTTTCCCCCTGATACTTGTCTGTGGCTGAGGTCAGTGAGTTCCTATTCAGCCACCTTGGATTTCCTAAGTAACTGTGATCTTGGTCTTATAATTTGATCAAGCTCTAGGCAGTGTCATGGAATTAATTGCTAAAAATTGCATACTCTGTGCAGGAAATAGATCTTTGAAAATGATCTATTAATTGTGTGACTTGCTGGGAGAACCAGGGTATCGTTGTGAGGTGTTAGAGCTTCAAAGCCTCTCAGAGTTGAACAGCCACACTATAAGTGGTTTAATTCATGGCTTTAGGAATTACAAAATATATACATGAGGTGATACATGTGGAACTCCTTAAGTACTGTCAAATACAACACAGATCTCAATGATTTTGATGATGATTTCTATCTAGGCGTTGCTATCTAAATGCCAACATTTGAGAAATTAGCAATAGAAGTAAGTTAAGAAAAATATGTACAACCATGAAGTAATGTATAAGGTATTTAAATTAATATAAAAACAGTTTAGGAATGGTTACTTTTAATAATAATAATAATAACAAAAAACATTCCAAAGGAAAATCTAATATGACAGAACAGGTAATTATGAAATCTCTAAATCAGAAAAACATCAACATATAATATATTTAAGAGCATTTTAAATTTATGCTCTACTGGGCCGGCGCTGCGGCTCACTAGGCTAATCCTCCGCCTTGCGGCCCCGGCACACCGGGTTCTAGTCCCGGTCGGGGCGCTGGATTCTGTCCCGGTTGCCCCTCTTCCAGGCCAGCCCTCTGCTATGGCCAGAGAGTGCAGTGGAGGATGGCCCAGGTGCTTGGGCCCTGCACCCCATGGGAGACCAGGAGAAGCACCTGGCTCCTGCCGTCGGATCAGCGTGGTGCGCCGGCCGCAGCGCGCCGGCCGCGGCGGCCATTGGAGTGTGAACCAACGGCAGAGGAAGACCTTTCTCTTTGTCTCTCTCTCTCACTGTCCACTCTGCCTGTCAAAAAAAAAAAAAAAAATTTATGCTCTACTGTAGACATCATTTTATTGCTGACATAAGACTTAAAAGTTGTTCTGTTAAATTTATAGGCCTCTTTCTGAGTTGTGCCTTGAGACATGGGTACTCTTTGTATTAATTATTATTATTCCTCTTATGACTTGCAACATCATTTTCCACAAGGCAACACAAGTAAAACATATCTCCACCGGTTTATAAATACTATTGGCTAACTCACTGAGCTTCTTTTCATTTAATGCTGTAATTATCTGCATTTAATGATTCATTATATTATAACTTAGTGGAGGAGATGCTATGCGATAACATTTAAAAATTAAAATTATAAATAATAGCCTATGGTTTTCCATATAATATTCCTTATTAATCTTACATAATTTTAATTCAGATTCATTAAACACTTATGTATAGGTATATGATTATATATTTAAAAAAGAAATGATTTTTCTATTTAATTATGTATTCTGATTGGTAGTAGTAAATTAAATTTTTAAAGTCCCTCATAAAGAAATTAATAGCTTCATTCATAAACCCTTCAGTTATATTATCATCCTGCTCAATTAATAAAAAATACAGATCAGAAGTAAAACTGTCCCTTTTTCTCCAAGTCAGCACATAAAAGTCATACACAGGAGTCATACACAGGTTTCTCATACTCTTGATGCCTAGTGAGTATTTGCAGCATAAAACACATTAAAATTGCTCTAAAACACTTGAACTGAAGGTCAAAGCGTATATAACAATGTTTCTCTTTTTTCATAAAACTGCAGATAAAAATGTTAGAACTCTTTTCCTGAAACTGCATTTATTTTTAGTTTTAACGTTCATGTACATGTTCAATATACAATTACTGTAAATATACCAAGAAAGCAATAAAATGCTTAGAAGTCAATATTATCAACAAGGCAGAGTGGTCAGTAATCAATAGCATTTAAAGTATTGAAGTTTAGAGGAAAATATTTCTCCTTTTCCTTAGTTTCATTAGTAAATGGAGGTTGATTTCTTAAAACATAAAAACAAATAATGCCTTTTTTTTTAAAGATTTTATTTATTTATTTATTTGAGAGGTAGAGTTATAGACAATGAGAGGGAGAGACAGAGAGAAAGGTCTTCCTTCCATTGGTTCACTCTCCAAATGTCCGCAATGGCCAGAGCTGTGCCAATCCAAAGCCAGGAGCCAGGTGCTTCTTCCCAGTCTCCCACGGGATGTAGGGGCCCAAGGACTTGGGCCATCTTCTACTGCTTTCTCAGGCCATAGCAGAGAGCTGGATTTGAAGAGGAGCAGCCGGGACTAGAACCAGTGCCCACATGGGATGCCAACACTGCAGGCAGAGGATTAATGTACTGCACCACAACACCAGCCCCATAAATAATGCCTTTTTAAAACCTGTGGACTGGTGCTACAGCTCAATAAGCTAATCCTCCACCTGCGGCGCCAGCACACAGGGTTCTAGTCCCAGTTGGGGCGCCGGTTCTGTCCCGGTTGCTCCTCTTCCTGTCCAGCTCTCTGCTGTGGCCCCAGAGGGCAGTCGAGGATGGCCAAAGGCCTTGGGCCCTGCACCCACATGGGAGACCAGGAGAAGCACCTGGCTCCTGGCTTTGGATCAGCGGGGTGCGCTGGCCGCAGCGCGCTGGCCACAGCGGCCATTGAGGAGTGAACCAACGGAAAAAGAAGACCTTTCTCTCTGTCTCTCTCTCTCACTGTCCACTCTGCCTGTCAAAAAAAAAAAAAAAAAAAAAAAATTAAAACCTGTGGCTCTGATCTGTGCTGTGGCATAACAGGTTAAGCCACAGCCTATGATGCACACATCAGATATGGGTACTAGTTCAATGCTAGGATGCTCTACTTCAGATCCAGTTCCCTGCTAATGCACTTGGAAAAGCAGCCAAGGATGCCCCAAGTCCTTAGGTCCCTGCACCCACTTGGGAAACCCAGAAGAAGCTCCTGGCTCCTGTCTGGCCCAGCCTCGATGGTTGATGTCATTTGGGGAGAGAATCAGCAGATAGAAGATATCTTTCTCTCTCTCTGTCTCTCACCCCCTACTCTGCAACTCTGCCTTTCAAATAAAAATGAATAAGTAAATCTTGAAAGAAAAAAAAAAAAAAGAAACCCTGTGGTTCTTAATTAAATTAAACTGGAAGTTGTTCTAACTTGCAGTTTCATTATTTGAAGCAAACAAGACTGATTAACACATCAATTGTCTTAAATAGTGGCCTGATTGTTTGAAAGAGTAATAAATTTCTGGACAATGAACAAATAATTCAGAGTGAAGTAAAATAAAATCAAAGAAGACTAAAACACAGAAGTGAATTAGTAATGAAACTCTCAGAGCAGAAACATTTTTTATGAAAATTACCTCTAGAAAAAGGCCATTATATCAGAAAAAGGAGCAGAATCTTCCTTTTTAAAATTAAATATGAACCTTCCAATATATTAAGACAAAATTTATTAAAGCAGACCATTAAAAATAAAAACATCATAAATGTAAATCCTTAATGCTTGATGATGCTATATTAATATCTCTCTTTTTTGACTCTTATTTCGTGAAATTAGTGTTCATATTATTTTAGGATATTTTACACTAAGTAACCATGTCTGATAAGTATTGTCAGAGATTCCTTTGGGTAAAAAACATTTTAATAACTAAATAAATATAATTGATTCATAAAACATAATTTAAAAATCAAAAATCATATTCTCTATATGGTAATAAACAATATGGAAGAATAAACTTTGTTTAACTACTACAGTTTTTTATCAATTCTGATTATTTGAAAAACTGAAATAAATTATTTTTCTAAGTGGATTCCTTTGACTGACCAATACCCATTTAGAACTTTACTAACTCTGGTCCTGTTCATTATGAAAGCTAAGAAACAACTTATAGTTGTCTCAAACACAATGATCAATGATAATGTAAAAATAACATTAAAATCAATATTAAAAAGTAAAATTCAATAAAGCAACCTATTTACAATCTAGTTACTAAGGATCAATTTTCTGATTTTAGAATAACAATAAGATCTTTGGATTTTACCTTGAATATATTTGAAAGAGTATTTTTATGATTTCACACAGTACACTGGTCATCTAATGGTTATGAGTAAATAATTCACAATGAGAATCTGTGGTACATCTTTATTTCAAGGACTTGATTAGATATGTGTCTACATTTGTATATTTTTGGATAAAATATTTATTTATATTTTAGAGTTGATTAAATAATACTTACATCTTATATTTGCAATTTTATAGATTTTATTTCAAAGTTTGGCAGGTAAATATTTTATGATCCATTTGCTATTAGAAGATTTAAGAATGGTGACTAATTAAAAAACTACTGTCATTGTTTTTTTGTATTTGATGCAATCATTATCTAATTATCTAGTGTTTATTTATTTCTTACAGATGAAACCTCTTATAGATCAATTTTGAGTACACTCAGTTCATTTTATGCATTTTTATCACAGATGTACATTCTACAGAGAAAATTAATTATAACCCACGGGGAACATGGTACGATGTACCTTTGTGCAAATCATAACATTCATTGGACTACAAACAATTTATACATAGCTTACTACTGATGGAAGTTTTCTGATTTATTTCACACGCATAGGTGATAGCAGCCAAGCATGCAGCAAGGGGTAATAGATGCTTTGAATCCAGAAAAAAAAATATTATTTATTTAAACTTTTTAGATATTTTTCTTGATATAATTTTTTGAATATTTCGATAGAGTATTCTGTAGCATAGATGTTTATATTATGTTCTAAATTTTTGGCATCTCAACATCTGTTTTTAGGGGCATACTTCCCAAAATAACTCAAAATGTGCATTTAGATTAGATTTCAGATTTAATTGTGAAAAGTGTAGGCAATTTCTTTGAGATAACATAATGCACAGAACCAAAAACAATGTAAAATAAAACAATTAAATATGAAGACATGTCTTATTTCGTATTCTTGGGGATGTCAGTCAGCTAATGATTGGATTTTTTTTTTTTTTTTTTGACAGGCAGAGTGGACAGTGAGAGAGAGAGACAGAGAGAAAGGTCTTCCTTTTCCGTTGGTTCACCCTCCAATGGCCGCCGCGGCCGGCGCGCTGCGGCCGGCACACCGCGCTGATCCGATGGCAGGAGCCAGGAGCCAGGTGCTTTTCCTGGTCTCCCATGGGGTGCAGGGCCCAAGCACCTGGGCCATCCTCCACTGCACTCCCTGGCCACAGCAGAGGGCTGGCCTGGAAGAGGGGCAACCGGGACAGAATCCGGCGCCCCGACCGGGACTAGAACCCGGTGTGCCGGCGCCGCTAGGCGGAGGATTAGCCTAGTGAGCCACGGCGCCGGCCTAATGATTGGATTTTGCACTAATCGATACAAAGAATCTTTAGTGAGTAAATTGCTTTTCTAGTTTTCTAAGAAAAGTTAACAAAAGTTGACAATTATATTAGTAAAAGTTGTTTTATTTCATAATCCGTAAAATAGTTTTGCTTATTAACCTTTATCTGTCTGAATGACAATTTTCAAAAAATTAGGATTGGAGAAATCAAAGCAGGATTACAAGTGTAAACATACTATGTTATGTGAGCACCAACATAGAGCTTTTTTCAATCACTTTATCATTACTTTTGGTGAAAAAATTCAGCATTCAGTTTTAAGAAGCACAATCACTTGGACCCTCACATTCTCTTATACACATACAGTTGGAACAGTTATCTGATATTTTCAGTTCAACCTATTTACCTTTGATTATATTTTAATAAATTCTGCTTGATTATCTGTTAGGTTATCCTTTTGAATTCCTGATCATATTTATATATAGAATTTTTCTGCTTTTAATTATTTTCTACTTTCTCACTTAAAAATGATCTCACTTAAGCATACTTTACCTAACACTTTACATAGGTACCAAGATTACAGGTATTTGCTCATATATAACTATACGTTAGCAGTGAATTACCAGTGGTGAACAGTGAATTACTAAATTGATCGCTTATGACTATTCATGGAAAGATTTAACCAGGTCTCCACAAACCATCTATTAAATTGCTACTATGTTAAATAATTGAATTGATTTATTCAACAAAACATCAATGTTTTGAACATTTCTTCTATGCTAGCACTGATAATTTAAAATTACTAAGTGTTTACAAACGTTTAAATGATATTTTATTGTATTTATTTAAATGTTATTATCTTATGTGTACTGTTATAGTCACAATAATGGTAAGAAAATGAAAATAAGGAGAAAGAACTAAATGGCTGAGTTCCTAAAATAGTCACAGTCAAAACTATTCATAAAATGAGATGCATTTATAACAAAATAAGTGGGCATGGAGGTCACTACATTTAGAGTAAGTAATCAGTCAGAAAAAGGAAATAACATATATTCTCTCTCCTTTGTGGAATCTTAAAAAAAAGTTGATGGGAACATAGAATAGTTATTATTTTAGATAAAGAAGAGTAAATAAAATCTAAGGTTATATTTCATGAGGACACATATACACGAGCAAATAGAAGCAATAACTTTTGGCATTCCATAGCACATTACAATGACTAGCTCACGACATCCTCTTACACATATGTTATGAAGGATTAGAAGTGAGGTGCTTGATGACTCCAAATATTAACGAATTGCAGGAAAATAAAAATGCTAATTATGTCATTTTTTCATATACATTGTCTATGACATGGTAAAATATTACATTGAACCCTCATAAAAATGCACAAATATTATGAGTTAATCCAAAAAATATTAAAGATGAAATATTTTTATTTAGGTCACATCTGGAGGTTTTTAAATAATGTAAAAGTTTTGGAGTTATTTTCTTAATATAGCAAATTTATTTACTTGTGAAACATGAAGAGAATACTTATATAAACAGCTCTGATGTTTATGAAGAATACTGGTGCATTACTAACAAGACTAATTTACATTAGTAATGAAAATAGCTAAAAAGGAGAGGAAGTACAATGAATGAATTTTCTCCTAATCAATTAACATAGATAATTTTAATTTCTTAAGATCATTTATATTTTAAGTACTAAAACACACCAGAATAAATCTTAATGAATTTATATAAAATGGATGAAAAAAATCAATGATTAATGCATAAAGATGATTGACTATGTAACATCATGCACACATTTTAAATAAATGATATTAACATTTCACATTTTGGAATACATAACTATTTCTTGGTTTGTGTATAGCTCTTCCTTAATTAACTCATCAATTAAAAACTTTGAGATTATAATGCATTTTCCAAAAAGGTCGGGGATTAGTTTAAGCAATATATTTTTTGATAATCTTTTAGCAGATATAATTTAATTTATAGCTTACAAGGATTAATGTACTTTACAGAAAATGAAATATTTCTTTTCTCTTGAGAAGTATTCAACTAGATGGATTTTATAACAATTTGAATCAGTATCAAGAAATTTCTTCTGTTTTAATGATGTATTTTATTTATTTGAATGGTAGAGTTACAGAGAGAGGGAGGAAGCAACAGAGAGATATTCCATCCACTGGTTCACTTGCCAAATGACTATAATGGCTAGGGACTGAGCCAGGTCAAAGCCAGGAGCCTGGAGCTGCTTCTGGTCCTCCACGGGGGTGCAGGAAACCACGGACTTGGGCCATTTTCTGCTGCTCTCCCAGGCTTATTAGCAGGAAGCTGCATTGGAAGTGGTTAAGCTGGGACTCAATGGGCACCAATATGGGATGTCAGCATTGCAGACAGTGGCTTAACCTGTTACCTCACAATGCTGGCACCAAGAAATTTCAGTTCATTAGATTTGATAAGCTCTACAATGTATTGTGATTAAATTATTAGTGATATAAGACTATGTTTTGTGCATATATATATTCATATGTCAATACAAATTGATTATATTAATAAAAATTTCAATCCAGGCACAATTACATCAAATTATTTTAACATACTGTTAATTGTTTCAATGCTGGAGAGACTCACAAATATTTTAATACATTTTAAACTGTTATGTGTGTTCCATTTTGAGATTACTAGCAAAATTATTAGTGAATTAAGGTTTGTCAAGGTCTTTATCAAATTTTATGTCTGTTAATAAGGTTTTCTGAATCAGCAGATGAATTCTGCACAATGTGAAATATTTTGAGTAAATATCTAATTTACACTTGAGTCTACAGTCTGCTATTCGTATATCATGTGCACTGTGTTCCATGTTCTTGGTTCCACATTAGAACCAGTTGGAAAGTTTTTAGCAATCTTAAGTGATTCAGAATTAATGGGTTTGAGCTCCACGTATTAATGTTATTTTAGAGCTTTATGAGCAACCAGTGTCAAGAAACACTTCTCTAAAGGTATAGTTGTCTTTTGAGAAATTACAAATCACACACTTAACACAACTTTAAACATGACATTTAAACATATCAGACATTATGAATATGATATGTAACTATCTCTGGTGAATCAGGATAATTTTTACAATAAATTTGATAAGAAAAATTTCTAACTCAGAATCTTATTAAAGTTTCTCTTATCGAGGCAAATGACTTTAAGTAATTTAATTAGAAAAATGAACATACCAATGAGCAAAACTTTTATGAGAAAATGAGAACGTCTTACTCTGTACATGTTATATTCAAGATCTTATGGAACACTTTAAATAGATCTTGACTTTTCAAATATGCATTCAATGTGTTATATCAGAAAGCATTTCAGCAGGCCTGGTTGGAAGCATGGTGGTTAAAGTTTTTAATTGCAACTATACAGATAACAGACTTATTAAGGTTGAATCATCTCATTTCCTTAACATATAAGTGAAGGAGAGATGTATATGTAGAGAAAGAATAGCAAAAAGATAGAGAACTTTTTTTTGCAACATTCTGAATATAACAACATGACCATTTGATTCAAAATACAACAGGGGAAACTTTTTAATAAAAGGATGCATTATTTCTTGGCATTAATATATTAAATTACCAAACCAGAGACCAACAGTGCCCTTAGGGTCAAAAGGCCACTTAAGCATTTAGTTAAATTTATATGAGTGCATTGCTTGAAAGATAATTGTAATCATATAAAATGATTCAGTTCAATGATTCCAGTGTGGCTTAAAGATAATGAATCTTTTGTATCATTCATCTTGGGAATATTAACATTATTGAGTCCAATGACTGCTAACGAGCTTTTCACTAAGAAAAGAATAAATTACACAGAGATATTTTGGTTATTACAAGCATGATATTTTAAAAAGTAATTGGTATGCTTGTGAATAAACAACAGAATTGGAATTGACTTTGATTGTAAGGAAGATGAGTATTGCAAGCATAATAATTATTTTGTGACTATTAATCCATGAATAAAAAATAAAAGGTATAGAAGTTTTAAATAAAATTAATTACAAAGGCTTTAAGATATTATCTGCAACTGAAGGGATACGCAAAATACATACAGAGGAATTTACCTTATATATAGGGTACTGTGCTGTATTCAATAGTAAAAACAATAGAAGCCAGGATGGAAAGTGGACATTTTGACTAACAGAAGTAGAAGGCAAACTTTTAGAACTATCATAGTGGGAAAACAAAACCATGAAAATATATCTAAATGACTGACTTGTATATATATATATATATATCTAAATTAATTGTGTATATATATGTGTGTACATACCTATCTAGCTATCTATCTAAAAATCTTTCTCTGTCCTCACTGATTTAGATTACATTTTTAGGATAAATGAATAATGAAGGTCAATAAGCTTTGTGCATCTATGAGTCTGCAAAAATGAAGTCATGCAAACACGAAGAGATGTATTCTAATATATTAAGAATAATTTATGCACTTTGAGTTTCCTGTAATTATAACATCATCATTTTACCCTGAAAATCAGGGTTCATCATTGTCTGTGGCACAAGGTAGAGCTTACTAAATAATTGTAAATTATTTAAAAATAGTAAAGCCTAAATAATGAAAGCAATAGAATGTTTTAATCTGTAGAAAATATAATTGTGTCTGGATTACTCTAGGCAGTTGTGAAACATTTTAACTGTATCTGGATAATGGGAAAGATGTAACAGACAAAATTAGTACCCATGCCACATCCGCTTGCCCCATCATGGAATTTCCATAGCATTAGTAGATATGAGCTTATGAGCTAGGATTCAGTTTTGCTTTCCTTCCATCCATTTCACAGCCTCCCTGCTTCCTGCAAAAAAGAATCATAATAAACCTTTAAAAACTGGACTTTACAACCATTTCTGTTTTGCAGAGGATGCAATTCAGGACCACAGGCAATCTTTATGATGTTTCTATTCAGAGCCCATGTCTCTTCACACTGAGAGAGAGTCCTGGTTTGGGATCCTGACTCCATTCTGGGCATGTGATTTTGAGAAAAGTGATTTGGTTGTTCCAGTACATAATTATGGAGCGCTTAGTAAGCCATGTACCAAGCAAATGTTTTAGAAAGTACAAAGGCTCTGGCCAGCGCCACAGCTCACTAGGCTAATCCTCTGCCTGCAGCGCCAGCACTCCAGATTCTAGTCCCGGTTGGGGCACAGGATTCTGTCCTGGTTGCTCCTCTTCCATTCCAGCTCTCTGCTGTGGCCCCGGAGTGCAGTGGAGGATGGCCCAGGTCCTTGGGCCCTGTACCTGCATGGGAGACAAGGAGGAAGCGCCTGGCTCCTGGCTTCGGATCAGTGCAGCACGCTGGTCGCAACGCGCCGGCACTAGTGGCCACTTAGGGGGTGAACCACCGGAAAAAGGAAGACCTTTATCTCTCTCTCTCTCTCTCTCTCTGTCTAACTCTACCTGTACAAAAAAAAAAAAAAAAAAAAAGTAAAAAGGCTCTTGAATTAGATTGTTGTTGGGCATGTACGAGAAAATATTAGAATAGTACAATGAAAGAAGTTATGTGGTGAATGGTAATAGGTAAGTTCTGCTTAATGTAGGTTTTAATCTTTTGGCTAGTTTCATTATAGCATTTTTTTATATCTTTATATCCCATGTGCTTCCTCTTTTCACTGTCAGCCTAACCCTTATTTTTGTTTGAAAGTTTCGCTCAAACAAAAACAATGCAAAAACGAAAAAAAAAAAAAAACAAACAAATAAGAGAAAGCTATCCACTTAAATCAAGTTGCTCTATGTCCTATTGTCTACAAAATATTTCCCTATAAAATACATATGTTATTTGCCATTAGGCAAATTTTCAAGTTAATATCCTCATTTATAGAACTTTATTCATTTAAAAATATAAAGTATATGTTTTATAAAGAATCTTTACCTATATCCTACCCTAAATATTTCTTAACATTTGGAAGGAGAAATATAATTTAATTACAAGAAAATTTACATTGGAGTATTGTCATGGAATTTACTGAGTTAATGTTGGCCATATTATTTTGAAATTGATATAAAAGCAGACAATAATAGACATTCGCAATATTGCTGATTTTGAGGTGAATATAAGCAGTTAATAAAACATTTAAACTTTAAAAGATATTAGTAACTGATAAGGTTTGGATATGGTTTATTTGTCATCCAAGGCTTTATGTGTTGGAATTTAATACCCATTGTGAGGTGTTAAGACAGAGGAAAAATAATCTATGGTGTATAGAGGGGGACCTATGGGAGGAGATTGGGTGTAGATAAGAGTGGAACTCTTATGTTTGAATACTGACGGCTTCACTAGAAGAGAGACCACGAGACCCACAAATGTGAATTGTATTTCTCTTGTGATAACTTAATACACCATCAGCAAGAAGACCAACAGCAACTGCTGCTCCTAGACCTGGACCTGCAGAACCATGAATCAAAATACTCCTCTGTAGTGTGTAAATTACCCAGCTCCCGGTACTTTGTTACAGTAACACAAAGTGGACTGAAGCAGAAAAGTGATACCGAGGAGTATTGTCAATGTCGGGACTGTTCCTGAAAATGTGAAAGTGGCTTTGGAACTGAGTATAACAGTCAGAAGCTGGGAGTATTTCGAGAAGGTTAGAATGGTCTGAGTGGAGTATTACAGGTGATTCTGGCGAAGGCTAGAAGTTGAGGAGACAATGGATTCGGACTCAGATGGAAATGAGGATTCACTGGAAATTTGAAAGGCCACAGCTATTACACGATCACAAAGAACCTTGCTGCTTTGGGTCTATACTGTAAAACTGTATGAAAAGCCAGAATTAAGAATGATGGACTGATTTATTTGGAGGAGGGGGTTTTAAAACAACAAAGCATCCAGGCTATGGTGTGAGTAGTATTGATTACTTGTCAGTTTTTCATTGAGACTTGGGAGTAAAGGAAACAGATTGAAAAGGTTGTACATTTTGTAGCCTGAGTAAGGAAAGAATGAGAAAAAAAATCTAAGTATGCAAATGAGCAGCCACTTGCTAAAGATATTAGTGTACATAGCATGAGCCAGCTGCTTTTCATGGAGGATATTGGCAAAAGCCCTTGAGAACATCTCAACAATCTTTGAGGCTTTCTTTCCCATCATAGGACCAGAGGTCTTTTTGGCCAAAATTGTTTTAGCAAAGGGCCTGAGTTGCTGTCCACAGGTTCATCTCCAGGACAGTCTTGGGATTCATTTCTCTACTTTCAGTGAACTGCTACGCAGTTGCAGCCATGGTCCCAGCATGCCCAGACACAGCTTACACTGTTGGCAAATTTCAGGACTGGCATGAAGTTAGTTTGGCAGGTGCATAGAATGCACTGATTATGGAGTCATAGTGTCTTCCTCCAAGATTTCAAAACAAAAAATGTGAGGTCAGGATGAAGAATATCACATGGTTGGAATTCCTATAAGGAGCCATAATGGGGCATGCCTGATGGAGATATTGGGAGTCGCACCACAGTGGGAATCCCCAAAATAGTTACCAACAGTGTGCAAAATCTACCAGGGAAATCTGCAGGCAGCATGAAAAACTAGCCTGAGAGAATAATCATGTAATCTGCGACCAATAAAGTCATAAAGTTGGGGCTTCCTGAGGCATTAGGGCCCTACCCCTTACTTTAGCGTGAACAAGATGCTGAATTTGTAGCTTTAAGGTTTAACATCTTCCCTGGTGGATTTTGGTCTCACTTCGGGCCAGTTACTCCATTCTACTTGCTTATTTCTCCATTTTGGAAAAGGAATGCTCATCCAACACCTGTCTTGCCATTATAATTTAGAAGTAGATAGCTTGTTTTATGATTCTACAGTAGATCAGAGCTGACAGAAATTTGCCTTGAATTTCATAGGGGACTTTGGGTTTTGACTTTTGAATGATGCTAGAACAATTAAATTGAGTATTAAATTAAAGCATGACACAGACATGAATCTTGGGAGCCAGAGCCAGATGCTGTGGTTTAGATCTGATTTGTTTCCCATGTCTGATCCTTAGTATAGGAATATTGGGAGGTGATGTGGATCTTTAAAAGGCTCAGTATAGTAGGAGGTTTTTAGTTTCCTAGATGCTACCTTTAGAAGAGGTAAAGGTAGCTGTAATGGAACCCTGAGTCTGTTCTCAAGAGAGTGATTTGCTACAATAAAGACCCCAGCCTCTGAATCACTAACTGGCTTCCTGACCTGAGATAGGACCTGTTCTGAGCACACGTTTCCACTTCTGTTGTATCTTTAGTTTTGAAGTCCTCATCAAAACTGAATCAATGCTGCTGTCGTGTCCTTGAACCTCCAGAACTGAGAGCTAAAAAATTTCTTTTCTCTATAAAGTCACCCAGCCTCAAGTATTTTGATACATTAATAAAAAACAAATACAACAGCTTTGTGTATTTTAAAGTGATTCTATTGTTGTGTGCAATTATAAGGACAAAATATTAAAAGTTGAAATGCAATACATTAAAAGATGAATTCTTAAGTGGACATGGCTTATATATTTTTATTTGCAGACAATTTTAATTGCTATAGATTCTGTTTATTAAAAGACATATATTGACATTATACTTTTAATTCAAAGAAGATATATTTAGAATATCCTCAGAACTGACTTCTTAAAATTTTTGATAGTAGTTTTGACTGCAAAAATATGAACTTAAATTGTACTATTAGATGTATGATAAAAAGTGAACTTAAAATATGATATTTTAGCATGATACTGGGTGATTGAAACCTTTTCAAGTGTGTGAGAAATTGGAATAGATGAAAGGAAAGGTGATATTCAGTACAAATGCAATGCTGTTATAATAAATGAGAATCTGCTAAAATGATATGAAATTGTTATTTTTTAACCTAGCAAAATTTAACTCTACTAGAATGCTAAGATTGAGAGTATAATATCTACTTTTTTAAATTTATAAATTTTTTAAAGTTAAATTTTATATCAATGTTAATATTATATTTTAGTTATTTTGAATACATACAGGTATATCATCATAAATATTGCCATCATATATATGATATTAACAAACACATTTCCTATGCAAAAGCAAGTATTTTTAAGGGTAGTGGAATATGTTTTAAATTATTTATAAAATATAAGTCTATATGATATTTTCTGCTTTCTCTCCTTCCACAGAAATCTGGTTTGCTTTCCTTTGTAAATATTGACACATAATATAAAACATGATTTTACCACATAGACATTTCACAATCACTCTATTAAGGTATCATTTTCCCTATGTATATAAAGTGTTTTAGAAAAAATTCGGCAAAATTAATATGCATGTATGTTTTTTAATGAGATCTTTATTTCTTTGAGAGACAGAGTTACAGAGAGAGGGAGAGACAGAGAGAGAGCTTTCATCCACTGGTTCACTTTCCAAATGGCCGCAATGGCTGGAGTTGAGCCATCTGTAGCCAGGAGCCAGGAGATTCTTCTGACTCTCCCACGCAGGTGCAGGGGCCCAAGGATTTGGGCCGTCCTCCACTGTTTTCCCAGGCCATGGAAGAGAGCTGGAAACCAGCGCCCATATGGGATGCCAGAACTGCAGGCAGAAACTTAGCCTACTATGCCATAGCACTGGCTTCTATGTGTGCTTTCAAATGTAACTGAATTTTAATTCATCGCTTGTAGAGATTATAAGTATTAAAACCATGAATTCCATTCTATTTTATTCCAAATATACACATTATCTGAAAAAAAGACTGCATATTTAGGGGTTTTGAAAATACACCAAAGATGAATTTGATTCAATAAAATTTTCTTAAAAATATCAAATTATTTATTTGTAAAACCTGATGAAAAGGGACACAATATGAAAAGGGTGATTCTATTATAAAATGCAGTTTCAATAAAGACAAAAATGAATAGGCTCCATGTGAAAGTTAAAGGTGGAGTTTTAGTTGTTGTACTGGAACTATTACTATGAAATTTTCAGAAGAGTTGTCAGAGACAAAGGTTGAAAAAGAAGTTACTATGCTTTCTATCAGTTGTGACAATGTTTTCAAAATGAATAGAAAAGAATGCAAATGTAAAGTAATTGTTTCGCCTTACCAGTTTTGTCCAGACTGCCAATTTTCATAAGAAACCAAAGATCAGAAATAAGGTGAAATCATATAAATGTGATCCTGGAGGCAGGTTGAACAGGATTGATGACTAATAGCTAATTATTTAAATTGCAAGTAGTTAAGAGATAATTCGATGTTTTCTCAAAACATTGACTTCAAAAATTCTACAAGAAATTAAATAATACCATATCGAACAAATGAAAATCTAAATTAGGTGCATCTGTTGAGATCAAAGTCATTAGTTATTCAATCATAAAAATAAATCTCTCATCTCAGTCCTGTACTTAGAATAAATTCCAGTTATTCCTGCTTAAGACATTATATGTCATGATTATTTCTTTAATCATTTAAAATACCAAAAAAACTGCAATCACTAAGAAGTACTTTAAATGATCTTGATTTAACTCCGATACTAGCCAAGAGTAAGCAGGCAAAGTTGCCTGCTTTATGTATGCATGTCTATGGTCAGATTTGTAGGCTTAACAAATTGCTACATCTCATTATGCTTAGACACAGGATAGTCTTTCTTTTCATGCCAATTAAAGTTGTGAGTCAATACTTTAACTAAGAATATCATTCCTTCAAATAAAGTTAAAAATATTAATTAGCTCAGAAAGTAGAACTGAGGCAGCTTATCATAGAGAACCATTTTTTTTTTCCCATATTGTAGGCAGTACCCGATCCTAGATGCTAAGGATAATTAATTATATGACTCCCGATCAAAATTTTTCTAATTGTTACAGAAAGGTGTTTTATTCAAGGGAGGTTTAATTTCTTCAAACTTGTAGGTGATAAATCATATATTTGCTGTTTATTTTTTTTTTAATTTTTTGACAGGCAGAGTGGACAGTGAGAGAGAGAGACAGAGAGAAATGTATTCCTTTGCCGGTGGTTCACCCTCCAATGGCCACCGCGGCTGGCGTGCTGCGGCCAGTGCACCACGCTGATCCGATGGCAGGAGCCAGGTACTTATCCTGGTCTCCCATGGGGTGCAGGGCCCAAGTACTTGGGCCATCCTCCACTGCACTCCCTGGCCACAGCAGAGAGCTGGCCTGGAAGAGGGGCAACCGGGATAGAATCTGGCGCCTCGACCGGGACTAGAACCCGGTGTGCCGGCGCCGCAAGGCGGAGGATTAGCCTAGTGAGTCATGGCGCCGGCTGACGCTGTTTAATATCTCTTTCATAAAACAATATACAAAACTTGTTTGTATTATTTAACTCCAAGGAAATTTGATTATATTCATGTAAACTTGTATTCTTTTTTAGACAATTACAATTACATCTTAAGCATTTCTAGTACATCAAAAGATATATAAGAATATAAATATTTATCAGTAAATAATTTTGCCTTGCTGTGATCTTGCTCACACTTGGGTCTAGAGAAAATTCATACATCTTCTACAGAGGTCCAACTTTCCAAAAATATTTTAGAGCCCAGGTTCAAAACCCCTGAAAGTTAAGAACTGCATATAATTTTTTTTTTTGACAATAGAGTGGACAGTGAGAGAGAGAGACAGAGAGAAAGGTCTTCCTTTTCTGTTGGTTCACCCCCCAATGGCTGCTGCGGCTGGCGCACTGTGGCCGGCGCACCACGCTGATCCAAAGCCAGGAGCCAAGTGCTTTTCCTGGTCTCCCATGTGGGTGCAGGGCCCAAGGACTTGGGCCGTCCTCCACTGCATTCCTGGGCCACAGCAGAGAGCTGGCCTGGAAGAGGGGCAACTGGGACAGAATCCAGCGCCCCGACCGGGACTAGAATCCAGGATGCTGGCGCCGCAGGCAGAGGATTAGCCTATTGAGCCGTGGCGCCTGCCAAATTGCATATATTTAATTCTCTTATTTTCCTAGAGTCTACCATTTTGTCAAGTAAATAAATATATTTTTAATCCTCAGTTGATGTTATTAGTTTTCTTTTAGAATGGTAAGAACTTGGTATATTTGAAAAACATTTTCTATCATACTTGATGTGAAATATTTCCTTAGTTTTTGATCTCTAAATCTTGTTTATTTTTCAAAATATCAAAATTTACAAAAATTAAGAAAATATTACCCTTTCTACTGCATTGTCAAGATAATAAATTTTATTATAATCTAAATTTTCAGACATTTCTTTCTTTCTACTCACATTTATACACACTCATACCTACATACATTTTCACCACAATTTTTTAAATACCTTTTTAATAAAAATTTATTTATTTATTTGAAAAAGTTACACAGAGAGAGAAGGAAAGGCAGAGAGAGAGGTCTTCCTCTGCTAGTTCACACCCTAGTTGGGCACAATGGCTGGAGCTGCACCGATCCGAAGCCAGGAGCCCCGAACTTCTTTGGGGTCTCCCATGTGGGTGCAGGGGCCCAAGGACTTGGTTCATCTTCCACTGCTTTCTCATGTCATAGCAAGAGCTGGATTGGAATTGGAGCAGCCGGGACTCGAACCAGCATCCATATGTGATGAAGGCACTGCAGGTTGTGGCTTTACCCCCTATGCCACAGCATTGGCCCCTTATATACTTTTTAAAATTTAGTTGTTTGATTGGCAGATAGACAGAGAGCTCCCATTCTCTGAGTCACTCCTCAAAGGCTCACAACAGATGAGCCTGTACTAATCTGAAGCCAGCAACAAGGAACTCAGTCTAGGACTTCCCAAGGTGATAAAAGAAAGCAAATTACTTGAATCATCAGTTGTTGCCTCCCAGTTGTGCATACACAGGAATCTGGAATCAGGTGAATAACTGGCTGTCAAGTCTAGGCTGTTAAATATGGCAGGCAGGCTTCTTGATTGACATGTTAACCAGTACACCAGTGGTTGCTCCTCAGTTTCTATCTTACCCTAAGAATCAGAAGCAGAAGAGTTTCAATCATCCCACATAAGAAAATGCTACAAAATATGTTCATTGTAGTTGTAGAAGAAACTTTGATGATTCTGAATCGGCAGTCCAATTACCTCCTCTGTTTCTTAAAGAGTATTCTCTGAAAACAGTTCACATATAATCACTTGAACAACAGCAACAACAAAATGTCACATAAAGGAAGGAAAAATCCAGAAGCTGAAGAAATATAAAGTTTATGGGTAACAGTCTGCATGAAATTTTTCTACCTGCTGTTTGCAATAAAATAAACACATACAGTTTTATTCTAAAAACAAAACAAAACAAAAAAATCAAAATGCCCTCAAACAAAACAACCATGTGTTAATGTAGTTACATTCAAAATGTTATGAACAGAGATATCTTTGAAAACATTGATAAAGAAAAGATCTAATATACATATAAATATATATATATGATCAAAAAGTTCATAGAAAACACACATTATAAAAATATGCATGGATTTCACTTTTGTTGCACCAAAAATATTTATCTTGTAAGTTTATTTTCCATGAATTTCTTGAAACATCCTCTAATTTCACTTAAAATAGATTATATCCCCTATGTAATGCAGTTGAAATAAATGCTAATATGCGGTTCTAAGATAGTATTTTTGCAATGGATACGAGCAATTTTTCCTCGTGCTTGAAAATTATATTTTTTATTCTTTAGTGTTGAAAACTCTTTAATTTACAGAGATATTACCCCAGTTGTCATGTGCCTATCACTCACTTCCAAATCTAAGGTCCAGGATCCACAACCTTGTGAATTTGTTTTTCTGTTTTCCACAGCTAGAAATGACCTCTGTCATCTTCATGCCCCAGCTTCCCATTTCCAGTCAAAGAAAAATTTGTGTAATTCTAACTCATATGTGAGTGTTTATCCATGTGACGTTGCTGAAGCACTATATACCTCTGAAGCAGCAAGTGATGTATTAATATGTTGTTTGAATTTCTATATCATGAATGTCATTTAATAATCATTAGATGGACATAGAGTTTAAATGCATAGATAAAAGGGAAGGTTCTTCAGTATATTTTTATCAAATATCTACATTTCTTAATCTCGGTTACTCCACCCTGGACCCAACCAAGAGAATACTGTGCCTAGCCTGCTTGAATACTTGTAAGCAGTTGGCTGCTCTACCTTTGTTATTCTACTAATTATTTAACTGAAAAAAAAGGGCCACTGAGAAAAATTGTTATTAAAACAACTGTGAAATGAGATTGTCTTTGCAAAATTGAAAAGTGTGTCACACACAGAGTTACCATCTCATCGGGGCTTTTCCATCGCCTGATTTATTGTTACTCACCCATGCACTGAAAATTTCACAAAGGAGATTTTTCTTTTTCAATACTATGCATATAACCCCATCAACATTAGTATCACAGAGATACAAATATAGAGCACTTTTATTACTTATGTATTCTTAATTCTTAGAGCTGCCCGGCACATTGTAGAAGCTAAATACATATTTGTTGAAAAAATAAACAAATTTTTGCATAGGCCATGGCATAGTATTTATATGGATAAAATGTTATGTAAATTATGAATTATTTAGCTCAATAATAGCTATTTTTGCTTAAAATACTTAACTAAATAGATTTAGTAGAGAATTAAAAACTAATGAGAAAATACACAGATTTTTATTGTAATGTAAGTTAATCATATATCACACATATTTTGTGCATATTGCACATTACAGTCCAAAAATCAACATGTATATTACAGCTCTATTAAAATAATAATAAATGCCAAGTAAATTATTAATAATGAGGAAGTATTCCAGATTTTAGCAGTACTTCTTTATTTTGTACATTGAAATACTGCGACTCTACTTAATCTTCTTTTAAGATTTATTTATTTATCTGAAAGACAGAGTTACAGAGAGGCAGGGGCAGACAGAGAATCGTCCATCCACTGGTTCACTCTGCAGATGGCCAAATTGGCTGGAGCTACGCTGATTCTAAACCAGGACCTAGAAGCTTTCTCAGAGTCTCCCAAGTGCCTGCAGGGGCCCAAGGACTTGGACCATCTTCCACTGCTTTCCCAGACCATAGCAGAGAGCTGGATTGAAAGTGGAGCAGCCGGAACTTGAACCAGCATCTATTTGCATATGGGATTCTGGCACTGTTTTACCCACTATGCTACAATGTTGGCCCCATCTCTCTACCTAATTTTAAGTTTTAGGAGAAACACAAAAACTAAAACACTGAAAATATTTTTTAAATTGTTGAGCTTCCCAAGAAAGACATAATTTATCTTTTAGAAATATGCATAAAATTTGATATCAAAATCATGCACCCACATGTAATGCCCCAGATGGGTGAAAGACTAGCCATACAGATGTTTTAGTCACGTTCTTTTACAGAGTTACTGTTAGGTATTTCACCCACTATGAAAGCAAAATACAGAGATAAATAGCTGTTCGTGCTTAATGAAACATTTTAATTGATTATGTTTTGATATTTCTATATTACAAAGTGTTCCCACACTATTTTTCTCAAAGTTGATATGTTATTGCGGCTACTAGTTGGTCAGAAGGAAAACAAATTTCACACTTGACATTTAGCTACATGTTCTTGACACAAGCTGCATCTTTACAAATCTGGTTTCAAGAAAGATTAACAACCAATTCTATTTTTATTTCATTGGGAAATTCATTTAAACCACTGTTCCATCTTAGATATCAAGCATTTGTTAGGCTTACAGTAAAAAGAGTTAATAATGTTTCCTAGATAAAATTAACATCCATCAAATGAACTAACTGGGCCTGCTACTTATCATTTTAAGATATTAGCAAAATCACAGCAGCAAGCAGAACAAACTGTTTTCTTATTGGAACTATTGTCTTAGAAAAAAATAATTATTGTAGCCATGGGAATTCTGACAATTGTATGAAGAACTTTAACAGACCCTTATACACTATTTCAAAGGAGGATCTCTTACAATTTTTTGGTAGTGATTACTTGGGTTGTTGTTGTTGCTGTTATATTTGTTAAACCTAAGCATGATTCAGGATCCAAGAACTAATAGTAATCCTGCATTTATCTCAATGTATTGAATTTTAATGTACTTTAAAATTGTCCTTTAAAGGAAGGCATTAATTAATTTGCTTTCTTAAACATAAATGCCAAATTTTAGGCAAACTAATTTTAAACTGGAATGTGAATCTATAAATTCTGAATAACTAAACTTCAATATTCACGATAAACAATATTTATTTAGATATATTCTGTTGTTTCTAGGTGATAAAGTTTTGAAAATAAATCACAAGTTCATATATAAAAATGACCATGTAAGCTAGATGATATTAGCTGTATTAAAACCTTAGCATCAGATTGGGCATTTGGTCTAACTTATACTGTTACTATCCAATCTATAATAATGGAAAATTATGAACATAGGTTAAACAATTCACTCAAGGTCAAAGTTATTAAGTGGCAGAGCTGAATTTTGATCTTAGGTAGTTGGCTCCAGAAACCATATCCTAAGTACCATACCACTATTTCTTATGCTATAGATGTTTGCAGATCCAATACATAATTGACTGGGTTGTCTATTAATACATGCACAGTACAGAAATGAATATAATTGTCACAAAGGAGTTCTGAGAAAAAGCAAAGATATAACTAAATTTTCTCTGGATTCAATGTATAGCCTTTGTACTGATCAATTCAGGGTGAATACCATATACATCACCTCATTTGTTTATCATAGCTTTATAGTAATCACATTCAAAAACCTCTTTTCTAGTTGTAATATAGAAAATTTTTAACTATAGTCACCTTCTCTGCAACAAAACACTAGCACTTAGTCCATTTATCTACTTGTAACACTATATCTGTCATATATACAATCATTTTGTGTCAATTTTTAAAATTTTTTAATTGATGAAGCATAGGTAGTATTTGTTTCAGATACTCAACTCTATGTTGAAAGAGAAATGAATGCACATACAAAGTGGGCAATGGTGGTAAGGCAAGTATCTGTCTCTGTAGTAGAGGAAGTAATAATGAATACGTAAAAAAGCATAAAAAGAAGAAAATCCCTATAATGAAATGTGATGGTGAATGAAGTAAATAAGATTTTTATACATTTGGTTAGATGAGTTATTTATATCACTCTTCATATAGTCAGCATATCATGCAGATATTAAGTGATGACTTGGTTCTTTTTTTTTCAACTTTTATTTAATAAATATAAATTTCCAAAGCACAACTTTTGGCTTTTCCCCACATAGCCTCCTTCCCACCCTCAACCATCCCATCTTCCACTCCCTATTCCATCCCATTCCTCATAAGATTCATTTTCTTTTATTTATTTATTTTTATTTTTTGCCAAGCAGAGTTAGACAATGAGGGAGAGACACACAGAGAGAGTTATAAATAGTGAGAGACAGAGAGAAAGGTCTTCCTTCCATTGGTTCACTCCCCTAATGGCTGCTATAGCCAGTGCTACGCCGATCTGAAGCCTAGAGCCAGGCACTTTCTCCCGGTCTCCCATGTGGGTGCAGAGACCCAAGCACTTGGGTCATCCTCCTCTGCCCTCCTGAGTCAAAGCAGAGAGCTGGACTGGAAGAGGAGCAACCGGATCTAATACCTGGCACCCCAACCAGGACTAGAACCCAGGGTGCCAGCATCGCAGGCGAAAGATTAGCCAAGTGAGCCACAGCACTGGCAAAGATTCATTTTCAATTACCTTTATATACAGAAGATCAACTTCTTATGTACTAAGTAAAGATTTCAACAGATTGCACCACACAGACACACAAAGTATAGAGTACTGTTTGAGTAGCAGTTTACCATTAATTTGCATAGTACAACACATTAAGGACAAAGATGCTACATGGGCAGTAACTGCACAGTGATTCTTGTTGTTGATTTAACAATTGACACTCTTATTTATGATGTCAGTAATCGCCCGAGGCTCTTGCATGAGCAGCCAAGGCTATGGAAGACTCTTGAGTTCACCAACTCTGATCTTATTTAGACAAGGCCATAGTCAAAGTGGAAGTTTTCTCCTCCCTTCAGAGAAAGGTACCTCCTTCTTTGATGGCCTGTTCTTTCTACTGGGATCTCACAGAGATCTTTCATTTAGGTCCTGTTTTCTTATTTTTTTAACTTTTATTTAATGAATATAAATTTCCAAAGTACAGCTTATGGATTACAATGGCTTTCCCCCCCATAACTTCCCTCCCATCCACAACCCTCCCCTTTCCTGCTCCCTCTACCCTTCCATTCACATCAAGATTCATTTTAAATTCTCTTTATATACAGAAGATCAGTTTAGCATACATTAAGTAAAGATTTCAAGTTTGCACCTACATAGAAACACAAAGTGAAAAGTACTGAGTATTTATTTATTTATTTTTCCCAGAGGTCTATGCTTTCTATGCCTGAAACACTCTTGTGGGCTTTCTAGCCAGATCCAAATGCCTTAAGGGCTGATTCTAGGGCCAGAGTGCTGTTTAGGACATCTGTCATTCTATGAGTCTGCTGTGTATCCCACTTCCCACGTTGGATCGTTCTCTCCTTTTTAATTCTTTCAGTTAGTATTAGCAGACACTGGTCTTATTTATGTGATCCCTGTGACTCTTACTCCTTTCATTATGTTCAATTATGAACTTAAACTGATCACTTTGACTAGTGAGATGGCATTGGTACATGCCACCTTGATGGGATTGAATTGGAATCCTCTGTCATGTTTTACCTCTGCCATTAGAGGTAAGACAAGTTAGCATTTGCCAAACTGTACTTCTCCTCCCTCTCTTATTCCCACTCTTACAATTAACAGGGATCACTTTTCAGTTAAATTTAAATGCTTAAAAATAATTGTGTGTTAATAAAAAAGTTCAAGTTTAACCAATAGTATTAAGTAGAACAAAAATACTAAAAGGAGTAAAGTAGTAAGTTTTTCCTCAACAGTCAGGACAAGGGCTGATCAAGTCACTGTTTATCATAGTGTCTATTTCACTTCTACATGTTTCCTTTTAAGTGCTCAGTTTGTTGTCACTGATCAGGGAGAACATATAATATTTGTCCCATTGGGACTGGCTTATTTCACTCAGCAGGATGTTTTCCAGATTCCTGCATTTTTTTTTGTTGCAAATGACCAGACTTATTTGTTTTTTACTGCAATATAGTATTCTATACAGTACATATCCCATAATTTCCTTATGCAGTCTACTGTTGATTGGCATTTGGTTTGATTGCAGTTCTTAACTATTGTCAATTGGGTTGCAATAAACAGTGAGTTGCAGACAGCTCTTTTATTTGCCAGTTTAATTTCCTTTGGGTAAATTCCAAGGAGTGGGATGGCTCGATCATGTGGTAGAGCTATATTCAGGTTTCTGAGGAATCTGCAAACTGTCTTCCTTAGTGGCTTTACCAGTTTCAATTACCAGCAACAGTGGGTTAGCATCCCTTTTTCCCCACATCCTTGCCAACATCTGTTTTAGTAGATTTCTGTATGCGAGCCATTCTTACCGGGGTGAAGTGAAACCTCATTGTGGTTTTGATTTGCACTACCTTGATGGCTAGTGATCCTGAACATTTTTTCATGTGTCTGTTGGCCATTTGGATTTCCTATTTTGAAAAATATCTATTGAGCTCCTTGGCCCATCTCTTAAGTGGGTTGTTTGTTTTGTTGGTGTGGAGTTTCTTGATCTCTTTGTAGATTCTGGTTATTGATCCTTTACCTGTTGCATAATTTGCAAATATTTTTCCCATTCTGTCCATTGCCTCTTCACTTTTCTTACTGTTGCTTTTTGACGTACAGAGACTTTTCTATTTGATGTAATCCCAATAGTTAATTTTGGCTTTGACTGCCTGTACCTCCAGGAAAATTTCAAAGAAGACTTTACCTGTGCTTATATCTTGCAGGGTTTCTCTGACGTTCTCTAATAATTTGATGGTGTCGAGTCATACATTTAGATCTTTTTTTTAAAATATTTATTTAGTAAATATAAATTTCCAAAGTACAGCTTATGGATTACAATGTCTCCCCCACATAACTTCCCTCCCACCCGCACCCCTCCCATCTCCCGCTCCCTCTCCCATTCCATTCACATCAAGATTCATTTTCAATTATCTTTATATACAGAAGATTGATTTACTATGTATTAAGTAAAGATTTCATCCATTTGCACCCACACAGAACATAAAGCGTAAAATACTGTTTCAGTACGAGTTATAGCATTAATTCACATTGAACAACACATTAAGGACATAGATCCTACATGAGGAGTAAGTACACAGTGACCCTGTTGTTGACTTAACAATTTGACACTCTTGTTTATGGCGTCAGTAATCTCCCTAGGCTCTAGTCATGAGTTGCCAAGGCTATGGAAGCCTCTTGAGTTCACTGACTTCGATCTTATTTAGACAAGGTTGTAGTCAAAGTGGAAGTTCTCTCCACCCTTCAGAGAAAGGTAACTCCTTCTTGATGTCTCATTCTTTCTACTGGGATCTCACTCGCAGAGATCTTTCATTTAGGTCTTCTTTTTTTTTTTTTTTAATTTTTGCCAGAGTGTCTTGGCTTTCCATGCCTAAAATACTCTCATGGGCTCTTCAGCCAGATCTGAATGCCTTAAGGGCTGATTCTGAGGCCAGAGTGCTATTTAGGACATCTGCCATTCTATGAGTCTGCTGTGTATCCCACTTCCCATGTTGGATTGTTCTCTCCCTTTTTGATTCTATCAGTTAGTATTAGCAGGCACTAGTCTTGTTTGTGTGATCCCTTTGACTCTTAGACCTATCAGTGTGATCAATTGTGAACTGAAATTGATCACTTGGACTAGTGAGATGACATTGGTACATGCAATCTTGATGGGATTGAATTGGAATCCCCTGGCACATTTCTAACTCCACCATTTGGGGCAAGTCAGCTTGAGCATGTCCCAAATTGTACATCTCCTCCCTCTCTTATTCCCACTCTTATATTTAACAGGGATCACTTTTCAGTTAAATTTAAACACCTAAGAATAATTGTGTGTTAATTACATAGTTCAACCAATAGCATTAACTAGAACAAAAAAAAATTCTAAAAGGGATAAAGTATTACATTGCACATCAACAATCAGGACAAGGGCTGATCAAGTCACTGTTACTCATGGTGTCCATTTCACTTCAGCAGGTACTTCTTCCTGGTCTCCCATGCAGGTGCAGGGCCCAAGCACTTGGGCCACCCTCCACTGCCTTCCTGGGCCACAGTAGAGAGCTGGACTGGAAGAGGAGCAACTGGATCTAGTACCCGGCACCCCAACTGGGACGAGAACCCAGGTTACTGATGCCGCAGGTGAATGTTTAGCCAATTGAGCCGCAACACAGTCCCAAAGATGTTTCTAACATATATGTTGAACTTCCTGTGATCTTTTACTGGGATATTTTCTTCCTTTACCTTCTTTTGTATTGATGGCCATGTTTGTGTGTTTCTGTGTTTAACATATCTTTAAACATCTTTTGTAGGGCTAGACAAGTGGTGACAAATTCTTCCAGTTTCTGTTTGCTATGAAAGGTTTATATCACCTTCATTCACAAATGAGAACTTTGCAGGATATTATTCTGGGCTTTCAGTTTTTTTCTCTTTGTACCTGGGCTACATCTCGCCATTCCCTCCTAGCCCGTAGGGATTCTGATGAGAAGTCTGCTGTGAGTGTAATTGGTGATTCTCTGAGAGTAATCTGGCGTTTCTCTCTTGCACATTTTAAAATCTTTTCTTTATGTTTCACTGTGGTGAGTTTGATTACAATGTGTGTCATGGTGAGGATCTCTTTTGTTCATGTTTATTGGGGGTTCTATGTGCTTCCTGAAATTCGATTTCTCTGTCCTTCTCCAAACCCAGGATGTTTTCTGCTAGTATCACTAAAAAGACCTCTAATCCTTTCTCTCTCTCCATGCCTTCAGGAACTGTTAGAACCCGAATGTTGGTTTTTTTAATGGTATCCTGTAGATTCCCAACAATATTTTTGATATCTAATTTCCTCTTCTTTTCTTTGGTTTACTGTATAATTTCCTGCACACCTTCTTCTAAGTCTGATATTCTCTCTTCTGCCTCAATGATTCTGTTTTTAAGGCTCTCAAATGTGTTTTTATTTGTTGTATTGAATTCTTCAATTCATTTTGGTTTCTCTTCAATATCTCAATTTCATGTTCTACTAAATTCCTCATTTCATTTTGATTCCTCCTTAAGATTTCATTTTCATCAGCAAATTTCTGTCATGTCCTGCATGGATTTCAGTAGTTCATGCATTTGTTTTTGATTACTTCTAAAAATTCTTATCATAAATTTTTTGAGTTCCATTTCTTGCATTTTATCTATCCAGTCATCTTCATAGTCTTGTATTGGAATGTCATGTTCTTTTGGGAGCATCATGTTGTCTTCCCTGTTCTTGTATCCTCAGTTTTTGTGTTAATTTTTTGGCATTATGGAGACATTCTTTGGTTTCTTCTTCTTTTTTTTTTTTTTTAAACCCCGCTGTGGCAGCTTTTCTTGTTATACTATGACTCTACATTAAGTGGACTGTCTGCTTTTGGTGAATCTCTAGAAGCTTGTGGTGGGTGTGGCCAGAGAGCTCTGTTTAGATCTTCAGTGTTAAGGATGTTCCAAAGTTGACACACCCAGATTTGGCATGGCAAATCTCTCTCTCTCTTTTATTCAGAAGGGAAGTAATTCTGCTCATCTGAACTCTTCTCCTCCATGGCAATCAGTGCCTGAGCGCTGTCCCCAGTGGGTATAATATTCATCTTCTCTGTCCAAAGGACCGTACAAAGGATCTGTGCAGTCCTCAATGTAAGCTCAGATTCCCCTGCAATGTCTATCACCAAGTAGCCAAGCCGCCCAAGCTGTGGTGTCTCCCACTGAGACTACTCAAGTCAGCCACACCACGAGTTCTTCCACATACCCTCAGTTTTGTTTTTTTTTTCACAGTATACACATTCACTAGGTCTTAGTGAAATTTTAATGCATTTTTCCACTAACTTTTCAAAGTCCCCTCCCATAGCAGTTTTCTTGAAATAGAAGGAAGAAAGAATTAGTAAATTCCAAGACAGAACTGAATCTGTTAGATCTTTTAAAAAGCAGGGATCTATGAACCTATCCTCTGACAAAGGTGATATAAGAAATAAATATGTTTCACATGTGGCTGTGGGAACTTGCACAGATATGCTAAACTTTCTGATGCCTATAGCACCTTGCATCTAGAATGGAAGCTTCACAGTTGGCAACTTTCAAGGAATCATAAAGAAGGTCTAGGATAATGTTGATGTTATTAGCAATGACACATCACTCTTAAATATCCTGTATGCTATTTCACAAACCTCCAGATTTTTTAAGTGCCTTTCGAATTGAGATCCTGGTAGAAGAATGGAGAGCCTGTAGGATTTGGGAAGACCATCCCAAATAAATGAATGTTTCCTGTACCATGAGCATAATGTGATGTACATAGGAATGCACCTGCAAGTAAGTGCAAACTGGGATTTCCAGGACTTAACATGCCTTTTTTTTTTTTTTAACTAACTTGTTCATTCACTTTAATTCGTTTGAAAGGTAGAGTGAGAGCTAGAGTGAGAACCAGGAGGCATGGGAGAGAGCTAAGTCATCTGCCAACTCACACTCCAAATGTCTGCAATAGCCATGACTGAGTCAGGCCAAGACAGGTGCCAGAAACTACATCTAGGTCTCCCATAAGTGTGTCTGTGACTCAGGTACTTGATTATTCAATTTGTGCTATCCAGACACATTAGCAAGAAGCTGCATAGGAAGCAGAAGTGGGACAAGATTCCAGTTGCTGAAATATTAGACACGGGCATCCCAAACAACCTACTGTTCCACAATGCTTACCCTTGAGTTTAACGTTATCCTTGCCCACGCTGAACCTTTAGCAATTCATTTATAATGTTAGTTGAAGCTTACCACCACTTAATATGCTGGCCCTGTTTTCCTCCTGTGATCTGCCTGCAAGGTGAAATCAGAGCCCATGTCTCATCTTTCCTCAGAGACACTTGTCTCTCATTTGATTTTAGTGTGTTGACAGTTCTATGACCTCAGATCTCCAGTGATTTCAGTTAAAGTTTTCTGTTTGTAGCTGTTCAATCTTTCAAAAAATTTATCAGTAGAAGTGCTGATCTTTGCATTTTTCTACATCTCAGGTATAAGCTATAACTCTTTGGACATTGAAATAATTGTATAATATATATTGAAGATCAAACAGTGTTACTCAAACATGAATAAAATGCAGACAATTTTGATTGGTTTGTTTCCTAAAATTTGCTGTCATTTATTTTCTATGAGTTTTTAAGTGTACCTCTTTTTATTTGCATATTCAGTAATTTAATGGTTGTTTTACTTATTTACTTGTCATCTGGAACTATTAGTTGATTCTCCATATGGAGTTTTTACATGACAAGGATAGTAAAATGTATTAAAGAAATATTAACAAAGTCATATACTTTCACACATGATTTTAAGTGATTATAGTAAAAATGATATTGACTTTAATTAAAACATCATTCTCTTAAGCAGGACTACAATTGAACTAATATGTGTATTCACAGAAATTAGCTGTACATATTATTAATTTAAAACAGTAGAGAGTACCACAACTAACCAGCTTGTAAAACCATCAACATTTCTCAAATTTATTTGAGTGTGAATCATTTTTTAAAATATTTTACCCACTTGCGTCTTATTAGGTTAAATACCAATTTGGACTACAAGGATCTCTAATTCATTACAAGGATTCATTCATTACAAGGATTCTCTAATTCATTACAAGGATCTCCCATTCATTATTCCATTTTGACTTCCAGTCCTTTGTGAATCTACATCAAATTTAATGGCTTCTTTTCTCTAGTTTTTCTCGATGTTAAAAGCTGAAGCTCATCATTCTAGTGATGTTATTGGAGAACAATGATTTCCCTAATCAATGATTGTGTCCTATTAGTAGTACTGAAATAAAAATCTTATCTCACTCAGAAGTAAGAAGAAAATCTTAGCAATGCTGTTTCATCCACATCAAGTTTTAAATGTAAAATAACATACTCTTAACATATTAATCAGCAGTTGCATACCTTGATCTTTACTCAGTGGAGTTGAAAACCCATGTTCACAGAAAACAGTGAAAATGAATGTTTATAGCAGATTTACTCATAACTCCCCCAACTAGGAAGCAGCCAAGATTTCTTTCAATATGTTAATTGACAAAATACACTATGTTATATTCATAAGATGGAATATTATATAGCTCAAACTTCAAATAGATAGGAATTTATGTGGTTAGAACCAAAGAACAGCAAAAAAATATATTTTTCTGAGTATTAAGAAATATTTAGATTTTTTGGTTTTTTTTTTTTTGTAAAAATTACTCCATACACACTAAAAGAACAAAAAGTTTTTACCAACCTGAACTATAGAAGAAAAAATAGGAGCAGGTATTATAAGTTGTAGGTCTTGATAATAATTGATATCAGCTATGTCAACAGTAAAAAGAAATGACTTGTCAGGATGTAGAAACAGGTAGAAACATTAAATGCCTGTGAAAATTTAAAGAAGTCAATTTTTAAAAAGACTATACCCACTTTGATTCTGACTACATGTAATGCAAGAAAATACAAAACTGTAAAGATAGCAAAAGTTCAGTGGTTGCTTGAGGTTAATGGTCTTTTACAAGATACCATTTTTTTGATTCTCCACACTGAAATCAGAAAGTATGCTCATGTTTCATAAGAAACTGCTACTTTCCAAAGTGTTTGCATGACTTTGTAGTCACACCTGCAATGTATAAAAGTTCTTGTTGCTTCGCATTTAGCCAAGAATAATTTAACTTTTAATAGTCAGAGACAGATGTTTATTGGTATCAAAGAGTATCACAAAATTTGAATTTTCATTATTGAAAACGCTGGCATGTTCTATACTCTTCATATATATATATGTATATATATATGACACATTATATACATATATAGTGCAGAATATGTATTTACTCAATATTAGTAATTCAATTAGATATATGTGTAAGTTCTTAATGTTGACAAAATATTTGGAAATTATAACTTATATGATAATATTAATTACTTGGTATTTGTTTTTCATGAACAACTTAGTCTAGTACATCAGTGTAGTGCAGTAAACAAGAATTCACAAGATTAAATCCTTATAAGTTATACTCATTGTTAAAAGTTTACTTATTTAAATGTCATAGCTTTATATTCACTGATAATTTGAGGAACCAATGGTAGAGTAGCTATTTTCAAGTTTAATTGCTTTAGTTTATCTAAAGTTTCATTTATTGGGAAATTACATGAAATCTTTTCAATTAATAAACTCTTAAATAAACATGCATTCACCTCATAAGAGTTGACCAGTAAAGCATGCACGTTAGAAGTACATGGAGAATTTTTTTTATATTGAAAGTGTCCTATTCCTATCCAATTATAATTTAAACATACTAAAGTGGGGCCTCTGCCTTTATATATTTACCTGCTCCCAGGTGATTCTAACATGTAGTAGGATTGAAACTGTGCACTAAAAAAAAGAAAGAAAGAAAGAAAGACAGAAAGAAAGAAAGAAAGAAAGAAAGAAAGAAACTCTGTGCACTGTGGTGTTTGTTTTCAATTTTTTCTGGAGCAACAGAAAATTAAAATCAAAATAACTAGAAAAATAACAAAAGTTATAGAGAAGCAAATAACTAAAACTGGTCTTTTTAAAAGATTTTATTTATTTATTTGAGATAGAGTTACTGACAATGAGAGGAGGAAACAGAGAGAAACATCTTCCATCCACTGGCTCACTCCCAAAATGGCCGCAATGGTCAGAGCTGCACCACTTCAAAGCTAGGAGCCAGGAGCTTCCTCCGGGTCACCCACATGGCTTCAGGGGCCACTTGGGCCATCTTCTACTGCTTTCCCAGGGCCACATCAGAGAGCTGGATTGAAAGAGAAGCAGCTGGGACTAGAACTGTCACCCATATGGGATGCTGGCACTGTAGGCAGAGAATTAACCTACTGAGCCACAGCACCAGCCCTTCAAATTGGTGTTTTAAGAGAAATATGACTTTTATTTCTAAAGATTTTTCCACCATTTATGTCTAACAGATATGCTATATAATGCTGTTTAAAAATGTAAAGATGGTTGTAGAGGAATTTATCTTAAAAGTAGTTTGTGAAAGTGTATGATAGCTATGTTTTAAAATTTTACATAAGAATTTCTTAATTACAAATTCAATGGTTGTGAATCACGTAGCATGAACAGAAACAAAGGATTTACTGGATTATGTTTTAAAAGAACTGTTGATCTTTGATAAAACACTTAGGGGTAATGTCCCATTAATCTGTGACTTATTTACATATTCTCTTCCACAGTGACTCCCATCTTCGGAGTTACTGGAAACCAGAGGCAGAATTAGGACTTGGATCTCACGCTACTAGGTATTATGTAATGCTGTGCCATATGGTAGATAAGGCTCTTATCCCCAGGAATCAAAGAAAGATAAAAGCAATGTGAGGCTTCAATAATTTTAACTATGAACATGCCAGAGTGCTCAATAACATCGGGAAAGGAGTTTTAACAAAATCTGGCATTCTTCTTGGTTTTATTCCATGCATGCATTTCAAAGATACATGTATTTCAATTCTAAGCTGTGTTTATTGCAGTGAAATTCCATTGAATCCTGGATAACCTCAGGCATCTGAGTTAAGCTCCTTAATAACAACTGGGTACCAAGTTACAGCTACAGTTTTCTTATGTCTAAATGAGGATAGTAGCATTCCTGCCATTAGGCATAACTTGAAATAACCTGTGTCAATTATCTTCCCCATGGTTACTAATGATAATGTTAATGGTGGCTGTTAATGTCCTCACTCCAAAAAAGCCCTCCAAAAAAACTGGAAACATAGCAATAAAATATGCAGTTTCCAAATATTCATATTTGTAATATTAAACCTTCTAATCTCATATTAAATTTTTTTAAAGATTTATTTATTTATTTGAATGACAGAGTTACAGAAAGGCAGAGGCATAGAGAGAAACATCTTCCATCCACTGGTTCATGCCCCAAATGGCCGCAACAACCAGAGCTGAGCTGATCCGAAGCCAGGAGTCAGAAGCTTCTTCCGGGTATCCCACAGGGACGCAGGAGTCCAAGGCCTTGAGACATCTTCTACTGCATTCCTAGGCTGTAGTTGATGGCTGGATTGGAAGTGGAGCAGCCAGGGTTCGAACTGGAGTCCATATGGGGTATCAGCACTTCAGGTGGTGGTTTTACACACTAGAAAATGGTCCAAGTCCTTGGGCCCCTGCAACAGCATGGGAGACCCTGTCTTCTGGCTTTGGATGGACGCAGCTCTGGCCATTGATGCCAACTGGGGAATGAACCAGGGAGTGGAAGACTTCTCTCTCTCTCTGCACCTCTTTCACTCTCTGTGTAACTCTGACTTTCAAATAAATAAATAAATCTTAAAAAAAGACTATAGTAGTATAACATCTGAACCATTGGTTTGACAAAGGTATAAAACAAAGTCTTATGCAATTATATTTGCAGCATTACTGATACTGGACATTTATTTTGTATTATTATTTAAAATTTTTAGCTCCCACATAGAAGGGAAAATGTGATATTAGTCATTCTGGGTCTGGCTTATTTCACTCACTATGAAGGCCTCCCATTGTGCTCATTTTGCTGCAAATGGTAGAATTTCATTCTTTTTTATAGCTGAATAATATTCCATTGTGTATCTAAAACACATTTTCTGTATTGGTTCATCTTATGATGGACACCTCGGTTGATTCCAAATTTTGGCTATTATGAACAGTTCTTCTATAAACATGGTGGTGTAGATATCTCTTTGATACATTGTGTTGAAGTCTTTTGGGTATACACCCAGTACTTAGATTACTTTCCTTATGGAAACTCTATTTCCACTTTTTTAAGAAATCTGATATGGAGATCAGGCTAGGTTGAATCCGAGATGTACATTAGAAGCCTGATGAACACTTAAGGGAACAGGGGCAAAAGTCACTGTGCATCAAGTACTAGTCTGAGAATATTTCTTGGTAAGATACCACAACCACCCTTTCTCATGCAGCTGCAAGCTATATCTGTTTCTAAAGGCAAATATTTTGGCCACTTTTTTTTTTTTTTTTTTTTTGACAGGCAGAGTGGACAGTGAGAGAGAGAGACAGAGAGAAAGGTCTTCCTTTGCCGTTGGTTCACCCTCCAATGGCCGCCGCGGCCGGCACGCTGCGGCCGGCACACCGCGCTGATCCGATGGCAGGAGCCAGGAGCCAGGTGCTTTTCCTGGTCTCCCATGGGGTGCAGGGCCCAAGCACCTGGGCCATCCTCCACTGCACTCCCTGGCCACAGCAGAGGGCTGGCCTGGAAGAGGGGCAACCGGGACAGAATCCGGCGCCCCGACCGGGACTAGAACCCGGTGTGCCGGCGCCGCTAGGCGGAGGATTAGCCTAGTGAGCCGCGGCGCCGGCCCTACATTTTTAATATGGATTGTTCCTTTGGATTATATGATATTATATATTATATGTGTATATATTATATATTAAATGATATTGTAGATATATTATCTCCTTTGATAGAAAACATATTTCCTTGAACTAATCTTATACTAACCCCTGAGAAAAGAAGCGTACTGTGATTGTGCGAGTCTAAAAGCCCTTGTAAAACTAGTAAAATTTTTCCATTGCTCTGGCAGTAGTTCCTGCCCATCCTTCAACTCGAAGTTCCAAACCTCTCTGTAAACAGCACAAGTGGCGCCTGAACATGGTGACATTCATTTCCATTCCCACCAACAGTGCATCAGTGTTCCCTTTCTCCGCATCCTCACCAGCATTTGTTACTCTCTGTGTGTTGGATTTTAGCCATTCTGACAAGGATGAGGTAATATCTTATTATGGTTTTGATTTGCATTTCCTGATAGCTGGTGATGTTGAGCATTTTTATATTTATATAAGGTGAACCAATTTCTCGTATTTGACATATACAGCATGCTCCTACCCTTCCTCCTTCCTTTCCTATTTTTCTTTTAATTTTTACAATGAAATAATTTCTGTTTATTTTATAATCATAAGATTAACCTTCCACTACGTAAAGAATTCAACTAACAGTAAAAGGAAAACTGCTGTTCCTCAACAGTAGAGAAAAGGGATGTAAACAGCAATCAAACCTCAAAATTCATTTTCACTAGTATAGATTGCATTTGTTTCAGTACTCTATTAGTTCCCACAGGTCAGGGAAAATATATGATCCCCTGACTTATCTTCAAAGATTTTGTCTATAAGTTATATCAATAATTTATCACATACTTTTATGTATCTATTGTATCCTAATCAAAGTACTGTGCTTGTTCGTGACTGGGGATATTGCAATAATCATGAAGAATCATGAACGTATTTACACAGTGCTTAAGGTTAATGTCACACACAACAATTTCTTATTAAATATGTAAATCGTTATATTTTATTTTATTTTAAGAATGCAACATACCGGCTGGCGCGCGGCTCACTAGGCTAATTCTCCACCTGCAGTGCCGGCACCCTGGGTTCTAGTCCTGGTTGGGGCACCGGTTCTGTCCCGGTTGCTCCTCTTCCAGTCCAGCTCTCTGCTGTGTCCCGGATGTACAATGGAGGATGGCCCAGGTCCTTGGGCCCTGCACCATCATGGGAGACCAGGAAGAAGCACCTGGCTCCTGGCTTCGGATCGGCACAGCACACACAGGCAACACTCCAGTGGTAGCGGCCACTTTGCGGGGTGAACCAACAGAAAAGGAAGACCTTTCTCTCTCTCTCTCTCTCTCTCTCTCTCTCTCTCTGTCTGTCTAATTCTGCCTGTCAAAAATAAATAAATAAACAAAATTTTAAAAATTAAAAAAAATGCAACATACTAAGAATGCAAAGGATGAGAAAGTATATAACTGCTGGATCTAAACTAGATAGGATGTAGATTAAGTTTCCAGTGTAAGAGGATGTTTCAGAATGGATATGAAAAAGTGCATAATATAAAACCAGGTAGAAAATCAGGCAAACATCATTCCAAAATGTGGCACTGGTGTGTGGGAGGATGTAGTCAAGGAGGTTAAATTAACACACTCAGGAGAAAACTTTTACATTATTCAGAATTTCAGATAAGTGATTGTGAGATTTAGAATACCAAGGCAAGAAAACAAGAGTAAAATGAATGAGACAGAGAAAAGCAGGATCTAGAATTATGGCATAGTTTTATTCTTTTAACTAAAAAAATGAGGGTAATCAAGAATGCATAATAAATCTGATATGCAGATAAAGATCTTAATCAAAGTTTCATAGAACTCAATTTCAAGAACTGTTTCAATGTGCTTCTGTACCTTAGGGAAAAGCATCATGCACAGATAGTAAATAGTTATAAGGAGACAAACCGTGTAGGTATGGTTAGTTCCACATTGCGTGATAATCTGGGCAAGACTGGGTGGGGAAGGTTGTGTTATGGAAAATATTATTTGGAAAAGGAGCATTGTCTTGTGCATAAAATTGTGATCTTGTACATTCTCTCACATTTATTCAATTTAATAAATGAGAATATTAAGCAAGCAAGTCATTATTTCTCATATTATTGCTTGAAAATAATATGAACTGCCATTTTCAAAATTTGGATCATAATTTATTAGTGTACTGTGTAAGAATTAAAAATAATGTAGATCTCAAATGATTGGACATTCAGAGAGAATAGTGATTTAGGAATTTGCAGCCTTCATTGAGAAAGGATCTGGCTGTATCCAATCAAATTTTTAAAATGGTGTTAGAATAAATTAAGAAATTGCAAGATTTAAGAAATGTAAGCCTAGAGAAAAAGACTAAGGAAAGTTCATGGAGTCTTCCATGTTTACAACCTGATTATATTCCAATAGTAATGGGGGGGGTATTTATGTTTTAAACAGGTGACAGATAAACATCAGATATTCGTTAAGTTTTATAGTGTGGTTACAGCAAATGTTCAGAGGTACACATGTGGATTCAAAGAATTAACTATTGTAGAAAATCGTAATAAATTATGGTGTCTTAGACTTTGTCACTATGAAAGTAGAAGAAACAGCAAGGTTGCACATTACTTCTTCCTTTATTTTGTTTAGAGTTGACCTTCATGTTATTTGCCTATAGTTCTTTGACCAAAACTATATTACTGATCCCACTTAACATCAAAATGGAAATTTGAAGGGATGGAATTTTTTTTAAGCACCAAGTTGTCTACCATATTATAATTGTCACAGCTTACAAAAATTTGTAATACCCTTGTAGTTAGCTTTGTCATATTTTTTTCTGCATATGATTTTAAAATGCTCTAATAAGATATACCTAACAATTTTAGAAATAATTTATTACAAAAGTGACATAAATCTAAGAACATCATGTCAAAGTTTAAAAATGAGTCATTATTATATATGAAGGTAATTGAAAATGAAACGTGATGAAGGGCAGGATGGGAGAGGGAGTGGGTGAGGGGAGGGCCACGGGAGGGAGGGAGGTCGGGGTGGGGAAGCCACAACAATACAAAAGATGCATTTTATATTCTACTTAAAACTATTGATTGAACTCTGTAATTAATACATAATTACTCTTAGGTGTTTAATTAATGCTATAACTAGTACTCAAATAGTATTTTACACTTTGTGTTTCTGTGTGGGAGCAAAATGTGGAAATCTTTACTTAACATACGCTAAATAGATCTTCTGTATATAAAGATAATTGAAAATTAATCATGATGTGAAGGGAAGGGGAGAGGGTGTGGGAGAGGGGAGCATTGTGGGTGGGAGGGAAGATACGGGGGTGAGGAGGCTATTGTGGTCCATAAGCTGTACTTTGGAAATTTATGCTCATTAAATAAAAATAAAAAAAAGAGTCATTATTATCTACCCAAATTTTATCATTTGTTTCTAAGATATTTTAAAAAATTAGGATAATGGAGAAATGCAAAAAAATTCAACTTAACAGAGACTGTTTTAATGTTTTTGAAGTAATAGAAATATTAGCAAATACTTAAATGATTGAGTGTAAAAATTATTAAAATGCACATCCTACTTGTTTCCTAGTTCTAGAATACTAATATTTCCCCAATAATATTAATGTGGGTCTTCAATGCAGCAAAAAACACACATGCAGTCTATCTATCTATTGAAAAATCAACTTGCACATCTTTTTTAGAAATTTTAAAATTCGTGTTTTATAAGTCCATATTACACTGCATAAATAGTAAAACAAAATAATCATGTGCCTACATCAAAAAAGTGACACATGATAAGTGTAAAACAATTTTACCAAAATTTTCAATTTTTGCAGGCGTACACCTTCCGGATAGGTTAACGCCGGCGAGACCTCGGAGACACCAGACGCGTTTATCGGCTTTTCAGCTTCCACTTTATTTTTTCAGCAGACTCGCGTTACAGGTCGCGAACGCCCGCCGTCTTCGCCTCCTCCAACACTCTTACATACCGGCATTCATTCACAACTCCTTCATTCACCACTCCCGCTTATTACTGGCGTTCATTCACAGCTCTTGCCTGTTACCTGTGTTCATTCACAACTCCGCCTTTTACCAGCGTTCATTCACCACTCCGTCTTTTACCAGCGTTCATTCACAACTCCGTCTTTGACCAGCGTTCATTCACTACTCCGTCTTTTACCAGCGTTCATTCACAACTCCGTCTTTTACCAGCGTTCATTCCTCATTCCCGCCCACCGTCCACCTATTTATATATGATTCACGGAAAACATATTACCAACTCAGAAGTGTGGGAAACATGCAATAACAGGATGCTTAAAGTCAAAACAGGATCTTGCAATTAGCAACGGGCAGGGTGGAAAAAGCCCAGCACTAAACTTCTTGTGCTTGTACATGTCCGGAGGGGCACAGCTGGCCAGGCTGCCCCGTTCCCCGACATCTCCCCCTTATTTCTTTGCAAAATGGAGTGGTACTGTGCCTGTCTTAGGTGACCAAGAGCATCTATCGGGCTTACCCGTCATTGGCACATGAACATGAGGTGTGGAGGGAGCGTTCATGCCCTGTCTTAGGTTGCCTTGAAGACCTCTCAGAACTTACCCGTCTTTGACTACCATTCCAGCAGATTCAGCCACACCTGAATCTGTCCATTTTGCATGGGGTACTGGTTATTGAATGTTAGCTGGCTTGTTTAACCACCATTTGCGTATTAACAGCCCTTGCAAGATCCTAACAATAATTGATCCTGTTATAAGCACAATAAGAGCCAGCCCTATAATGGTGGCCCATTGTTTAATTGGATTCCAACTACCATTTAACATGCTACCCAAAAGACGGGACTGATTAGCGGCAAATGAAAAGTGGTTGTAGGGGTAGGTGGTAACACAAACTGCAGTAGATCGAATAACACAGGGTATGCCAACCAGGCCTAATCTTGCAATAAATCCATTCATTAACAGCTGAATAGCAGTATATCATCAAGTGCCTGGGCGGTAGATCTTGTGATGTTATCAAGTATGGACAGTGTGGAGGTTTGGCTCACGGCCATGCCAATAGCGGCCTAACAAGCTGATAACGCCGCAATTACTGCAATGATGACCACGGTGACTCCAAAGTCTCTCCTGTGTTGAACAGTCATAGAGAAGTCCTTCTCAGGCAAATACACAACTGGAGAGGGAGAGGTAGGGCTCTCAAGAGACCCCAATACTCATCCAGCTTGGCCATCATCGGTGACAGTGGCGTCATTATTAGTAGGAGTAAGATCACGATCATCTTGCCACTCTATTGTTCTTGTCCGTCTTTCTGGAGTCCAGATTGGATTTTTTTCTTCCTTCTTTCCGCGTCGCAGCGATCCGAGTCACGGCACCAGTATGTCGCTCCCCCTCTTCGTGGAGGAACGACACAGGACCCTGCCTAGGCTTCATATCCGAGTCACGGCACCAGTTGCAGGCGTACACCTTCCAGATAGGTTAACGCCGGCGAGACCTCGGAGACACCAGACGCGTTTATCGGCTTTTCAGCTTCCACTTTATTTTTTCAGCAGACTCGCGTTACAGGTCGCGAACGCCCGCCGTCTTCGCCTCCTCCAACACTCTTACATACCGGCATTCATTCACAACTCCTTCATTCACCACTCCCGCTTATTACTGGCGTTCATTCACAGCTCTCCCCTGTTACCTGTGTTCATTCACAACTCCGCCTTTTACCAGAGTTCATTCACCACTCCATCTTTTACCAGCGTTCATTCACAACTCCGTCTTTTACCAGCGTTCATTCCTCATTCCCGCCCACCGTCCACCTATTTATATATGATTCACGGAAAACATGTTACCAACTCAGAAGTGTGGGAAACATGCAATAACAGGATGCTTAAAGTCAAAACAGGATCTTGCAATTAGCAACGGGCAGGGTGGAAAAAGCCCAGCACTAAACTTCTTGTGCTTGTACATGTCCGGAGGGGCACAGCTGGCCAGGCTGTCCCGTTCCCCGACAAATTTTGTATTGTATTTTTAAAAAGACACTGAAATTGATATATTATGATGCATTTTCCAAACATATTACCAGTATTAATTTGAAATATTACAAGTGATAATAGCAATATGAATGGTCTTTAAGCTCATTCTCAATGGCATCAGAGTGAACCTCCAGATAATAAAGTTTATTGGCTTGATAACTTACAGAGCTTAAACAAGTTTTCCATTGCTTAGAAACGTACAAATTCATAAACAACAAAACTCATTAGCTCCAAAAACTTGACAAATAGATGGCAGTTGAGGAGGCATAAAGAGTCAGAATCCACAATAGTAAGAGGTATTCATGGACCTGAACTCATAACCAAATGTACAAGATGTGTAAGTGCTACTGGAGTAACCAAGCAGATTGGGAAATTATCTGAAAGAATATCCTACAATGCTTGTAGATGTGTGGACAATTCCTAATGTTACTCAGAATGCTTCACGGCATGTGCTTTTGATCATAGGTCATTCCCTAGTCAGAAACTAAAATTTTACTTTCCTGTGTTTTCAGTTCAGACAGAATTTTTAAAAACTATAGCAGTGAGAGCCGGTTCCGTGGCTCACTAGGCTAATCCTCCGCCTTGTGGCGCCGGCACACCGGGTTCTAGTCCCAGTCAGGGCGCCGGATTCTGTCCCGGTTGCCCCTCTTCCAGGCCAGCTCTCTGCTGTGGCCAGGGAGTGCAGTGGAGGATGGCCCAAGTGCTTGGGCCCTGCACCCCATGGGAGACCAGGATAAGCACCTGGCTCCTGCCTTCGGATCAGTGCAGTACGCCAGCCACAGCGGTCATTGGAGGGTGAACCAACAGAAAAGGACGACCTTTCTCTCTGTCTCTCTCTCTCTCACTGTCCACTCTGCCTGTCAAAAAAAAAAAAAAAAGTATAGCAATGATTGAGGCAAACACCTAGGCAGATGGCTGGAGAACACAGAATTAGAACAAAATGGGGTCAGATAAATAGAAATTCTACTCTCTAAGAATGAGCAACCTCAATGGCAGACATTTTCTTGGCAAATTGTAGGGGGAAAATAACTTATAAAAATATAATTCAAGTCCATTTCTAATTAATCTGAACTTTAAAAAATTTCAGCAAATATTGTGGTTTTATAATTAATAGGATTCATGACTCATTGACATATCTGGAATGTTTTTATTGATCACAAATTATCGGTAGAACTAGACTAGTCAAATAAAGACAAGGACAAGGACAGAACAGAGGGAGGAGAGGGAGAAGGAAATAAGGTCTGAAGTAGAGATGGACAGATAATAACACACACACACACACACATACACACACACTCGGGAAGAGTGAAGGGAGGGAATGAGTTATCCAAATATAAAACAAAGGTAGTTAGACAAGTCTAGCTAATAGTTTCACTTATCATTCCTTACTGGGACAAAAATATGGTGACTTGCTATGCAGACTGCATCCCTACAATGATTAACTTAAATAAATTACTTCTGAGTTTATTCTGCACGTTATGTAATTTTCCGATTTAAGGAATCATTAAAAATGTATTGAGCAGTTGTTATGTTATTTTATAAGGATGACTAAGACACATCATTAATACTTAAGGAAATGATAACTTTGTGACATAAGTAGATTTTTAAGTCCTTTTTTTTTTAAATGATATGTTTTCTTCATTTGAAAGGCAGAGCTACCGAGAAAAAGGGAGAGAGAGAGAGAGAGAGAGAGAGCAAGAGAGTGAGAATGAGAGAGAGATGGAGAGATATCTTCCATCTGCCAGTTCAGTCCCCAAATGATCTCAAAAGCCAAGCCTAGGCCTGGCCAAAGCCAAGAACCTCAAACTCACTGGATTCTCCCATATGGGTGGCAGGTGCTCAAAGCGCTTGGATCATCTTTCGACGATTTCCCAGGCACATTAGCAGAAGGCAGGATTGGAAATGGAGCAACAAGGCTTGAAACAATATCCATATGGAATGTCTGTGTTGCAGGTGGTAGCTTAACCTGCTATGCCACAACACTAGCCACAAGAAGTAGATCTTAATAGCATAATATAACACCTACATGGAATATACACCTAAATACTACATATGTCATATGTAAAGCACACATTAGATGCATGTAATTGTCATAGTTATATACTTATGTATACACAAAAACATTTACAGATGTATTAAAATACATGAATTGCATAGAATGAGTACAGTCAGGAGTGAAAGCAAGAAGCAGCTGCTAGGGCAAGTGTCTGGTTAGGAATGGCTTGGGGTGCCCATGTCCCATATTTCAGTGGCTGCATGGAGTCCCAATTCTGTTTCAGATTTGTTGCCTGATAATACACATCTTCCGTGGGAGCAGATTATGGCTCAAGTACTAGGGTCCCTGTCACCCACGTGAGAGACATGGATGAATTTCCTTGCTTTGGCCCACTCCCAGCTATTGAGGGCATTTAGGAAATGAACCAGCAGATAGAAGATCTCTCTCTCTTTCCCTCTGTGTGTGTATGTTTCTCTGCCTCTCAAATATACATATACATATATATATATATATATTTAAAAAAGAATCAACTCTTTCTGTCCCAAAGACATAGGAGGTATGTGTGTACAGGTGAGTGTACTTGAATATGTGTGAGTATAATTGTCAAAAAGGAGAGATTAAAATGGATCTTGAAGCAGAAGTGAGACTTTGCTGTAGGCAAAGAAGGGAGGAATAATTGCAGACCACACAGACTGAGGTAGGGCGCTGAATATGGATAGTGAGAGAGTCGAAAGCAGTATACCCTAGCGAGAGAGGGAGAGGGCCTGGTGCATTGGCAGAAAGATTTCAATACACAGAGGATTAATTACTTGAGATCAAAGGAAAATTGTCTGTTCAGTGTAGTCAGTATGAGAAAATAAACTTATCTTTAAATTCCAGTTTCCAGAAACATTTTAAAGTACATGTGATTACGAGTACATATTTCCCCTACAGGCTTGCCAAAGTATGCATTTTAAAGCTTACATAAGCTTACTGTTTTTCTTTAAATGTATACACTATCTTCTCACATTTATTGCCCATTTGTGTGGATTTCCTTCTCTATTGGTAGTCTTTTACCTTTTGACATTTAGATTTTCCTGCAAACAGAAGTTTTGGGGGAATAAATTATGTAGGACACATGGATCCAGCCTTGATGGCATCTGGGTTTTGCATTGCAGTTAGAAAATGCTTCCATATCCCCATATTGGTGTTTCTTCCCCCTTCTCTAAATCATGTTACTATAAAGCACCCAAAGTCATCAAGTTCAATCTCCACATCCCAACTATCCAACATATTTTTGGTACCCCATTATTCAATATGAACAATGAGTCAACTGTCACAAAATTCTTAAGAAATAATAAGATACTGATAACAGATTGGAACAAAAAGAAGAGGAAATAGACTACACAAGGAAGAAAACTAAAGAAAGAACTTTGGGCCACAAACAGCCTCATTTGCTTTTAATACTGGTAACGTGTTCTGCAGGCTGAAGGAAGGGGTGCAACTGTGCAGAAAAGAGCACTGCACTTTAACTGCAGTGCTTGGCAGAGTTGCTTTCTACATGCTAGTTCAAGTTCAATCTGTTTCCATTAGATTAGCTGTAGTAAAATCTTTCAGTGAAGGAGTCTTATTCTAATTTGGCCTCTTCAGATGCCATTGTACTGTGCAGCATTAGCTCTGTGTGGAGAGGCAATGTTTTAAGGATTTTCACAGAGAAAATGATATGATGCCTACAGAATAATGCCCTGTATGCATCACATGTCCATTTATTTTGGTTGTCTCTTATTGTTATAAACTGAAAAAGGAAAAAAGGAAGCCTAACGTTAGTTCTGGTATTTTATTGTCCAATAGAGGACTACAAATAAGAATAATGTACTCTTATTTTTCTTTAAAAATGTAGGACGAATTTGAATGCTTTCTTCATAAAAAAGATAATAAAAGTCTGAAGACATTACTCAATGTGTACATGTATCAAAACATCACTTGCTACCCCATAAGTATGTATAATTTTTATCATTATGGCTTTTTTAAATTAAAAAAAAATCTAACAAATTTTTAAAAAGAAAGTTTTGTGTGTATATTCCATTAATTATTAAAGTTAATTTTGATACTTCTTCAGTATATCGGCACGCCATCTTCAGAATGTGAGTTTAAGAGTTATAGAGGTGGAGGATTAACCTAGTGAGCCGCGGCGCCAGCACACCGGGTTCTAGTCCCGGTCGGGGTGCCGGATTCTGTCCCAGTTGCTTCTCTTCCAGTCCAGCTCTCTGCTGTGGCCAGGAAGTGCAGGTGCTTGGGCCCTGCACCTGCATGGGAGACCAGGAGAAGTACCTGGCTCCTGCCATCGGATCAGCGCGGTGTGCCGGCCACAGCGCGCCAGCCGTGGCGGCAATTGGAGGGTGAACCAACGGCAAAAGGAAGACCTTTCTCTCTGTCTCTCTCTCTCACTGTCCACTCTGCCTGTCAAAAAAAAAAAAAAAAAAAGAGTTATAGAAACCTTTCAGACAGAATGACATAATTATAATGAATCCTATTTCATTTATTTTTATGCAAATATGTCAATGTGTGCTTTTGGAAGTCTTCTTGGAGGAACTCTTCATTTTGTCAGAAATATGAGTGATATTTCTTTGAGAAGTATAGCCCCATTATTTTTCCATTAGTGAGTATTCTTTTAAGTAAACTCTTTCATGCAGTAATATTATATTTTGAATTCTAATGTACAATAAGGGCAGGAGGAAGATTTCAAAATAGCTTTAAAGAAATCATTGAAGGAAACAGGTAAGTCTGATAGATGCCAATTTACTAAGAACTTGGAGGCATAAAATTGCATCTTCCAAACCCACACCTTGGGAGGCTCAGCAGATACTTTCCCAGCCAAAGGACAAGCACAGATCTGGAGCTGTCTCTAATGTCATAGTCAAATCTCTGTATGTTACCTTTTTGATATTATAGTATTTGAAATAAGAATAATGATTTGTGAGGGGAAACAAGGAAAACATTAAGTGAAATTAGTAGAGGTTTATGCCATAGGTGAAAAGTACTGAAAACGAAGCAAAAAATAATTCAGCAAGGTAATTTATTCAGAAGATGGCATGTGATACACCAGCAGGAAATTTCATTATCTAATTTCATACCTTTAATTCCCTTCTGGATCAGGGATTTCAGAATTTAATCATTGTCACAAAATTATTTATCCAAATATCATTTTAATGGTTAATTTTAACACGGTTTTCTCAATCTTTGCTCAGGGGAGCAACAAACAGTCTGCTGGGCACTGCTCCCTGAATGATTTATGCTTCAAACATAAGGCAATTATTAAGTCATCACTCTGCTGTCTTTAACTTTGATCATGAAAGCTGATAACTTTCAAATCCAGGAGCTTTATGCACATCTTTTAATTCATAACAATGCTAGTATAATGAATTTGTGATAGCTGGTGCAAACCTACCCATATGATGTCCTTTTAAAATGTAATTATATGCTCAAGTTTAAAACTCTATGTCCAGTTTTATCTCTGAATGAAGGTTGACAGCACTTATATATTTTTGATTCTTAGCTCCAAATAGTGTTGTCCTTATAAGAAGGTATTTATTTTGGTTCTTTAAAGCCATATTAAGTTCTTTGTTCATATGCTTCAAGAATCTCTAATAAATAGCAAAATAGATTATTTCTAAGAAAGATGATTATGACAGTGTGACACATGGCACCAGAAATACCCTGCAATGGAGGCAGGTGGCAATGCTTGGTCATACCAAACACAGAGAACTGGAGCCTTAGTACTTTCCCATTTACCTCAAGTAAATGTCTGTGCTTACTGATATTATATTTTGAATATCAAGATGTAATACGTACAAGAATGAAGTATTGGAATAATTCTCAGAGGCGTACTCTCAGTTGTAGGCTATATTTGAAAAAAATTTATTCAGTATTTCAAATTTACAATTTGAAAAAAATTATTCAGCAAATATCAAGTCAGCTTATATTTGAAGAGCAGATTTTAATAATTTTTTTTGCAAATTTGGAAATGAAGAAAAATATGTTTAGAATAAAATAGCATAGAATCTGACTTTTAAAAACATGTTTAATAAATGCACTGAAACTAGTAAGGCATCTTTGTAGAAAAGAAAAATGTATCTTTCTTAAGGAAAATCTTCCAATACTAGAAATTATAACGCTGCTAGATTTAGCTTTGCTAACAATACAATTTTATAAGGGTGTGCATGCTGCTATTCAACAACTCAATTGACTTTTAATTTAAACAGCTCTTCTAATAATGAACATTTTCCTATCTAATTCATAATCTCTTGATTTCCTAAATGGAATTTTTATGCAACAAAGGGAAGAAACACAATTCTGTATTTATTTCTTTTTTGTTTTGTTTTGTTTTCCACATACTTCGTAAAGAGTATTTTGATGCTCAAATGTATCCTGGTTTGGACAAATCAGTTTTACTTCTAATGGAAAACATGACAACTAAACAAATGTAGCTATATTTCACGTTGAAAAGTGTTCTCTTAATTCCACATTGGTCACATTGTTTAAAATAGAATACCTTTATTGGCAGTATTTCAAAAGTTATCTCTTTAGGTTATGAAATTGTTTTTAAAATTTAACAAACTAGTTATAATTTTAGTTTTTAATTCTTGTTTTAAATTACTTAACTCATAGATTGATTAAACAGCAGGGCATGTAAAATTCTGAATTCCCTACCTTTGTTGTTATTGTTCTATAAATTCTTCTGTTCGGTAAAAATCATCTCCAGAAATTCTGTATATATGTAATTACAACAGAAGCTATTATGCTTAATGGAGAATAGGGAAATTGCATTACAGCAACAAACCCTCTCTCCTTAGCCTGCCGAAAGCACATTTTCCTCAGTTGTCACCAAGGAACTCTATAACTCCCCAAAGGAGCACAAGAAAAATCACCAAATACTTCATTGGTAGCATAGCACTAAATTTTTAATTAAATATTGATTTTCCTCCTAGAAGAATATTTAGTAAGTGGTAAATTCATATTGAGAAGTTATTAAATTTTTTTAGCATTTCCCCACCATAAATGAAGTACCAAATAAAAATAAGCTTTCATTTTTAAGACTTGGAACAATAATTATAGTGAGATTTTCATATACTTGAGTTTTATTAAAAATCTTCCTTTAATAAAGTTTTTCTCTAGGTAATACTTATTCAACATTGAAATATAAGATACAATATGCCAGGCAATCATAATATTCTGAGAGGTGGTTTAAAATTGTCCTCTTATTACAAGAAAGGATATTTATTTTTTCTGCTTCAAAAGAGTATGTTAAGAACTGTCATTGAAATAATAATACTGAATTGCCTCATGTTATTTATTTTCTATTTAACATTTTTATGTCACCTCAACTTTTCAACATGAAAAATAATTCACACATTTTGGAAATGTTAAAATGTAATTGTTGCGTATGTTCTTATTTTTAAAATTATTCATTTGTTTTTAAAGTAGGGATTCAGAATTGAAGATTATCGAAGCAAGCTCTGAATTCCTTTGGTCAATCATCCATGAAAATGAACTAATTTGCTATTTCTTTTGTTCCTTTAAATAATTGTGCTTTGTCAGAGATGAATGAATAGCAATAATCATTCAAAAGAGCTATAACCTCAGTAAAGACTAAAAATGATCAAATGTAATGGTTTATGTGTTTATGTGTTTATTTCCCACTGTGAGACATTTCATGTATCTACATTTTGACATCTTTGAATTATGAAAGTCATGCTTTATTCTAAATATTTATTAAGAAAGATGAGAATGTTTTTCTCTTTTTCTGGAAGTCCTAACAGTTTCAGAATTTAGTTTTTCAGAAAAGCAATAGCAAGAGACAACATTTCCATCTTCTCAAATTTTCTATGAGTTATGAACAGAGACATGAGATAGATATAATTTGAATACAATTTATTAAAGATTATGAATCCACATATTTTAAAAACAAGCAGAGATAAATGAATTAAATAATGTGCATATTAGTATAATAATATATATTTCTACATAAAATAGTTATATATATATGTTTACATTTATATATATGTTATACATTTATATATATATATATGTTTACATTTACATAGAAGGTTTTCCTGAGTGGGCTTTAGGTTCATCAGTTAACAGCCAACTTGGGATTCCTGTATCCCATATTGGAGTACCTTGGTGTGAGTCTTGAATCCACTTCCAATTCTAGCATTGTGTTCTTATTTATCTTGGGATGCCACAGGTAATGACTCACATATTTGGATCTCTGACACCCATGTGGGAGATCTGGATTGAGTTCATGACTCCTGGCTTGTGCCTGACTCATTTCTGGCTATTGTGGTCATTTAAGGAGTGAATCAGTGGGAAGGAGATGCCAGTTCTTCTGTGTGCGCTTGTGTCTCTGTATCAAGGCCTTTCATAAAAATAAGTAAATAAATAAAAGTTTCCTACAGTGCTGAATTCTTAATAAAAGTTTCTAAGCACATAGTATCTGAGGATGTATATGTGTATATAAAGGAATACACATCATTTGTGCTTAAGAAAACAATTTAAGTGAATTATGAAAGTATATATTTATTATCCATAATCTTTGTACTACAGTATAATGCTATAGTAAGACTAGATGAATAAAAATCATTACCATTGCTTAAAAAAATGAAAATCTTCACTAGAAAAGTTGAAGATTTGCTTTAAAATAGTACTTTATTTAATACTTTTATTTATAAAAAGAGAACAAACTTCATGTATTTAATATATACAGTTTTAAAAGCATAATGATAATTCCTGACCAATCATCCATCTGTTAATTCCACCCTGCCTCCTCTTCTTATTTTCTTTTAATTTTTACAATAGCATACTTTCAATTTTTTTATAGTCAAGAGCTTAACCCTCCACTAAATATATAAATTAATAAGAAGTAGAAAAACCACTGTTCCTCAAGAATATAGATAATGGCTATAAAAAAGATTTGTCAAAGTGCAAAATGTCAGTTTCACTCATATACATTACATTTTTTCGTACTCTGTACATTAGTTACCACAAATCTGGGAAATCATGTGATATTTATCTTTTGGGAACTGGCATATATATATATATATATATATATATATATATACAACATTTTATTTATACAGTCATCAGTTGGTGGAGATATGAGCTGACCTGTTATTAACATGGAGTACAGAAAATTTTCGTATGTTTATTTCATCCCAGGAGTGGAATAGCTGGGTGATATGCTAGATCTATTTTCATATTTATGAGGAATCTCTATTCTGTATTCCATAAATGTACCAGTTTACATTCCTACCAATAGTGCATTAGGATACTCTTTTCCACATACTCTCACCAGTGTTTGTTATATATTTTTTGTTTATGTGATAGCCATTTAAATGGAGTAAGGTGAAACCCCACTAAGTTTTATATTTGCATTTCCCTGATTTTTAGTGATCATGAGCATCTTTTCATGTGTCTGTTGGTAATTTGTATTTTATCCTTTCAAAAAATGCCTATTCATATTCTTAGCCATTTCGTAACTGGATGCCTTGTTTTTATGCTGTTGAGTTTCTTGGGTTCGTTATATATTTTGGGCATCAATCTATTATCAGATGTACATTTTGCAAATATTTTCTCACATTCTATCAATTTTTTCTTTACTTTGTTGAGTGTTTCCTTTGATGCGCTGTAGCTTCTTAGATCGATTTAATTCAATTTGTCTATTTTTACTTTTATTATCCGTGCTGCTGGGGTATTTCCCAAGAAGTCTTTGCCTATGCTAATGTCTTCCAGTATTTTGATGTTTTCACATCTTAGATTTAGAGCCCTGATCTACTGTGAGATGATTTTTGTATAGGTTGTAAGGTAAGGATCATACTTCTGCATTCAGAGATCCAAATTTCCAAGCACCATTTCTTAGAGACTGACCTTTCTCCAAGAAATTATTTTAGCTCATTTGTCAAGGATTAGTTATCTGTAGATACTTAGATTAATTTCTGGAGTCACTAGTCTGTTCCATTGGTCAATATGTCTATTCACTTGCCAGTATAAAGCTGTTTTCATTATAACTGCCCTGTACTATGTCTTGAAATCATATATTGTGATGCCTCCACTTTTTTTCTCTTTTTTCTGTTTTTTCATTTTTTGACAGGCAGAGTGGACAGTGAGAGAGAGAGACAGGGAGAAAGGTCTTCATTTTTGCTGTTGGTTCACCCTCCAATGGCCGCCACGGCCGGCGTGCTGCGGCCAGTGCACGGCGCTGATCCCATGGCAGGAGCCAGGTACTTATCCTGGTCTCCCATGGGGTGCAGGACACAAGGACTTGGGCCATCCTCCACTGCACTCCCTGGCCACAGCAGAGAGCTGGCCTGGAAGAGGGGCAACCAGGACAGAATCCGGCGCCCCAACCGGGACTAGAACCCGGTGTGCTGGTGCCCCAAGGCGGAGGATTAGCCTAGTGAGCTGCAGTGCCGGCCATGATGCCTCCACTTTTAAAATAGTGCTTTCTAAAGAATAATTAACTGAAATCTATTTGATAGCCAGATTTTGACAAAAATATTTCAATATTATTACTCATTGTTCAGAATTTTTGTTTTGAAATAAAATAAACAAGATATACCAGCCTTTCACTATATCTGATGCTTCACAATGAATTCTAAGGAATTCAGCCAAAATTCATAAATATAGAAATCATAAATACCACTTACTTCACAATCTCTCAGTTTTGACACTAACAACATTTTAGACTTGATAAAAGTTCTTTGTATGGAGATGTGCTTTGTATTAATGCACAATTATTACATTATTATTTTATCTACTAAATAGCAGTTTTAACAACCCTGTTACCTGCTGTGATGCCAAAAATGTATTCAGTCATTGCAAATATATGATAAGGATGCAAAATCATCTTAGTAGCAAACCATTGATTTAATCCAACCTTCTTGTCTTCCATTGAGGAAGATTGTGATGTAGACATACTCTGTCAGTTGTTAAATTGACACAGTTAATTTGACACAGAGTATTGAGGATAGATGACTATGTTGATAAGTCAACAATAGGAGTCACTGTGCACTTACTCCTCATGTAGGATCTCTGTTCTTAATGTGTTGTACAATGTGAATTAATATTATAACTAGTACTCAAACAGTATTTTACACTTTGTGTTTAGGTGTGGGTGCAAGCTGTTGAAATCTTTACTTAATTTATTCTAAATTGATCTTCTGTATATAAAGATAATTTAAAATGAATCTTGATGCGAATGGAATGGGAAAGGGAATAGGAGATGGGAGGGTTGCAGGTGGGAGGGAAGTTATGGGGGGGAAATCCATAAACTGTACTTTGGAAATCTATATTTATTAAATAAAAGTTAAAAAATAGAATTAGTAACATTTGTATTAGCAATAATTTTATTAAATTATAGTAAGATTTCCCTAGTTACAAAGTTTGAGCAAGCAGTTCCGTGTAATTAGATCTTTCAATAAGCAAAAACAAAATGCCTATAAAATAAAGATCACTATCATTTTTAGATGTTTTCCTCTTTCATTTGTCCCATATGAAATCATCATGTTTGTACAGGAGTCTTCAAAACTACTAGATTATGACATGCAAAGTATGAAATGACTCTATTGGGATAGGATAAATGGTTTAATGTCTTTCTACTGAGTGATGTTGAAGTGTGCATTCTGATAGGAGAATATAGATGTATTTTTAGAAGGCAGAGAAAGATCATTTTTATTATTTCAGTGTCAGCTTAATATGAGTTAGCTCACTAGTTAGATGTGAATACTAGTTTGATGGTTCAGACTGGTATACAAAAGAGAATAAGCATAACATAATTTTTGGCTGTTATAGTTGAAAGTTAATCTGCCTAAGCCTTCAAGTAAAGGATTCTTGGGGAGTTTTCAAATACACTGGACAATTTTTAAGCTGAAATTCTGTTTATTAAATTTCTATAGTGATCATTGTGATGTCTTAGTATAGACTATCAGAGGTCCATGACAACAGAAAATATTTTCTACAAGTAAAATAACCTCACAGATCCTTTTCTGAAAAACATTAATTGAAGACCAAATTTTCACAGAAAGTTTTTTAATTTGATTTAAAAAAAAAATCAGCAATTGGGAGAATAAGAATAATGATATGGTAGGCCTTTTTGCTACTAAATATTTTTTACTTTAGCATATTTATATCACTTTCAAAAATGATTTTAATGCCTCCTAACTTCAGTAATCAAAAGCATAATGTAATGTATACAAGCATTTCAATAAGTAAGTATATTTTATTTAAGTATTAAAACAATTTTTATTGCTAGAAACATCCTTAAAGAACTAAGATCATAATATTCATAAAGCGACTAACAGTAGCATTGAAATTTACAATAGATTGTTGTGAGACAATAAGTACATTTCCATCAACATACCTACCACTGCAAGTTGGAAAGATTGTCTTAGATATTTTGCTTTGATATTTCTGATGTCTACTAAGAATAATTCTGGTCAATACAGATGAATAGCATGTATGTACTATTGCTTTATCATCATATGAAAATAGAAAACAAACTGACTTTATTTTTGGTTTCAATAAATAAATTTAAATTGGCTTGTAAAATAATTATTATACAATAAAACTTTTGTATCCTTCATCTATACCATTTTAATCAATTACATTTTCTTAAATCTCTTCCTGAGTCAGTCCTCCACATAAGCTAAATTCTCTCCTTTCATATTTAATAAAAGATAGGGTGGGTGAAGGCAGTGAGTGAATGAAATATCACTGATTAGGACCACAGTGAAGTTGTGAAGAAACCCCACATCAATTTATAATCTTTTGATTAAGCCATTAATAACATATATTAATTTCTAATTATGTTGGTAGATAATACCTTGAAAGACCCATTATGAGAAATTCTCTTTAAAAGTTGAAACAAAGTACCAAAATTATTCACTGCAATTGAGTAGATTAAAATATGTCAAATTAAATTTAAGCACAAAATTCATTAGGTAATATTTTAGTGCTTCTGGCTTGAAATATTGGAATATTAATGTATTATCTGTAGTTAAAGCTTATCTCAGGATAAAAATAGTCTCAAATATCTCTTTCTACAAGAGATGAGACACTTGAAACTTTAGGTTAAAATATTTAACATGATAAATATCAGGCTATGGCATTACCTATGCTAATTTGAAATAGTGGCTCTATATAGTACAATGGATTCAAGGTTAAATTTGTATCCAATTATGCACTAACCATTTTGGATGATTATGCCTCATTCAGTTTTAATTTTATTCAGAACTGTAACATTTATATAACATCACAGATAAGGTATTCCTTGATCACTAAAAACTATTTCAAAGAATAAAATGTGGAGACTATTTATATAGCATTAATTTTCTTTATTATATGATTCCATTATTTAAATTCTATAGAATTATTCTTTAGGAGAGAAACAAGTTCTCACATTCATTATCCTAAATCTTATTCATCTCTTAATGACTATTACAACTTGTTTTCTATCAATTCCATTGACTGCAGACCTGTAACGTTACTAGCCTAATGAGTTTTGTTTGAATGGTGAATCTTTAATAATTGCAGCCTCAGCCATATTTTAAGCAACTTCATTGATCATATTCTTAATATTTATGGTTGCTTTCCCTTCGAATCTAATTAACTTTTATTTCATAACAATTTTGTTCTCAAACATAGCATTTTAAGTCTGGCTACATATATTCTGTTTTAAAAAATGGATCTATTTGTTTATTTGAGAGGCTGACTTACAGAGAGTGGGAGAGACAGAGAGAAAGTCTTCTATCCGCTTGTTCACTCCTCAAATGGCTGCAAATGCTGGAGCTGGGAAGATCTGAAACCAAGAGAATGGAGCTGCTTCTGGCTCCCCCACATGGGTGCAGGGGCCCAAGGACTTGGGCCATCTTCTACTGCTATCCCAGAACATAGTAGAGAGCTGGATCAGAAGAGGAGCATCAGGGACATGAGACAGCTCCCATGTGGGATGCTGGCACTGCAGGCAGAAGCAGAGCCTACTACGCCACAGTGCTGGCTCTGTGACTACACATATTCTACATTTGCTGAATTAATATTACATATTATTTGTTGACTTTAGGATAATTTTATAGCATACTATTCCTTCATGAAGACACAAATTTTGTGACTGATACTCCAGAATCTAACAAGCGTAAATTATAATTCTTAGGTATATGAAACGATGTTATTGAATTAATGATATTCTGATGTATTATTTAGTAAAATGCCATGGTTGTAGATCACCCCAAGGTGCTTGGTGGATAAGAAATTTGTCTAAGCTAAAATGGTGCAAACTCCCCAGCTCCACCTGGAAATGTAAATCACATTACTGGGAAAACCTATTCAACACAGGAAAGCTCGCCTTAAAAAGATAATACAGTTAATAAGATTGTAGTCTTTGTAGAGCAGCATTCAGATTGTAGCTGTGCTGCCATTCTGCGGCTCCCGCGCAGCATGTTCAATAGATCTAACTGCTCACTCTGTGTTGCTTTTCTGGTGAACTCTTTCACCACTCATAGCGCTGGCCTCAATCAGTCACTCCTATCACATTTGGGTGGCCTGTACAGGGACATCTCTGCTCATGTGATACAATAGGCAATAACAGATCATCTAGTGAACCTACACACCCTGATGGTCTCCCAATCACTCTCTCCCTTCCTTTTCTTCTCTATCTTGGGTCTGTTTCTCTCATGTTCTTGTCTGGTGTGTGTGTGGGTGTGCATGTGTGTGTGTGTATGGGTGTCAGGCCAATGCTTGCCTGATGGAATGATTTGTAAAAATTACCTCTGCTTCTATTTTTTGGAATAATTTAATAATTACTATTAGTTTTTATTTATACATTGTTAGAATGAAGTAGTAAAAATCTCCTGGTCCAGGACTCTTTTTTTTTAAGATTTATTCATTTATTTGAAAGGCAGAGTTACAGGGAGGAAGAGAAAGATCTTCCATCTTCTTGTTCACTCCCCAAATGGCCACAATGGCCAGGGCTGGGTCAGGAATCTAGGAGCCTGGACCACCACTCAGACCTCCCCTGTGGGTGGCAGGGGTCAAGCACTTGGGTCATCCTATACCACACGGTCAGGCCTATTAGCAGAAAACAGGATCTAAAGTACAGCCCGGACAGGAGGCTGCACAAATGTGGATGGATGCTAGCAATACAAGCAGCTAAACCTGGCAAGCCACAATGATGGCCCACTGTGGCTGTTTTTAATGGAAGACTTTTTATTACTGATTCAATCTCATTATTCATTAGTCTTCATTTCAGGTATACTATTTCCTTGTAATTCAATTATTGTAAGGTTTCTTCAAAATTTTCTAATTTGCTCACATATAGTTGATTAATCATAACCTCTGAAGATCCTTTATATGCTGTGGTATCAGTTGTAATAGCTCCTTTTCACCTCTGATTCTGTTTTTTTTTTTTTTTAATTTAGTCTAGCAATTTTATCTTTTCAAAATTTCATTTGATAGTTATACTTTTTTAGTTTTTATTTCATTCCATCTTGCTCTAATATTCATTATTTAATTCATTCTACTAATTTAGGGATTTTTTGGCATTGTTTTTCTATTTCCTGCCAGTCCATCCATAGTTTGCTTGTGTGTATCTTTCTGTTTCCTAGGGTACTTATTTATGTATATATGTATGTATTTGTTTCTTTTAAATGTAGAATGTCAGAGAAAGTCAGATGCACAGAATACTCACATAGAAAACTAATGTATGTTATTGAGTGGAAATCTGAACATTTACATCTTTTTCAAATCTTTTTTTCATGGATGTATTCTTTTACAGAAATCAATATCCAGGGTTTGGTAATTAAGCCCATACTTCTATGCTATTCTACCAAGAAAACCCCAATCATGACTATAATAATTAAACTCATTCCATAATCACAGGTTAAAAGCATACATTCAATTAGGAATTGAATGACTTCGATATATTCATAATGTGTAATGAAAACTTCAGATATTATGAAGTATTGTGGAAAAAGAATCCTCTTTCAATTTCATGGGAATCACCCACCAAGTTCTTTAAGCAATTGCAAATTAGTCTATTGATTTCCAGATTTTTAGAATCAAATGTTGTTTAATCTCAGTCTGTGGAGATCCCTTAGTTTGTGAATAATAAGAATGCACATAGACCTTCATGGTCAAAAAACTTTATTTCTTTGTTGGAGTTGTTATAATTAGCAGTACCGTATATCCTGGGTAATCAAACTATAAAGTACTATCAGTGTCTGGAACATAATAAACACATGACATCATTTTAAGTATAATAAAGAACATATACAAAATATTTATATTTTATTTATTATACATTTTATTCATAAGTGTATTACTACCTAAATTTTAGAGTATCTTATATATATATTTTTATACCTCCATACATAGAAGAGTATCTCCATACACTCCTATGTATCTAATTCATATTTTTCAGAGATAAGGATTCAAACTTTAATTTGATAATATAATATTAATTATTGAACATTTATAACATAAAGATAACTTAGGAACCTGTTATCCCTAAAATGTGAAAGTGATTCAAATTAATATATAAAATTATATTCAAAGACCAAACTGAAGACATATATATTTTTAACCATATAAAGTATTTAAAATATTTTCAAACCTATAGTAATTTAAATAAAAGCTCTCAGACATAATGGATATCCATAATATATTTAAGAAAAATATTATTCCCTCCGTCAATTCCTTGATTAGTTCCATCTTTGACAACATAAGCCTTTTAACATAGGGCAATCCGACAGTTTTAAATATTTGTGACCCATTAGAGATTTTAAGATTGCTTATTATTATCCATGCATTAATTCTCTTATTAAAATGTGCAAATTGAAATAATTATTACTACATTAGTGTGGACAATTTTCTTACTTAAAGTAAAGTGAAAAAGCCAAACAATTGTTGCTAGTATATTTTAAAACTGAATCAGAAGAAAATTAATTGCCACCAATGATTTCTTAATGGAATTATAAAAAGAATTACTTAACTTTTCAAGTGTCATCTGAATTTTATATACATATATAAGCAAGCTCCTACACTGAAATAAAGTAATAGCAAAATGTTCACACTTATCATTTATATTAATTCTGAAGTAGATGACATCAAACAGATCTACACAGAATTTTGAATAAAATTATGTGATAGTTTGGTTAATTTGATGTGAGCAAGACACCAAGTGAGATAACTGAAGTGGAAATATTCACTCATAGGAAAGGAAGCACAACTGTAATGCAAATTTTCACTTTTAATCTAAAATATAAGAATGACTACAATTTAAATAAGTGTTACATATAGTATTCATATTTTCATTAATAAACAATATATTTTTAAGATTTTATTATTTATTTATTTGAGAGTAACATTACAGTGAGAGGGAGAGACAGAGAGAAAGGTCTTCCTTCTGTTGGTTCACTCCCCAGATGGCCGCAACAGCTGGAGCTGCACTGATCCCAAGACATTCTGGGTTGACAATTTTTTTTTCTCTTAAGACTTGGACTATATGTTGCCATTCTCTTCTAGCCTGTAGGGTTTCTGATGAGAACTCAGCTGTGAGTCTAATTGGAGATTCTCTGAAAAGAATCTAGCTTTTATCTACTGCACATTTTAGAATCTTTTCTTTATGTTTTATTATGGAGCGTTTGACTGCAATGTGTCATGGTAAAGATCTTTTCTGGTCCTCTCTGTCAGGAGTTCAATGTGCTCCTTGTACTTGGACATCACATTCTTTCTCCAAATTGGGGATTTTTTCTGTAATTATTTCACTAAATAGGCCTTCTAGTCCATTCTCTTTCTATACTTTCAGGAACTCCTAATACTCATATATTGAGTCATTTGATAGTATCTCATAAACCTGCGACACTGTTTTTACTTTCTAATTTCTTCTTGTGTTTTTTGGTCTTACTGAGTGATTTCCAAAGATTCGTCGCCTAACACAGCTATTCTTTCTTCTGCCTCGCCAAGTCTGCCATATGGGCTTTCCTCTGCACTTTTTATTTGTACTATTGAATTCTTCATTTCTAAATTTCTAATTTGATTTCTCCCTAATTTTTCAATTTCATGTGAAAAACTTTCCTTCATATTATGTGTGATTTTCTTTAATTCATGGATTTGTTTTTGATTGCTTTTGAATAATCCTATTATTAATTTTTATTCCATTTCTAGTATTTCCTCAATCTTCATCTTCACCTTCTAATTGAATGTTCCGTTGGGTGGGGGGACTTATGGTGTCTTCCTTATTCTTCTTCCTTGAATTTTTGCATTTATTTTTAGGCATTCATGGAGTTAATTTTGTTTTCCTCCAAGAGCTTTTCACATTGAGCTGTGCCTCTGTGGCTCAGTAGAATGTCTGCACTTTCAGTGAACACCAGGAAATGTGTGGTGGGTATGGCCAGGGAAATCTGGCCAATGCTGCAGGGTCAGATAAGTATCCAGGGTAAAACACAAGAATGTGTTGTACATCTCCTCTTCTTAATAGAAGTGGGGGAATGTTTATCTATGTTTTTGTTATTACCCTTTCACCTCATCTCCTCCATGCTGAGCAGTGCCTGGGTGTCAGACCACAGTGTGTTCAACACTCATCCATGCCACCATATGAACTGCACACATGATCTGCACAATCCTCACTGTAAAGCCCACTTCTAAGCCAGTGACCTGCTCCAAGCAACCAAGAGCTCCAAGCATGTGGAGCCACACCCAGTGACCCAATTACATCCTGCACCTTTTCATGTAACCACCAACTATCGGTCTCAGCACATAAGACTCTCACTGTTGTCAGACACAGAGGTATGTTCTGCCCTGCGAGCCTGTCTAGTCAAAGGAGGAACAGAAGTGCCTTGAGACAGCTCCATCTAGGTGTCTTGATCCTGGGAGGCTGCGGGTGCCTTAAAGTCCTACGGGTTGCCTAGCCACCACCCAGCCAGGCGCAAAGTCATTGGGAAGTGTGGATGTTTCCCTCTGCTGGAATCTGTATCACAGGTGTACACACCAGAGCCTCTGGCAGAATGCTGCTCTCTCATCACCACTGCCCGTACTCAAGCAAAGATGACTTTCTGTCTCGGCCCCAGTTGCTGTGCTCATGCGCAAGGTCTAACACAGCTCCCACCCAAACCCTAAATGGCACCTGCCTTTTCCAGCTGGGCAGCAGGCAGTGTTGTGGGGAACCTGGGGCGAGATAAACATGCCCCCTCAATTTCCACTGGGTCACAGGCAACCACTAGAACCTGCTAGTCCCCAGGGTTCCAATCTGGACTCACACCACATGCTCCCTCTTGTTATATCATCACGGGTTTCTGGCGTCCGGTCTCACCTCCATCTCTAAGCTGCTGCCTGCTATGGCTATTGGCTGCTGCAGTCGTGTGTTGTGTTCATGTTCGTGTTCTTGCTGCGTGTTTATAACCTCCATATGGGTTCACGGCATTCCTTTTCATCTTGTAGGATATCCTGTGTGGTTTTCTTTCCAATTCTCCCTTAAGAGTGCACTTCCTACATTTTTTTTTTTTAATATTTATTCCAAGGCTAGCGCAGTATGTTATTCCCTACTCAGCCATCTTGGAATCTCTCCAGATCATGCTTCTAAAATTATTTGGGACTAGACTAGTGTTTATTTAGTAAGGAATTTGTGGGTGCATATATTATAAGACTGAGAATAAGCCAAGAAGATGAGCAGACTCCAGAAAGTTCATAAAATATATTTAGCAGGTTAAAGCCCTGGCCTGAAGCACTGGCATCCCATATGGGCACTGGTTCTAGTCCCAGCTGCTCCTCTTCTGATCCAGCTCTCTGCTATGGCCAGGGAAAGCAGTAGAAGATGGCTCAAGTCCTTGGGCCCCTGCATCCATGTGGGAGACCGGGAGAGGCTCCTGGCTCCTGCCTTCAGATCAGCGCAGTTCCGGCCTCGCATCAATCTGGGGAGTGAACCAGTGGATGGAAGACCTCTCTCTCTCTCTCTCTCTCTCTCTACCTCTCTCTGTAACTCTGTCTTTCAAATGAATAAAATAAACCTTAAAAAAAACTCTAGTTTTAATATTTTTCAACAAAATAAGCTTATCTTTCAATTAACTTTTCCATTTCCTTTTTGAGGTACCCTTATGTCTATTGACACTAATTTTTAATGTCTGCATATTTTATTTTCATCTACCAAAAAAATCAGGTGACAAGGAATGACCTCCAGGAATCCAAAGAGATAAAGATAGAGAGATTTCCCAAATGCTTCTGCAGTTCTCAGATGCCTACAACAGCTATGACGAGGCCAATCCAAGCCAGGAGCAGGAACCCCTGTCTCCTAAGTGGGTGGCAAGAGCCCAAGTTCTTGGGCTATCATCTGCTGCCTCTGCAGGCACACTAGTAGGGAATTGGATTAGAAGTAGAATAGCCCAAATTCAAACCAAGATTCTGATATGGGACATTGATATGGGCCGTGGAGAGGATGCATTAGCAGGAGGCTGGATATGAATTAGCCTTGATTATACTTAAACCAGCACCCTGACATGGGATGTAGGAGTACTAATCAGCAGCTTAACCAGCTGCACCACACCAAACACCTTCAAACTATTTTTAACTTAAGAGTATACTGGAGTTCCTATCCAGTGAAATTAGAGGACATCTAAAAACAAATTAAAATCATAATAATGGGAAAGCATGAAGTAAAATGGCCTTTATTTGCACTTGAAATGTTTTTTCCCTTAAAGCAAAGTGAACAAAACAACTATTCAGTGTAGTGAATAAAACTAAGAAAGTAAGTCATAGATACAGATTTAACATACAAAAAGCAGTTTATTTATGTGTATTAGTGAATAATCAAAAAGTACAATTTAAAAATCTATAGATATATTAAATGTGAATTTTAAGGGTCATTAAAGAATTTATAAGTATATGAATGTAATCATGTTTTGCTACCAATTGTTTTTGTTATTAGTTACCATAACAAACATTTGATGATGGGTTAATTAATTTTGTTTACGAAGCATAAATTTTTTCTTCCTAAGAAATCAAGTAATATTTGGGTAACACAAAATTCATTAATATCAATATAAACAAGACATTTGAGAGTAAACTTGCCAAAATGAATAAAGTTTTTAATTAATTATGTATAATACTGCTTAGTGAACTTAAAGAGGACTTAAAAAGTGGAGAGGTTTACTGTCTGTATGGATTGAGAGATTCAAGTTGTCTGTTTTATATCACAGTTAACCTTTAGATTGAGTGGAATTCCAATATAAATTCAATGAAGTGGTTTTTCAGCATCTGTTAATAAACTATTTCTCAAATTTATACGATAATAGAAGCAACTGGAATAATCAGAAAAACACTAGCAAATTGATAAGTCTTATACTATTGCCAAGATTTATTATGGTAATGAATTAATCCTTGACAAAGATACCAATACCATTAAAGAGGGGCATATACGAACAGCACACACACATATACATAAGTGCATGCAAATGTATAATGTTTTCTTTAAATAGTGTGTTTTCTTCCAGTGATGTACAGTTACTCAGTATCTGATGCCACTTCTCTCATACAATACATTCTTTAGCTTGCGTCTATTCTGTTATTCAGCTACTTTTCTACCACTATATTATCTTCTTTTATTTCAGTGCAATTGGGAATTGAATTTAATAATTTTTACATTTTCATAATTTGATAAATATTTTTAAAGATTTATTTATTTGAAATTCAGAGTTACACAGAGAGAGGAGAGAGAGAGAGAGAGAGAGAGAGAGAGAGAGGTTTTCCATCCAATGCTTCACTCCCCAGTTGGCCGCAATCCCGGAGCTGCGCCTATCTGAAGCCAGGAGCCAGGAGCTTCTTCCAGGTCTCCCACATGAGTGCAGGGTCCCAAGAACTTGAGCCATCTTCTACTGCTTTCCCAGGCCATAGCAGAGAGCTGGATTGGAAGCGGAGCAGCAGGGTTACAAACCGGCACCCATATGGGATGCGGGTGCTTCAGGCCAAGGCATTAACCTGCCGTGCCACAGCACCGGTCCCATTTGATAAATATTTTAATAACATGAGACCAAAATCATGGAGTTAAATATTAAATCCGACTTCAAATACACACCCACCCACCCACGTACACACACATACACACACACCACACCGAAATAAGAAAACAACAAAAAACCGTTGCTCTTCAAAAGACATTATTCTAAAATTAAAACTAAGCCAAGGACTAGGAGAATACATTTGCAGAGATTATCTTGGAATTCTCTTAGAACCAAATCAAATGCAAAGGAACAACAAACAAAAACCTTCATATCTCATCTCATGCATCTTGATATGAACTTTTTTAAAAACTATATTTGAGTTGCTAATACTACTCTAAAGACACGGATTACCTAAAATTCTATTCGAAGTTGGCAACTGAATAATGTGATATCAGCTGTACATAAAGCCAGTCTGAAATCTAAATCAGGAGTACCAATGCGAAGACTTCTTAATGAAAGAATACTTTTGCAGTATCTCTAGCCTATTTACATATCTTGAATGTCACTTATTTCACAGTCTCAAAGTAGTTCTTCTATTTATTATATTAATTAACCAACTGGTGTTTAACAGAACTTAATATATCAAATCACTTGTTAAAACATGTTTGGATTATGAGCTTTTGGTTTGAATGTTTGAAATATTATTTTAGATTCAAGCAACCCTGGATTTTGTATTCTCCATTACAGTATTGTCATATGATACAATGCAAAGTTTCTCTCCCTTCTCTTTCTCTTTCACACACACATAAGCATGCACACACACTCAAATGCCATGGTCTATACTATTGAAATTCAAATCAAACTACAATCTATCCATCACTGCGGCAGGCACTATGTCTAAATGTTTTGGTATGATCCTCTATGACATAAGGTAACTCATATTCTAGAAAAGGAAAACAGTGTAATTTCAGGGTTGTTACTGTTCTCTATCAGAGTGTGTGTTTATGAATGTGTGCATATATGCATTGGCATGCATGTGTGTGTGTTTGTGTGTGTGTGTGTGAGGGAGAGAGAGAGAGAGTGAAAGAGAAATGAGAATGATCATACTTCAAAAAGTATGTGGGGAAATGGAACTCAAAGATAAGTATATTTTAGTCTCAAAAATTTGGAAATCCATGACTAGTTTTCATAACACACTTTTCTATGAACTTTTTGAAGATCCCTCATAGGCATAAGTTCCAAAATTCTTGTACCAAAATCAGTTTCTCTTTTAATTTTATTTCTCATGAACTTTTTGAACTATACTTTGTTTTTTTTTTCTAGGCCATCTATACCAAACACAATTAATTCTTATTATTTGCAGTTTTATTGTTTACAAGTTGACTATTTTGTATTTATTTGTAACCAAAAAACTTGCATTATATTAGTTGTTTTGTAAAGGAAAAAAAACACAGTAACTGTTTTTTATTTACTAAATAAGTATTTGTGACAACTTGAAAGAAATTAAATGCTACAAATAATAGAAATTGACTTTATTGAAAATAAATTTCTTTTAGAATGCAGAGTCCAATACAAAATGCATCAAAATATCCTGTTAATTTCTGGCAATCTACTACTGACATGCCTGTAAAAATAGTCAGTTATACTAATTTCCAATGTTTAAGTTTCAAGTAACAGCCTAACAATAGTATGAAAGGAAACAAAACAAGAAATACTAAGCTGATCTTCCTTAAAACTTTATTTTATAACTTTCAATTCTAGATACATTGAAGGAAAGAGTCTATCTCTATTTATCTTCAAAGTTAATGGCTATGACTTGTTGACAGTTTTAGCAGATTCACTTAGAAGAACCTGAGGAGATTGCTCTGTGACAGTATCAGCAGGAGTTCTAACCCCCAGCTCAAGCAATCTATAAACCCAGCATGAGAGATCATGATAAAATCAGTTGTGAGACTCATGCAATGGGCGAAATAGGTAGTATGTCTGCATTTTTCATGAATTTTGAGGGGAAACGTGGCACAGCAGTTAATCACAGCATGATAACTTCAAAATGACTTGCTGATGAATTCCCAAAAAAGACCTCAGTAAATCATCGAAGAGCATTGAAGAGTATGGAGAGACTATTTGCTGAGTATAATTTAGCATGTTTTTCTGCATAGGCTACTTATAAACTATGATGTCAATTCGATACCACTCTTAAGAAAGGCCTAGATTCTGCTCTTTTATTTATAAGTTTCATTTAGTTTGTAGGAACATTGTTCAATAATCTCAATTGGAAGAGAAGATTTGGAGACAAAAAGGTCTAGATTCTGCTCTTTTGTTTATAAGTTTCATTTAGTTTGTAGGAACATTGTTCAATAATCTCAATTGGAAGGGAAGATTTGGAGACAAAAATCCATCATCATGAGATCTTTATAGCTTTTTTCCTACTGAAAGCAAAACTTTTTTTTTTTTTTTGGGGGGGGAAGAGCTAAAAATGTGTCAGACATTGAGGTTGGACTAATATTCCACTTGTAAGCTATTTGAGTCTAAAGCTAGTGCTGTGGCATAGTAGGTGAAGCCTCCACCTATGGTGCTGGCATCCCAGTTGGCACTGGTTCATGTCGAGGCTGCTGGTCTTCCAATCGATTGCATTGGCAATTGGTGGTGGAGGGAGAGAATTTGGAGTGACTTGAGGAGTCAGAAATGAGAGAAAGATTCAAACACATATTTTATTAATTTTTATTCTTTTATTTTTAAAAGCTTTTATTTATTTGAGAGGTAGAGTTACAGACAGAGAAGGAGACAGAGACAAAGGTCTTCCATCTGTTGGTTCACTCCCCAGATGGCTGTAACAGCTGGAACTGAGCTGATCCGAAGCCAGGAGCCAGGAGCCTCCCTGGCTTGTCTGGTTCTAGGTTCTTGCCTCAGTGAGAGAAAGAGATGTCCTGGAAAGCAATATTTATTTGTAGGAATAGTACATGCCCACTAGTGTGGGCAGTCTTAGGAAAGAGAATGAACTGCAATTTAGGATCATCCTTCAATAGGATAGGGGATTGTGCCTGGGAGGTGGAGTTTGGACTGGGGCTCCAAGGGTATGTGATGATCTGGAGGCGACAGCCATGGCAGTGGTTGTCTCTGTGGCTGCACAGCATGCTTTGGAATCTAGGAAGTTTCATGGCAACTGTAGCTAGATTGAGAATTGAGGAAAAGGTGCATAATGGGAAGTGGGTGTGCAGAGCCTGCAGCCATGTTGGATCATCACAGATGGAGGTGGGGTTTGTGCAGCACACATGCATATGCAGGTCAGAAGATGCTGTTCCTTAGCTCCTCTTTGCTTACCAATACCTGGCTATACCAATCTTGTTCTTTTTCACATTCTGTTCATTTCTAAACTACTCTGTGATTATCACCTTTTAAGTAAATCATACATTAAACCACAGAGAAGAAGGAGACTTTGAAGTCATTATGTATAATTCTGTTGCTCATTAGATGACAAAATTTAGACTCAATGTTCTAGGTAATTTCTTAATGTCATTAAACCTAGTATGAGACTGATTAAAATCCAGGGTTCACTCAAAGTACTTTGTTTCCTCTAGTATGCTAAACTTGGATTAGATCCACAGTTTTATGTGCCACAAATTATTTAGCTAAAATTGCATACACACCATGTACAATTTTATCATGGACATCAGTTTCAAGGTAGGATTTTTAGAGAAATCACAACAACTAGCTTATTAACCGGTCTTAATTTAGTTACATATTTCAAAAGATATACTATGCTTTTTCCAATGTAATTGCAATATTATTTTTATTCAGTTTTGGCCATCAATAAAATCAAGAATGAATTTTTGATATATTTTTACCAGCCTTTGAGAATATATTTGTGTGTGGTGTGTGTGTGTGTGTGTGTGTGTGTATGTTGAATGGAGAATGTAATAAGCTAGAAAACTGGAAACAAAATTCAAATTATTATTGTAAGCTGACGATGGTTGTATAAATGTTTGGAGAAGTTACTTAAAATTGGCAGACCAAAATTTCTTTATCATTAAAATGAAGAAATGGATTAAAGGATATTTAATTCCTTTTGGAATGAAAATTGTATGAATTCCATAATGCTGCTGAAAGAGTAGTACTATATGGTTCACTTGCTTAGAATTTATTCAGGCAAAAAAAAAAGCAGCAGCATTTTATTAAACTTGATGAAGCATCAATGATCAGCATCAGCTTCAAACCACCCACAGATATTATAATTGCCTTGGCAGTCTTAGCCAATTAATATCACATTTTTACAGAATTAAAGTATTTAAACTGTACTTCATGCAGAGGCCTGTTAAAATCAGAGCACATTTTATTTTTAACTGTTACCATAGGAAACTTTATAACTGACTATAGAAATAAAAGTAACTTAATTAGCATAGTATTTATTCCATCTCATTTCAGTCAAGTAAATTACATGTAAGTCATATCTGCTGAGGGCACTCTGTCTCATTGAAATTTTAAATTAAACAGGCTGAAACTTCTTTCCATATATTGGGAAATCAGGCACTCATGTTATCTCCAGAGTCTTTCTCTGGAGGTGTGGAAGAGCATTGTATATCCAGTTCAAGATTACTAATATATTTAATATGGGATATTTAAAATATTTCAATTATTTCATTCTTTCCTTTCTGTCCTTGCATTAAATACAAGTAGTAGTACAGTATTGGAGTAGTAGTACAATATTTTATAGGCAGCAATTTAATGAATCCGTCTTTATATTCTTTGGCTGTTACCCCCAATGAATGATTTTTACTCTATGTAAAATTGATGTTGAGCTGCCTCATTCTGATTTAAACTTTTTTTTTGGTCACTTATTTTCATACATGCTTTTTATTTCTGATGTTCACTGAGAGCTCTTTGCAAATGCAGAATGTCAGCATGTCTCTTGAACAAGCATAACTTTTTCCAGAGAAACTATAGTGGTCAGGTAGTAGACATAAGTTTGTCTATATTCAACACACATGTAATTAATATGTTATTATTATGTATATTTTTGATAGGATTTAATGTGGCTATTTAAAAGATAGAAAGTAAAATACAATGAGAAAATTGAGAAGACTAGTAGGATAATTTGATATTCATGCAAAAACACTATTTTTCATAACTATTTTAGTTTTGGAAACTACATTCTGAAAATGATACCAAGCGACATAAAATTCACCTTACTTACATTAATTAATATAAATCAAAATGTTTAGGGATATAACATGATTCCGCATTAAAAATGAATTTTAGCAGATTCATAATAGAATTAGGGAGGTGAACTCTAACATCTCAATTAAATAATTTAATCAATAATAAGTCAGTGCAGCTAAATTAATTTAAGTTTAATATAATCAGCCTTTTTATTTGGCGTGTTTAACCTCTAAATTACTTTGAAAATCCCACATGATTTGAAGATTTGTTTTAATATTTCCTATTACTTTAAGTTTTTGGAAATGTAATAATTTGAAAAATGTAAATATTAACACATTGAATAATATTATTACATTGTATTTTATATATAAAAGATACAATTTAATACAGATAATTCTTTATTCTAATAAAAATATTTAGATCAGTAAGTATATAAGATTATGAGAGTCGTATTTCAATGACAAATGAAACTGAAAAAGGGAAACGTGACAGGGATGCTTTAAGAATGCCACTGATAGAAGGAACTGTAAGACTCACAATGTCTCTTTGGTCTGTATTGAGCCTATGGATTTAGGTTTGGTGAATAGAAGAGTTTGCCTAAGCATTCTGTAGATTATAGGCTGTACAAAATAATAATATAATTTATGAGAAATTTTCAAATACAAAGTTGCAAATGGTCACTGACTATGGATGGCATTCAAAACTGTCTACAGGTACCAGTTTACCTGTAGAAAAATAAATTCTACTGGGGACAAAATTTCATTGTCATCCTCAGCAGGAGGTAACAGATATACTCTGGACCTTTCTCAAACACTTTGCATAATAATATATGAATGCAAGTCAAGACAATATTTGAGAATTACTTAAAGTAGCAATAATCAAAAGCAGATAGAGGTCTTGATAAAGAAAATGTTGGCATTCCTGAAATTCATTAGCCTAAGGGAATAACATGGTTACAAATATTTTTTCAGAAAAAATATTTTAGCAAATATCTCTATTACTGCAATATGGCATGATAAAACTTTAGCAAATCAGGTAAAATAAATTTACCTAAATAAAATGCTTTTTCAACTAGTTAATCTTCCTCAAGATTCTTTCTCTGTCTATGAAATACAAACAATACCTCTTACACATGAACTTGTTTGAATGAAATGTGGTATTTTATGTAATACCACTAAAGGACATGATACATATGTAACATTCAAAATTATCTTTCTCACTCATGAATATATGTATATACACATAGAGAGAACCATCCCTTTCTACATATCAAATGTTCTGTGTTTGTGCTAGTAAAGGGAAAGATTCTAAATAAAAGTATTGTTCAGGTGAAAAATAAATTATTTAAAAATTTGAAGATAAACATGGGCAATTATACACTGAGGGACTATTGAGCAAAAACCAGAACAGCTTTATTTAATAGTTATAAATTTTAAGCCACAAATGCAAGCCATGTATTCAATTTTAAACTTTACAGTAGCTACATTAAAAAAGTAAAGAGGAATAGATGAAATTATTATAACAATATATTTGATTGAAACCAACCTATCAAGAATGGTTTTATTTCCTTATAATTGACATTTTACATCTTTTGTTTATAAATTATCCCTGTTCCTTGTGACACGCTTCCATCTGAATTAGTCAAATTTCATGTTCGCACTAACTACATATAGATATTTATTATTGTCTTATACAATGTAGTTCTAGAGGTTAACTTGAGTCACAAATACTATTTACAGATGTGGAATATATTAACGTAACCAAGTTGCCAAGACAGCACTAATGTTTGAATGTTTTAAGACTGAACGAAAATATTGAAGCAATTTCTTTGGATAATCACAGGCTTAAAGTAAAATAATTTTACATTAAGAGATAAATACTTTAAAAAATCAAAATGTAGTTTTCACTAAGTTGAAAATCAAATACATTAACTTTTTGAATTATAATGGAAAATATATTGCTAATTAATATGAATTGATGTGTTGTTGAAAATTTTACATCCTCTAGTGAATGATCTAATAAAATATATAAGCATTCATATGAAGAGCCAAAGACAAGAGGAGATACGTTTTAGCTGGTAAACTTGTTCTTGAATACACCTTCAGGAATGTTATTTGGCAATTTATAAAATCTATTAAAGTGCAATTGCTCATGATGGTATGTGAAATAAATTCAGTTTATTCCATAAAATAGAATGAATTAGCTTATTTCATGGTCATTTTAGGTGCACCATAAAGATAACGAAAACATAAATTTTATTATTCAATAAGAAATCACTTTTATTACTTCTGATTGATAGTGGCTATAATCATTGAACTCTATAGTCTGATGACTGACTCTCTTTGCTTAGCACTACTAAATTTGCTTTGTATCACTCTTCAGAATATAATTACAAATTTTTATAAAGCTACAAAGTAAAATCAGTATTATTTAGGAACATCCAGAAAAGGAAACAACATATTAATTCATAAGTATGCAAATTAGAGAATGTCACTGTGAAAAATCTGCTGAGATTAGGCTGACATCAGGCAAAATCAAAGTAACTCCTGCTTTACCTATAGTGCAACCTATGAGGTGTTTTTTTGTTTGTTTGTTTGTTTGTTTTTGTTTTGACAGAGTGGATAGTGAGAGTGAGAGACAGAGAGAAAGGTCTTCCTATGCCGTTGGTCACCCTCCAATAGCCGGCGCGACCGGCGCGCTGCAGCCGGCGCACTGCGGCCAGCACATCGCGCTGATCAGATGGCAGGAGCCAGGTGCTTCCCCTGGTCTCCCATGGGGTGCAGAGCCCAAGCACTTGGGCCATCCTCCACTGCACTCCCAGGCCACAGCAGAGAGCTGGCCTGCAAGAGGGGCAACCGGGACAGAATCTGGCGCCCCGACTGGGACTAGAACCCAGTGTGCTGGCACCGCAAGGCGGAGGATTAGCCTATTGAGCCACGGTGCCAGCCTAGGTGGTTTTAATATATTCTATTCATTGCTAGTCTGACTTTCTTTTCTGTATTTAGCCTTTACGACAATTCATGAATCAAGAAGCAGCCAAATCTTACTAAATAATGTTTCTGATAGAGCCTTGGTATTTTAATATAGGAACCCATTCATCTGTTCAATAAAGGATTGACTATCAGCAATATGCAGTTACAGAGATGTGTGCCTGAGGGACAATGGAGAATAGAGTAGAAGGACACATGGGACATAACAATTACCAAGGATGGTGGATGGATCTGTAGGCAAATACAGCACAGATTGGCCAAACTATGGAAGCCGTAAAAGAGGGAGAATTTGAGAACATCATACACCCAAGCAAGGTGGGTTAGGGAAGGATCCTTGAAGGAAATGGGGAAATATTTTGGATGATAGTATATAGTAAGTGAAAACAAAAAGAAGGGAGTTAAGAGGATGGATGTCTCTCTGACTTTCTGGATTACTGAATTATTTCTTGTTCAATAGTGCAATTATAAAAGTGTAGTAAAATAATTCTCAGATAAGTGTTAGAGTGTCAGATACATACTGTATCAATGGAAAACCCTTGTGAGTAAGACAACATATCCTAGTCCATTCAGGCTGCTGGAACAGAATACCAACAGACTGGGGGACTTAAAACAATGGAAATATGTTTCTCATGATTCTGGGGACTGAAAGCTCAGAGTGCCAGATCAGCTAGGATCCAGTGAGAGTCCTCCTCAGATGCATATTGTCATCAACTTTTGTTATTCTCCCATGCCAGAGAGAGAACTAGAAACCTTGATGGGCTCCTTTATGTGGGTACTAATAAAGGCATAGATAGTCCTCATTACCTAATTACACAACAAAGGCATCCCCTCCTAATATTACCACATATGACATTAGGATTTTATCAGAATTTTTGAGTAAATACACATGTGAAGTACATAATGGAAGACCATCTTTCCCTGAGCATATATATTTCAAAAGTTTCATGCATTTAATTAAGTGCATATGAATACTTCAGAATAAAATTTAATTTATATAAATTAAATGCAAAAAATAGCATGATACTTGGAGTTTATCAATTTCTTAAAAGTAGCATGGAATATAATCTGTACTAATCCCTTGGCAGAATTCAACTATATGTAATTCATCACACCGTTACACAATGTTTATTATGGTATTTTAGAAATATCTTTGTTATTTTCTTTTCTGTTTAACAAGCAAGATTTCTAAGAAACAAATCTTGACAACACAGGCAAATTTTTACCAAGTCATTAACAACAGAATATACATAATTAAACTAATTTTCCTCATTAATATAATTTTCCTCAATAGTTTAATATCACCGAAAGATATAAATCATAGCGTTCTCCAAGACTCTTTTAGACACAAATACTGAGATGAACACAGTCCAGGTTCCTGTTTTAGATACTGGACATGGACTCCCATTAATCACACTAATTCCATGTTTCTAGAGAATTCTGATGTTTCTTTACATAGGGCAAATCAGATATAATCTATATCCCATGAAAGTAGCCCCAAAGTAATAAATTGCTCTCATCACCTACTGACTGTAGTGGGATTTCTGAACTTTTTGATTGCTGAAATCCTTTCACATCACAATATACTGTTTCAGACGAAGCCATTTAGGAAATTTAAACAAGTCAGGGCATGATTTGGGGAGAATATCATTATACAAATGATTTTATATTTTTCTATTAATTAATGTAAGTTTGACTTGGGTGGAGCTGTGGACATAGACAGTTGAAAAGAATGAGCTAATCTGGCCGGCGCTGCGACTCACTAGGCTAATCCTCCGCCTTGCAGCGCCGGCACACTGGGTTCTAGTCCCGGTCGGGGCACCGGATTCTGTCCCGGTTGCCCCTCTTCCAGGCCAGCTCTCTGCTGTGGCCAGGGAGTGCAGTGGAGGATGGCCCAAGTGCTTGGGCCCTGCACCCCATGGGAGACCAGGATAAGCACCTGGCTCCTGGCTCCTGCCATCGGATCAGCGCGATGTGCCGGCCGCAGCGCATTGGCCGCGGCGGCCATTGGAGGGTGAACCAACGGCAAAAGGAAGACCTTTCTCTCTGTCTCTCTCTCTCACTGTCCACTCTGCCTGTCAAAAAATTAAAAAAAAAAAAAAGAATGATCTAATCTGACATTATTTGCATGGTATAAATTCTGGTAAATTCCAGGTCCAATATTATGTTCCACAAACCAAACTGTTAATTTAAATCAAGTACTTGCTTAAAGTAAACAAAAAATAAAGTGGAAATGCTATTAACAAATCTCCCTCTATATTTGACTTAATTTTCTTAAATAAGTTCTTGAAATTGAGAAAACTTTTCCTGTGATTACTAATTTGTGGCCCAGAAATCCTGGCTGTCCTATATCTCATGAGTACAGATACTTGGCAATTTTGGTTATTTCCTTTATTTTCAATTTAAATAAGACTATGTCTATCTATATCTATATCTATTATTTATTGATCTCTCTATATATATAGTTTGAAAGTATATTATAAACTATTACTTATATCTTTACTTACTTTGAAAGTCAGAGAGACAAAGTTAGATAAACTCAGAGAGGAAGATGCCATCTGCTTGTTCACTCCTCCACTTGTCTAATACAGCCAGTGCTGAGCTGGGGCTGGAATCAGGAGCTGGAAATGTGATCCTAGTCTCCCAGTTTGGTGGCAGGAAACTAATTACGTGAGCCATCACTACTGTGTAGTAAGGCATGTAATGGTGGGAAGTTGTAACCAAGAGGATGAGCCACAAATTGAACCCTGACACTCCAAAGTGTAAGATGTATGTCTTAATTTCTAAACCAAATATCCATTCCAAAATTTAAAAAATTGACACTTTTGTGAGAAAGATACTGAATTCTAATTAACATGACATGTAGCATTAACATGATTCTATTACCTTTTTTGCAGTGTTAAATAATGTAAGTTGCCAAATTGTATGTACCTGTATATGATTAATGAATTAAAAATTGCAGAATACTTCTTCAGCATAACCTATGTGTGTGTGTGTGTGTGTGTGTGTCATTCTGAAATTATGCAGGATTTCAAATGGTGCCTACTGTATTTTTAGTTTCTGTAGAATTAGGAAAGACAATTACAGTTACAAGTAAAATTATTTAGAATAATTTGAATCATATAACCAATCTCCTTTTATGTTAAGTATAACTATTAGATGATTTTCAAAAAGTACTGTTAAAATATTTTTAATGACATTAATCAAAGAATGTTTATTCTTTTTATACTTAATGGATTTCTACTTTAAAGCTATCCCCTTTTATTTAATCCTTCAAAAACACTAATTCAAAGATAATTTTTTAAAGAATTTCAAACTGTACTTTCAGATTACGTTCTTGTGGGTGTGGCACATTGTGTGAATGCACTGGACACATGCTCATGAAGGCAGCCCTGGAAATTAAGGTTAATAAAGATGTTGTAGACTACTCAACTTTACCCTTGTAGAGCAAAAAGTCAATGGACTGCAGTAAAGGAAGGAGCAAGGGTGTGTTCTTATAAAATGACCTTTGCCCAAACAAGAAGGGTACCAGATATGGCTGAAGGCTGCAATTTGACAAACGCTAACATAGAAAATAACAAAATAAATTTTGAATGTTTTGAAATAGTTTAATAATGTATACACCTCAAATCACCAAATCCCCCTCCATGAACATTTTGTGAATAAGCTTTAAGTTTTCTCTCACATAAAAGTAGAAGATCTAGATTATTATAGTAAATTCTGTTAGCCTAGGATTACCCTCAGACATAAAACTGAATCTATCTTTGTGTAGTGTTTAGGTAGATGGGCTATGTATTTGTGTTGGAAGGAGAATTCTGAGGCAGGACTGCATAGTGTGGGTTTCATACATAGTAAATCCTCTACATATTGTAGGGGGGTAGATACAGAAAATTGAAGTGAGATGCATAGGTATAGCATGAATTTAGATCATGGAGTCCAAATTAACAGGAGTAAAATTGTACACAAGGGGAGAAGCCAAGAGCCTGCAATCATAGATATTACATTTCTTGGAAATGCATTGGGAACAGAACAGATTGAATAGTTGTGTGAATTTCCACTGAATAATTCTTTTTTTTTTTTTTTTTTTTTTTTGACAGGCAGAGTGGATAGTGAGAGAGAGAGACAGAGAGAAAGGTCTTACTTTTTTGCCATTGGTTCACCCTCCAATGGCTGCCACAACTGGCATGCTGCGGCCGGCACACCACGCTGATCTGAAGACGGGAGCCATGTGCTTTTCCTGGTCTCCCATGGGGTACAGGGCCCAAGCACTTGGGCCATCCTCCACTGCCTTCCCTGGCCACCACAGAGAGCTGGCCTGGAAGAGGGGCAACCGGGACAGAATCTGGCGCCCTGACCGTGACTAGAACCCGGTGTGCTGGCGCCGCAAGGTGGAGGATTAGCCTAGTGAGCCACGGCACCGGCCCCACTGAATAATTCTTAACCAGTACAGCAACAGTAAAATTTTCCTTTTTAGGAGGTATTGTGTCATATGCATAGAATTCTATAATTGTTAGAAAATGAATTCACTCAACTTTGAGAAGTTTCAAATATTCATATTACAGTAATAATAATTATGAACATACGGTAATAATTGATAAATGTCAAAAGAAAACTGAGACCAGCTCAATTTAAGAGAACACCAAGTTACTTGGGAGAAAAACTTCTAAACTCAGCTGCACTCCAGACCACCCTTATTGTGGAGTGAGCTGCTTTTATAACTAGAAAGGCAGAAAATGAATACAGACATGACCTGATTGGTGCAATCTGGTGACTGAACCATTTGGGCATGGTTTGATAGCCTAAGCATGGGTTTTGTGGAGGGTTCAGTTGATATGATAAATTGGGACTCAGTTGAATAGCCAAGAGAGTACATGGTTAGGTTTGGTTACAATTTTCTTACAAATCAATCTGTTTAGTATTTTGCTGCATATAGGTTGCCCTTTGGACCAATTCTTCATTTATTCTAGTTCAACATAACATAATTGATTTCAGTGAATACAAATTTATAGAATTTAGCTTTATTTGAGCTTACTAGAATTTATGGTATGGAATCACAAAAGATAAAAAAAATATTCTATTTCTTTGTGTAACTAATTTTAAAAAATAAATTTTGAAATAAGTATAATCATACCAGATTTGCTTTCATAGAATTATTCTTAGGTTATTTTTACTTTGGGTAGTTTGTTAATAGCAGATAACACCAGTGTCTTTATAGTTTAAAGTAATAATAAAACATTCCATCGATGAGAACATGAGATCCCTTAAGGTAGAATCAATTATCAGAGAATAGTCATGCTTTGTTTTAGTGTACTATTTTCATGAAATCACCAAACAAACTTATTTTCAAATTTAAAAAATATAAATCTATCATTTTCAGATCCTATTTTGAAAATAAAAGATAAGGGTTAATAGTAACTTGCCCTTTGTCATATTCATCTCACTGTAAAATATGGTTTGATAACAGATTCTACAGAGATATCTACAGAATACAAATTATGTATCTTTATTAGAATTCCACTAAAATTTATAAATATTATAAACAAAATAATTCAAGACAGTTGTAATGATGATCATTGATTATTTTTTAAATAAAAATAATAATCAATTATAGATTTCTGTGCATAGCTTTGTTCACGTCATTAGTAACGTTCTCACCACTCATCTTCACAGTTTTTAAGCTTCTCTTTTTAATTGAATTCCTTGATCTCTTTCTCTTGCAAGTCCCAAATTCCTAATTACATCAGGTGAAGGTCTTAATTCCACTTGCTTTCTACATTTTCAACCATACAAGGCTGTTTCATACCTATGTGTTCTTTTCTTTTATTTTCTTCTTCAAGATTTAGTTATTCATTTGAAAGGCAGAGTTACAAAGAGGTAGACGCAGAGAGAGAGAGAGGGAGAGAGAGAGAGAGAGAGAAACTTCAATCCGCTGGTTTACTCCCCAATGGCCGCAAAGGTTTGAGCTGGGCCAATCCAAAGCTGTGACCCAGGGGTTTCTTCTGGGTCTTCCATACTGGTGCAGAGTCCCTAGAATTTCGGCCATTTTCTACTTCCTTTCCATGCCATAGCAGAGAGCCAGATCGGAAGTGGAATAGCCAGGACTAGAACTGGTTCCCATTTGGGATGCTGGCTCTGCAGGCAGTGGTTTTACTTGCTATGCCACAGTGCCCGCCTCTTATGTGTTATTTTCTAAACAATGATCGTTTTATTACCAGAGAAAATAGAAAAAAATAATGTTTCACTACAAAGTATATTGCCTTATATGCATAAAATATAACAGCCTGCCCAGGGTACATAATTATATCCAAAAGTAAAACCAGAAACAACATTTGAATTCCTAAAAAAACTTTAAAAATAGTTGCTATAAATACTGCCAAGTAAAAGTTAAATCCCAATTAGATGGGGAGAGGTGTTGAAACAATTATTGTAATAGGCCGAATAAAGTTGAATGAGGGAAGTGGGAGAATGGTATATCCATAAAATATATACATTTCTCATCTCAATGGTCAAGCAGAAAAGGGCTTTTCTTTTATAGGAGCAAAAAAAAAAAAAAAAAAAAAAAAAGTGCCCAAAAACGCCATGTGAGTAATGTGAGGAGCAGGATATGAGTGGTATGCTAGGACAGGTGATAAGGAGTATTCCAGCTCTGAATCCAGTTTGAGAACCTGTGCCCTTAGGGGATGCTGGTACAGCAGGTAGCAGCCTAACCCACCACCCACAAAGCTGCCTGTCCTACTAAACTTACTCTGAAAACATTCTATGCATGCCTTTTTTCTTTAACTGCTGGTAGCACACTCTTCAGAAGGTGTTTTATATTTTATATTTATTCTCCTCCATTTAAGGACACCCTAGCCATATTGCTAAATTAATGAAGTTATATTACGGAAAAGTACATGGCATGAGCATTGTTTTTTATGAGAAATTCTGTTGTAGGATGAGTTGAACCATTGTCTAGGAATAATAACATCTTGCAGTTGTCATCCAGTCAAGCTTCCCTGCAGTGAGCATGAGCTGCTAGTACAAAATGTTTGTGAAGCCAATAAGAAAAGATCTCCCTTTTAGTCTGTGCCTTTTTGTTAGCATAATAATGTACTGGCAAGCAATTGATTCCTTTAAAACAGTGGGAACACAAGCTTTTATCTCTTACTGAAAGTTCACCTTTATGTGTGCCTGCTGCATTAGCACATCCAAGCACAGTTATTCTGTCCTTGGCATCTCTCATTCCTGTAGAGACCGAATCTTCAAATGTAGTCAATGTCTTCCTGGAACAATAATGACAAAACAGTGACATTTCATCAGCTTTATAGACTTGTTCTGAGATCACATTTTCATCCACCTTGAGGGGATTGAGTTCCTCCTTTTCTTTGTGATCAGCAGATAGTTTTTAAAAAACCAAAATTTAATGACATGCCTAACTTAATACAATAAACTGGTTAAATACTCAAAGTTCTTTTCAATCTTCAGTTCATCATAATAAATCTTTGATTCAGTACCAGCAAACCATTCAGGATATGTGCTTACTGTGATGTTGAGGGCTCCACTGTGTCAATACACAGTTGAAATCTTTATTTTTAGCTTTTTGTAGTTTTTTTTTTTCTCTATTTTTCATTAACTTCTTTATTCACTTTCAGTACAAAACTTACCCTGGTTTTTCAAGTTATTTATGGTGGTCATTCCAACACCATATTCTGCTCTAGAAAATTTCACTCTTGCACTACTCTCTAGTTTCTCCAAATTACTACACTCTAGATAAACATACAACTTCCTATCACTGTGACTCATAATGGAATACACAGGCTTTTAAAACATTTACAATAATATCTATACCACAGATCAGAGAATAACAGCAGCAAACAAACACACAAAAACCACACAATGCAGATTTTGGTTCTTATGGGAGGCAGAGGGAACCTACCATATGGAATTTCCCGCCATATGAGAATTTATGCTAACTTCTACCATCTTACAAAATCAAATATCTTTTGTTTCAGGTTCCAAAGAAGTTGCATTCCATCATCCACAATGCTGAGTGCTTGCCAATATGAAGCGTTATGATTTTTCTAAATGCTCTGTAGGTCTCCATCACAGGAATTTTGGAAACATACTTTTATTCTAAGCAGTAAAATTATTTCAACATGTACTTGAAGCAGTATTGTTGAGCTGTAACCAAGGTCTGACTATAGTTTCTGATAAATATATTATTATGCTTGTGGTGAAAGAGCAGTCTGATTTCTAAGACAGTTTAAATCAATCTTTGGGGAAAATTTTAAATGTTATGCATCAGTAATAAAATATTGGAAAAGCAGATAATGTTTTTGATAGGAACATCAAAATTAAAAATTCAAATGAAATAAACAATTTAGTTGACTGATCCATTAACCTATAATACTCAGCAAAATAAAAGGTGACTTAGTTATGATTTAGAAAGACAAAAGAGATTGAAGCAGATAATTTTATAACACCACAAGTCAGTTTGATTATATTTCAAAGAAACACGGATTGTGTAATTGCAAGATATTGATTCATCAACAACTGTTAGCAACTAACCTTCAATAATCTTTGGAATCAAGTTAGTATACTATAACAAAGATCTTTATTATCTTTGCTAAATACCTTTAGTAGCAAAATTTAAATTAATTCAGACTATATCATAATTGGTATATGTATTTATATTTGTAGTATTTAATATATTTAAAATTATATTTATGTGTTTCATATATAGTTAATATATTTAACAAGAAATGCGTAATTGCTCTTTAAGTTGTTTATATAATAAGTAGTACAGTCCCACTTTAAAAGACATATTTCTGAAAAACGTATTCTAATAAAATTTATGGAACAGGAATATGAAGACAAAGGAAAAAGTAGCAAAGAAACTAAAGATGTGAATACATTTAGGCAAGCCATTTCAATAATTTTATTGACTAAAACTTTAGAATAAGTACATATACTAAATAAAAACAACACTAGTAATGCTTTACTAATCTCAGTTTTTTGGTAATGAAGATTTTAAATTATCTCTAACTTTCAAAAGAAAATTCCTGCCTGCTAATTTAAAAATATGTGCCTACATTGATTTGGTTTTCTCCTAGCACTTACATGCGTACTAAAATTTTATGTGTACTTGGCGTCAGTTAAAAGAATTCTGTCTGATATTACCTCATTCAGATCAATGGACTTTAGAAATCTTGATTTCAGAAACACAAATTGACTTGAATATTTGATGTGTTTTACACTACATTCAGTTCACAAATATAGATTAACTAAAGAAGTATCAAAATTTAAGTTCTTAAATTTGACACATACACTTTCTTATCTTTAGCTCCTGGTGTCATTTAAAAATTTTTGCACATAGCATTTACACCACTGAAACTAGACAGTGGAGCAGCTCTGAAAAGTTGCTCCACTTCTTGGCATTAGTACTGCAATAACGACTCAAAGGAGAAAAGAGCAGTGATTTGCATCAGAGAACTTCCCTTTTGAAATCCAGCTCTGTTTTTTTCTGTCCCTTCAGGTTCTGTAATTCTATGCATAGGACTGATTAAAAACCCAAATAGCATGCCCCTTTGCTCCAAATGTAAATTTTGTATGTATAAAGACATGGGAATATATCAGTTTAACTTCCTTATGCAAAGATGAACACCCACAGACACAATGGTATTAAAAGGATGCTTCACACACGGTTGCATTCTATAGCAACAGCAAAGCATTATGAGTTGCTCTCTTTTGTTTTCATGGACCTGAGCTTACCCATCTGGTTGTATCAAATGCATGATAGAAAGTGTTTGAAAGATTTTACCTCAGTGAGAATTGAATGAACAGACAGTTCGTGAATATTGTTATTACTTTATAGAATCAAATTTTCATTTAAGTCAATTGATTTCAAATAATATAGTTATTGTCATATTTTAGCAAAATTGTACAACAGTTATTTGTATTGATAATAAAGATTCATCTGACTATGATTATATTTTCAAACACTAATTTTATATCGTACTAAGTAGCTAGAGATACAACATATATTTGGTATATTGAAGCATCATTTCAATGATGTATACTTCCCTAAGTAAACATTGTCATTTGAAGTATTGTTATAATGCAGTGATGTTCAATATGAGTCTCTATACATATTTCAAGAGTTATTATTTTTATTTCAATCACTTTTATTATATTTGTATTGCACATTGTGGTTTTCAAAGTCATTTTATGTGTCTTATCTCCTTGATGTTTGCAACAGTACAGTTGGGAAGGTATAATATTGTTGATGTTGTCATAAGTATCTAGCTGAGAGTGATTAAAAAATACTTGGCCAAAAATATCAATAGGAAGTGGCTGGCTTTTTCTATTAAAATTATCATAGAAAGGTACGTCAAAAAATTCATCATAAGATGGATTTAAAAGATAAATCTATTTTCATGCAAAACCATTTTCAAATATATGTATAGTTTTTTCTTAATATGTTTTTTGCATAACCTTTTTGAAGATTCCTCTTCTTTGAAGAGTATTTCACCATTTATGTTTTCACATGGATTCTAATTTTAATTTTGAAATTTTGATAGCTAAAATGTAGTGTGTATGTGTGTGTGTGTGTGTTTACCATAGGTGAATACAGACAAGTTGCAGAGACAATGGAAAAAAATTTAAAAAACAGACTCAGACTTCAAGTCAGACACTTCAGACACTTAAAAGCCTCAGTTTATTCATCAGTAACATGAGATCCTTGGACTATGTGAATACTTCAGTAATTTCCAACTCTACTTTTTGATTTTTATTTATTGAAAAGAGAGAGTGACAGAGAAAGATGGAGGGAGGGTGAAAGAAGAGAGGAGAGAGGGGAGAGCAGGGAGGGGAGAGGGGAGAGGAAAGAGGAGTACAAATTGGCAAAAATTAGAGGTACCTCTTTTTCTGACTCTATACACGCTAACAATGGATTTATGCCCATGGATAATCAAAAAAAATTTTCAGTGTCCCTGACCTGACTGGTAGTTATAATTTCAAGAAAACTACTAACAATGATTCAGCAAATATTATATAGCATGATTAAGTTAATGCAAAAATCTACTTCACAGTTATGTGTATATTACATGATTTATTTGGATTTTAATTTCTGTGGATTTTAATGATTCAGCCTTTAACAATTATCATTTAACACTTAAATCCATTGTGTGCCAATGATTTTGGCTATCCATCATCTAGTATGAATAAAAATTGTATAAAATATGAGAAGATGAGTGTGGTTCATTAATTTCGACAAATAAACTAATATGAGATGTTAAATAATGGGAAGAGGGCTGATATATAATTTTTAAATTTAAAACAATTTTGAAATAAAATACTAAAAACATTCAAAATAAATACTTAACTGAATGTCAATAATTGGTAAATTTTTCTAATGCTATTAGAATTCTTAATCATGCATCCCTATATTTATTTGGTGTTTCTTAGAAATTGTTTGATTAGTTCATCCAAATTTGATTGTTTCCTAATTATATTTTATTGAATATGGAACTGCATTCTTAACTTCTGTAGTAATATGATTACAAATCACAGTAAGAAAAGGAAATAAGAGTACTTCTTCTGTTGCATTTACCAAAAGGATTCTAAGGAACATTGTTCCCTTGAGGTCAAATAATCTTAGAAACTGTCGAATCTCCTCAGTGATGCATGTGTGCTGTATTTTTAAGTTCTAGCTACAGGATTGGAGAAGCAGAATCCTGTAACAATGGGAACTGTGTCATGAATTTTGTTCTAATCTACCAAATACACATTTGGCAGTACCGTAAAATAATGAAAAATTATTTGAACATGATATAGAATAATTTAAGATAAATTCATTCTGTTAAGCTCTATTTTCTTGCATTATTCCATCCAGTTCATCCTTTAAACCACATTGTTTTTTTCTCAGATTTTAAAAAGAGGTTGCATTTTTCTGCCCCTGAGGTTGACACACATCCTAGCAATATGCAAAGTCCAGTATGACTAGTGGGTTTAGAACATGGAAGGGAAGACAGGGAGTTAGCAGGGCAGACATGTATCAGGATGGCAGATCTGTAGGGCCTGGTCTGCCCTGTGGCTTGAGGTATTGTGTTCTGAATGCCAGGAGACATCACTTAAGATTTTGGAACAAAAACTAATATCACCTCTATATACTTTGAAAATAAAACTATTTAGGCTGCTCTGTTAAGAATAGACTATAGCAATATTTTTTCAAATGTGCGTATTTACTTATTTGAAAGCAGAGTTACAGAGAGGCAGAGGCAGAGAGAGAATCTTCCAACTGTTGGTTTACTCCCCAAATGGCCAATCCAAAGCCATGATCCAGAAGCTTCTTCTGGGTCTCCCACGTGGGTGTGGGGACTCAAGCACTTGGGCCATCTTCTACTGCTTTTCTAGGCATAGCAGAGAGCTGGATTGGAAGTGGAGCAGCCGGGACTTGAACCAGTGCCCACATGGGATGCCAGCACTGCAGGTGGAGGCTTTATCTGCTATGCCACAGCACCAGCCCTTATAACTGTACTTGTTAGGGTCGACCGCCCGAAAAACATCACCAAGAGACGTCTCTTATGCAAACAGCAAGGGGAAGCTTTGTTGATTATCCAGCATGCTGGGGCTGTCTGATCATACATGAGCAGAGCAGCCCCGAATAACCAAAGGTTAGAGTTTATAAAGGCAAAAACCGCAAAACCAGGAAGGGGGGAATACACGGTTGCTATGCACGGTTGCTAATATCTTACAATCAGTAATTATGATCTTAAGACATAGCCAAATCACATTTTCATTATTAGCTCAGGTAACCCAGGTGTGACCTTTTTATTTTTAAGCTTGAGCAATCATGCTAGGGGGTTTTTGTGCGTTGCCAAGGGTGATGTAGTGCACTGCTATTGTCCGACTATTTGAGATCATAGTTTCAGACCAGAGTCTCACGGTGGGGGGGTTGCTTTCCCAGAATGCAGTCTCAAGGGACTCCAAAATGGAGTCACTACTGTCAAGGTGCTACTTTACTCTGTCTTATTTTCACAGCTGCACCAGGAAGGTTTAAACCTGTAAGCTTAAGCTTAACTTTTTACACTCGCACATATACAATTTTAACTCTTCATACTTTAACTTTTGAATGAGTGATAGTGATTTCATTGCTTAGGTAAATACTTTTTCAGAGTTCTTTTTTTTTTCATTTTCAATTCTCTTTATATACCGAATATCAGTTTAGTATATATTAAGTAAAGATTTCAACAGTTTGCACCCGCATAGAAACACAAAGTGAAAAATACTGTTTGAATACTAGTTATAGCATTAAATCACAATGTACAGCACACTAAGGACAGAGATCCTACATGAGGAGTAAGTGCACAGTGACTCCTGTTGTTGACTTAACAAATTGACACTCTTGTTTATGGCCTCAGTAATCACCCTAGGCTCTTGTCATGAGTTGCCAAGGCTATGGAGACCTTTTGAGTTCGCCAACTCTGATCATATTTAGACAAGATCATAGTCCAAGTGGAAGTTTTCTCCACCCTTCAGAGAAAGGCACCTCCTTCTTTGATGACCTGTTCTTTCCAGTGGGATCTCACTCGCGGAGATCTTTCATTTAGGTCATTTTTTTTTTTTTTTTTGCCAGAGTGTCTTGGTTTTCCATGCCTAAAATACTCTAATGGGCTTTTCAGCCGGATCCACATGCCTTAAGGGATGATTCTGAGGCCAGAGTGCTGATTAGGACATCCGCCATTCTATGAGTCTGCTGTGTATCCTGCTTCCCATGTTGGATTGTTTTCTCCCTTTTTTATTCTATCAGTTAGTATTAGCAGACATTAGTCTTGTTTATGTGATCCCTTTGACTCTTAGTCCTTTCATTATGATCAATTGTGAACAGAAATTGATCACTGGGACTAGTGAGATGGCATTGGTACATGCCACTTGATGGGATTGAATTCGAATCCCCTGATATGTTTCTAACTCTACTGTTTGGGGCAAGTCAGCTTGAGCATGTCCCAAATTGTACATCTCTTCCCTCTCTTATTCCCACTCTTATATTTGACAGGGATCATTTTTTCAGTTAAGTATCAACACTTAAGAATAACTGTGTATTAATTACAGAATCCAACCAATAGTATTAAGTAGAGAAAACAAACAAACAAAAAAAAAAAAATACTAGGAGGGATAGCGTATTAAGTTGTTCAAACCAGTCAGGGCAAGGGCTGATCAAGTCACCGTTTCTCACAGTGTCCATTTCACTTAAACAGGTTTCCTTTTTGGTGCTTGATTAGTTGTCACTGATCAGGGAGAACATATGATATTTGTCCCTTTGGGACTGGCTTATTTCACTCAGCATGATGTGTTCCAGATTCCTCCATTTGGTTGCAAATGACCAGGTTTCATTGTTTTTGACTGCTGTATAGTATTCTATAGCGTACATATCCCATAATTTCTTTATCCAGTCTACTGTTGATGGGCATTTAGGTTGATTCCACATCTTAGCTATTGTGAATTGAGCTGCAATAAACATTAATGTGCAGACTTCTTTTTTTGTTTGCCAATTTAATTTCTTTTGGGTAAATTCCAAGGAGTGGGATGGCTGGGTTTTATGGTAGGGTTATATTCAGGTTTCTGAGGAATCTCCAGACTGACTTCCATAGTGGCTTAACCAGTTTACATTGCCACCAACAGTGGATTAGTGTCCCTTTTTCCCCACATCCTCGCCAGCATCTGTTGTTGGTAGATTTTTTCGGAGTTCTTGATATTACGTTATCAAATTTAAGAAGGTTACATAGAATTATTTGTATTTTATACAGCATCTTGTTTTGAGTATTAAGTGAATTGATATTTATGAAACACTTGTACCTGAAACAAAGGGAATGATAAATATAAGTGTACATTGAATATTTGTAAATCATCTGTTCGTGTGTGAGCATGGAAATTATAGTCCTAGGTTGTTTATTAAATTATGGATTCACAATTGCCAACATTTAGTCCAGCTCTGGAACTGTCCAATGATCAAATTATATTTTCTGATAGTTCTTTGTCTTTTCTTTTAACTACTCTTTCTTGCTTTCTTTTTTTTTTTTTTAAACTTTTATTTAATGAATATGAATTTCCAAAGTACAGCTTATGGATTACAATGGCTTCCCCCCCATAACGTCACTCCCGCCTGCAACCCCCCCCTTTCCTATTCCCTCTCCCCTTCCATTCACATGAGGACTCATTTTCGATTCTCTTTATATACAGAAGATCAGTTTAGCATACAATAAGTAAAGATTTCAACAGTTTGCTCCCACACAGAAACATAAAGTGAAAAATAATAGATGATTTTTTAAATGATGATGAAATCAGATCAGACCTATTGTTATGTTTAATCCCAGCAAGAGTCAAGTTGGGAATTGCTAATTTCTTCTTTTTTTTTTTTTAACAGAAGATCAGTTTAGTATACATTAAGTAAAGATTTCAACAGTTTGCACCCCCATAGAAACACAAAGTGAAATATACTGTTTGAGTACTCGTTATAGCATTAAGCCTCTATTTACCTTTTCTTTCATCCAATAACCTTACCACATATTTCTCAGGGACAGAAGGATTATAGTAATCAGTAGCTGACATTAAATTTCATTTTTCTAGGAACTTTTCAAAGTACATTTCATTAGTCTTCTTAACAATTCTTCAAATGGGTTTATTTTTTATTGCTACTTAATAAATGAAGAAAAGTGACATGCAAAAGGTGTAATGACTACATAGCTTGTTAAAGGCAAAATGGGAAATTCATATTTGAACTCAGTCTGACATAAAAGCCCTGTTCTGTTAATCACTCCCTTCCCCATACCAATTTGAGAACTTCAAAGCATCAGATTTTTTGCCGGGGTTCCCGCTCCCAGCAAAGCCCAATCCATCTTCACATTTCCGTGGAGCTTGGCTCCAATTGCTCATCCCATGAGTATTTAAATATGTTATAGCATTTTGCATATCTGCACATCTTTTCCCATAGCAACTATTTATTTCAGAGGCAAGAGTTGTCAAATATCTGTTACGATGTAGCATATATTTTCCTTTTAAAATGAATTTTCAGTTTCACCACCAAAAATGAATACAGACATCTTATTGTAAGATGCTACACACAAAATTATAATTCCTTCTATTGTTTCCATCTTTAGGCAGCTTTCCATAAGGGACAACTCTTTTTGAAAAAAGCTTATTCCATTCGTTGGTTTATTCCCAAATGGCTGCAACGACCAGAGCTGAGGCAGTCCGAAGCCAGGAGCTAGGAGCATCTTCTGGGTCTCCCACATGAATACGAGGGCCCAAGCACTTGGGCCATCTTCTACTGCTTTCCCAGGACATTAGCAGGGAGCTGGATCAGAGGTGGAACAGCCAGGACTCGAACTGACCCTCAATGGGATGCTAATTACACAGGCGAGGAGGGCTTAACCTATTAAGCCACAGTGCCAGCCATCTCATATCTTTGAGCTTTATTTGGTAATTGTATCTCCGTGACTCTTTAATTTATATCTTCATAACCATTATCTTTTTTATTCATAATTAGTATCCATTGCTTTTACACTGTAGTCACCTGAATATATCCCCAGTATCTCTAGCTTTGTATATCTTAAATTAAATTCAGAGTTCAATCCCTATCACTATCTCTATTTGTTTCTCACCTCAGGTATATTTGTGCTGCCAATGGTCTACTGATACTCATTTCCACACTTCCCTGTGTAGCAAGGGCTGGAAATCTGTACATCACTGAGATGGTTTCATGTATGTGTCAGCTTTATGACACCACAGAGTATCCAGATAGTTCTGACTATTTATGTGAGAGTGGCTTTGGATGAAATTAACATTTACATTGAAAGACTGAGTAGATTGCCCTCACTCTTATGGATGACCCTAATTCAATGAGTTTAAAGTCTATATAAAAAAAAAGAAGGATAACATCTACTCAGTCAAGAATTTTCTCTACCTGACAGCTTTCAGTTGGGCCGTTGGCCTTTCTGTGTCTGTCCGTTGGCATTTGAACTGCAGCGACAGCATCAGCTCTCCCCAGTCTATGGTTTGTGAGTCCCCCCTATGCATGCTGGGATTGCTGGCCTCCTCAATCACATGAACCAAATCCATAAAAAGAAAAATAGTCAATTAGTCCTATAGGTTCTGTATCTATGGAAGATGCCAAGGAGTACCACCAGATTTCCCAGACTGACCGTCATCAGCATGACTTTTTATTCCATCAACAAGATGTGTTTGAAAGGAGTTTTAAGCCTTTTTATTTTAATGTAAACTTAAAATGTTATCACAAAAACTGAAAAAGAAAAGAAAGAGAGAAGGAAAGAGGGTGAGAGAGAGGGGTAGGAGGGAGGCAGGGAGGGAAGAAGGGAATTATATCTACAAATCACACTCCTCTCTCTCTTTATGTCTCTGCCTCTCTCTGTAACTCCGTCTTTCAAATAAATAAAAACAAAATCTTTATTAAAAAAACTAGCAATGGCACAGACAAGACCATAGAAAAATTAATAAGAAATCTAGAGTAATGTTATTGTCCATCACCATTCATTTTAAAAGTGGAAATTTTTTTTAAATGAGTTATTTATTTATTTGAAAGTCAGAGTTACACAGAGAGAGGAGAGTCAGAGAGACAGAGAGGTCTTCCATCTGATGGTTCACTCCCCAATTGGCTGCAATGGCCAGAGCTGTGCCAACCTGAAGCCAGGAGCCAGGAGCTTCTTCCCAGTCTCCCACCAGGGTGCAGGGGCCCAAGGACTTGGGCCATCTTCTGCTGCTTTCCCAGGCCATAGCAGAGAGCTGGATTGGTAGAGGAACAGCTGGGACTTAAACCGGTGCCCATAGCAGATGCCTGCGCTTCAGGCCAGGGCTTTAACCCACTGCACCACAGCATCAGCCCCTAAATAATAGGATTTTAAAAAGAGCAACTTGTTTATTAATTTATTTGAAAGGCAAAGCAACACAGAAGTAGAAGGAGGGGGCAATGAGGGAGGGTAGAGGGGTGGCGGAGGAGGTGGAAGAGGAGGGGGGAGAGAAAAAGAGAGAGAGAGAGAGAGAGAGAGAGAGAGATGCTTCCATCTGCTGGTTCACTTTCCAAATGAGTGTAACAGCCAGGACAGGATTATGCAGAAGCCAGAAACCAGGAACAACATTCTGTTCTTCCACATGGGAGCGGGGAACAAGTATTCAAGTCATCCTCTGCTGGTTTCCCTGGCATATCAGCTGGAAGCTAGACCAGAAGCAGAGCAGCCAGGAATCACACAGAACTTCTATGTGGGGACTTCTGGCTATGCAAGCAATGGCATAACTCATTGTGCTACAATGGGATCCCCTAAAAGGCAGGATTTTTAGTCATATCTAGTTGCATGATTGCAGCAATGGAAATAATATTCTGATCATTTGGATACACAATGAGTTAACAAATACTTAAGCTGATGTTTCTGAATAATCAGCAGTGGCCTTATTTTTGGCACACATGTTTATGTCAGTTTCCAGCCTTGGTGATTCAAAAAGCTAATTGAGTTACATATGTGAATCTCTGTTAGTCTCTTTGAAGAGATAAGTATTCAGTCAGTTGCCCTATGAAGATTGCTGAATTGAAGCTTTAGAATTACCTACGATCTGATTGATATAACAAAGTATATACATACTTTTGGGTACAAAAATACAACATACTTTTGGGTTAAATAATAAAAATTTATTTCCCCAGGTTTCTGCAGGACATATATCTATGCTTTAGGTGTTATCAGGGTGATGTCTTCTGAGAACCTCTAGTTGGATTATATATGACTCTTTTGTGTCCTCACATGTATGTCTGTGTCCTGATTTCTTCTCTAAAAAAAATCATTCATTTTGGATTGGAGCCCACCCAAACAACCTCATTCAACTTTAATTATTATCATTGAACACCCTACTTCCAAATATAGGCACATTCTGAACACTAAGGTTTACAACTTCAGCATTTAAATTAAAGAGAAAAGTGGCACAATGCAGCCCATATAAATAAATGAGTGTTAGCAAAAGCTTGTTTGTTTAGAATGTGATGTACCAGGGGAATCAGCAGTCATCAATTGTGCTTGGCAGAGCCTCAAAGGCAGGCAGAGAAATGGCAAAGCTTTATAGAGGTAAAAAAGAAGAGCTTCAGGTGTGCCTTTATTAGAAACTATAGGGGTGGAAATGTGATGGTATTAAATAGAAATCTCAAGTTTAATATTCATTTCAAAAATTCCTTATAATCACAAACATTATTTCCTTTTTATTACTTATAATTAATTTCTTATACAGAGAACTTCACGTTCTTAAAAAGCAACTGATAATATTATCTTGCATATTTTTCTAATTAAAAATTGGTAGTATTTATCCTGTTTTTATATTTTCAGTATAAAACTATGAAATTGGAATTTTTAAGATGAAATTGAGGGAGAAAGTAAATTAATAAATTATGGAGATCCTTCTTTAAAAATTATGCTTATTTATTTGAAAGTCAAAAAAACAGAAAGAGGAAAGACAGATGACTTGGTGGGGGAAAGAGGGACAGAGGTGGGGAGGGAGGGAAAGGAAGAGAAGAAGGGAAAAAGAGAGAGAGAGAGAGAGAGAGAGAGAGAGAGAGAGAGAGAGAGAGAGAGAAATCTCCTACCCACTGTTTTACTCTCCAAATGCCCACCAACTGAGGCTGGGCCAGGCCAAAGCCAAGCCAGGAACTCAGTCCATGTCGCCAATATAGGTGGTAAGGACCCAACCACTTGAGCATCCCTGGTGCACATTTGCTAAAAGCTAGAATTGGGATCACAGATGGGACTCAAATCCTATCACTCAGATATGGGTTGCAGTAATCCCAAGCAGTGTCTTAAATCTTCCACTACTCATTCCTGAAGCTACTTTTTAAAGATTGTAAAACAAACCCCACCAAAAATATGTATATGAGAAGATCAAAAAAACAAAGGTAGGGTCTACATCATTTAGGTTTTCTAAAAATAACATTGCTGTGTAATTTTTACATTGTTAATATAATTACTTTAAAGATTTTTAGTTAGATCTGTGCTCTAGGACAGCAAACTTCAGGAACATTTCTTATTGTCCCATTGTGAAATCTGGGCAGTGTTGCTGGATTTTCACATTTGCACGTTTAACTGTGAAGTGCTTTTGATACATAGCTTGAGAAAGCAAGTGACAAATGTGATATTACATTGCTTCTTGAACTAATGCACCAGGGAATGTAGCTGTAATACTTCATGTTTTGATCTAATCTTGAAGAAAGTCTTAAGTCAGAACAAGACGAATTAGATGAAATTAATTCACCAGACCATGGCAGAACAAAGCAAGCACTCTAATTTCATGTTCCAAAACATAAGTATCAGACAATTTGGGATCAAAGATAAACATTATGAATTCAGATCATTCAGATTTAGGAGGAATAAGAAAGCTTTAAATATATATTAAAACAAATATGGATTATATTATGTCCTGACTTTTATTGACTATAATATCAGGATTTTTATTTTAAATTGATTTGTGACTTCTCATTGTATTAAAACATGATAGGCATATAAATTAATTAAATTTATTTTATTTTTCTAGAAAATTGAAAAAAAATATTTTAAGCCTTAAAAATCATTTTCATAAATTTATCATAATACCAGAAGTACAAGGTAACCACACTTCCCTCCTCTTTTTTTCCTTTACTTTTAGGCAATCGCGCATTTTCAATTTACTTTATAATCACAGGCTTAATGCATCACTAACCATATTGTTCAAAAGTAAACAATAGAAAGATCACTGTGCAACAGGAATAAAAACAAGAGCTATGAACAATAATCTGTCTTTTAAAATTAAATCTATGAAACCAGTTTTCCTTTTATTAATAAAATGTTAAAAAAGAAATACAAAATAGCAATTTACTTATATAGAATGCTTAATAAATTCCTAGCATTCTAAGCATTTTAATTCTATTTACTAATACAACTCACACAGATTTAACAAACCCTCTTCCAAGTTTGAAGACTTTACACCAACGAAAGAGATTTTATCAATTATGTTAATGAAAGGTATAAAAAGTCAAGATGTCCTAAATCTTAATAATGAAGCAGAAGGTTAATATATAAATGGGTACAGAAAGTAGCTCTTAATTAGACAGCTCTAATCTACGTATCTCTCTTTCCTTTCAATCACCGGCAGGCACCTGATGATTCCTGCCCTCAGCTCTGGCAACCAGCCCAAAAATGCATGCCAACTTTGTTTACCAACACTGAACAACAAACAGATAAGAGACAAGAGATCTGTTATGACTTTATTGTTTATGGTGCTAATGAGGAACTCCCCTTCCATTTGAGATTCTGATTTAAGACTCCTATTTGCATATTAGATCTGAAATAATTCCTTTCTGTAATCTGAATTTGGGGAGTCAGATCTTCATGTAGCTATGCCTTTCTGGTTAAACAAGATTGTAATGAACTCCTAGGCCACATTTAATCTTCTTTGAGCAGTGTTCCAGTTAATCCCATACTAAAATTCTGAATTTAACACAAATCTTTATATTGACTGATTCATTAAATTACTGAAAAATATTTAGGAAGCATTTTAATATAACAGATCATGGTAAATGTGTACAATGCATTGGTAATAGCATAAGCATTGTCCCCTATCTCTTGAAGTTATTTCCTCTAATAGATAAAACTCCTGTTTTCCTTTGGAGAGAGAGAGAGAGAGAGAGAATGCCCCGAATGCCTGCACTAACTGAGGTTATGCCAGGCTGAAGTCAGGAGCCCAGAACTCAAACCAGGCCTCCCACATGGGCAGCAGGAGCTGAAAGACTTGATCTAGAAACTGCTGCCTCTCAGGGGTGCAGGAAGCTGGATAGGAAGTGGAGCTGGGACTCAGACTCAGGGATGTTTCAAAGGACATGTCTTAACCAATGTGCTAAGTGCTTATCCCTGAATTAAGAGCTTTGAAAGAACTCAATAAACATGTGTAAGGTTATCCATACTTTCCAAGGTGCCACAAAAGAACCACAGCTTGTTCATGCATAGTTCTACTATGGAGAGAACATAACAAATGAACTCTGTAATGTATTAATCTTCTTAATAAAGGAGAGCATGAACTTATTAACAGGCTATTGGAAAGCAAGTTAATTCCTAAGTTTCACTAATAATATCGTTTTTTTTTTAATTTTTTTTTTGACAGGCAGAGTGGATGTAAGAGAGAGAGAGAAAGTTCTTCCTTTTTCCGTTGGTTCACCCCACAATGGCCCCTGCAACTGGCGAGCTGCAGCCTGCGCACCGCGCTGATCCAAAGCCAGGGACCAGGTGCTTCTCCTGGTCTCCCATGCGAGTGCAGGGCCCAAAGACCTGGACCATCCTCCACTGCACTCCCGGGCCACAGCAGAGAGCTGGCCTGGAAGAGGAGCAACCAAGACAGAATCCGGCACCTTGACTGGGACTAGAACCCGGTGTGCCGGCACCGTAGGCGGAGGATTGGCCTATTGAGCTGCGGCACCGGCCTAATAATATAGTTTTATTAGAATTAATTAAAAGGTACTTATGTGGCAGCTGTATTGCTAAGTGCCATAATGTACAACAAACACAAGGAACAGAAAAGAACAAGCAATCCATGTGGCCCTAACCAGTTGTATCTTTACTTACACACATGATTGCCTAGAAAATTATGTGGTAATGTGTTCATTTTTTTACCACAATTTCCTATGATATATGAGGAAACTATGGTATAAAATATCTCCCGTGGCAGAGGTCAACTCAAGATGGCAGGTATATTCTATTACTGGAGCTGATTAGGGATGAGGCATGGAAAACGCATGAATTGGGGCCAGTCCTGTGGCATGGCAGGTAAAGCTACTGCCTGTAGTGCTGGCATCCCTTACGGGCGCTTGTTCAAATTCCGGCTGCTTCACTTCCAATCCAGTTCCCAGTTAGTGCTCCAGCAGATAATGGCTCATGTCCCTAGGATCTTGCACTCATGTGGGAGACCTCGAAGAAGCCCCTGACTTTGGATCAGCCCACCTCTGGTGTTAGGGACATTTGGGGAGTGAACTAGTGGATAGAAGACCTCTCCCTCTTTCTTTGTCTTCCTCTCTCTGTAACAATAACTTTCTTTTTCTTTTAATTTATTTTATTTATTTGAAAGTCAGAGTTACACAGAGAGAGGAGAGGCAGAGAGAGAGAGAGAGAGAGAGAGAGAGAGGTCTTCCATCCATTGGTTCACTCCCCAGACGGCTGCAATGGCCGGAGCTGCACCGTTCCGAAGCCAGGAGCCAGGAGCTTCTTCTGGGTCTCCCACGCTGGTGCAGGGGTCCAAGGACTTGGGTCATCCTCCACTGCTATTCCAGGCCATAGCAGAGAGCTGGATCAGAAGAGGAGCAGCCGAGACTTGAACCGGTGCCCATAGGGGATGCCGGCACTTCAGGCCAGGGCTTTAACCCACTGTGCCACAACGCCGGACCCCCCACTGATTCTTTAAAATAAAACTATTACTTGTTCAAAATTCAAGAATTTTGTTCCACTGGTTTCCTTTACCATTAGGGAAAGAGGTGCAGAATAGAGAGGAGGCAGTGTACGAATTTACAGCCAGACTGAATTTATTCAGAGAAAATAAATTCGCAGAGCTGGGTAACCAACTGCCTGTGTGCATGGCATGGAACTTGTGGCAGAAGTTCCCGACTTCCAAGGGCCGGGCCTTTTAATATTTTAGGAGGGCTAGGGATGGGAGTGAGGGTAGGGGGCAACAGGCAGAGGGGAATTCCTGGACAACAATGACTTTTCAAATAAATAAAATAAATCTAGAAACCAATGTAATTGCCATTTAGTTTAGACAGATTTAAACATTTAATAAATGGTTGAATTTTCTTTTAAAAAGCATGAATCCGATTTTATTCCTGTTTAAAGTAGAGTTATCTTTTTATAATCCTCTTTTTGAAAAAGTGTGGTTGCCTTAGGGATCCACTAACTTTCTACTTATGTATGGATAATAAATAAGTTAGGATTTTCAGTGATGCACTAATACAACAATGTGGATGTAGCTAAAGAACAACCATATTCAATGCTTAAACTTGTAGACATGACAGTGTTCTGAAAAAAATTTTTTTTTAATGTTTTACTGGGGGTGCCAGCACTGTAGAGCCATGTGGGCTCCAGTTCAAGTCCCAGTTGCTCCACTTCTCATCCAGCTCCTTGCCAATGAACCTAGCAAAGCCTCGGAAAGCTCTTGGGCACGTGCAACCAAGTGGGAGACCCAGAAGGAGCTTCTGGCTCCTGGCTCTGGATTGGCCTAGACCAGTCATTGTGGCCATTTGGAGAGTGAACCAGTGGATGGAAAAGCTCTCTCTGCCTCTCCTTCTCTTTCTGTAACTCTGCCTTTCAAATAAATAAATAAATAAATAAATCTTTTTTTTTTAATGTTTTACTGGGACCAACATTGTGGAGTAGTGGGTACAACCACTGCCTGTGGTAATGGCATTCTATATAGGCTTTGGCTCATATGTCTGTTGCTCCACTGCTAATGGTCTGAGAAAAGGACCCAGAATATGGCTCAAGTATGCCTCTACCACCCATGTGAGAGACCCAGATGAAGATCCGGGTCCTGGCTTCAGCCTGGTCCAGCCCTTGCTGTTTTGGCCAGCTGGGGAGTGAACTAGCAGATGAAGATCTCTTTCTCTCTCCCTCTTTCTCTCTGTAACTCTTTCAAATAAATAAATAAAGTCCTTTAAAATGCTTCACTGAAATAATAACACATATGTAGTTTACCATGGAAAGTGTACAATCCAACACTTTCTACTTTGTTCAGAGATTTGCAACCATTAGAACTATCTTAGAACTCTTTTGCCATCTAATGGATGAAGTAATGCTTGTAATTATTCTCTATTTCCCAGCCCCCAAACACCTATCTTCCCTATCTGACTTCTAACTCCATTCCCAGGGAATCACTTACTTTTTAAATCTTTTTATGTATTGGCCTATTATGAAAAGGTTTATTTTCTTAAATATTTTTATATTTAATTGCAATGATATATCATTTGAATAACATAAATCCTCTCTCTCCCATCTACTTCAGCTTCTGTAAACTGCCACTCTATATTCAACTCCTAATGAGATAGCTTATTTTAGATGACACATTCTTATGAAGTAAGATCATGTGATATTTGTCTCTCTGTGCCTAGCTTATTTCATGTCATGACCTACAAGTTCATCCATGCCATCACCAATGAAAGGATTTTGGTTTTCTTCACAACTGAGTGGTATTCCTTTTTGCACCTGTCATTTTTTTTTCTGTATCCATTCATCTATTAATGTACACTTAGGAGGATTTCATATTTGGGTTTTATGAATGGTGATAGAATAAATACAGAGATGAAGATTAATTGCTGTTGGATACCCACACACAATTATCAGAATTGATGGAAATATTGGTAGTTCTGTTTTCAGTTTTTGAAGAATCTTCATACTGTTTTTCATAATGATGGTATTAGATTACATTTCCTTTCTGCAGATTCCCGCTGACACTTATCCTGTCCACATCCCATATCAGAGAGTCTCAAAATTTTAGTCCTACCACAGTTCCTTTTTTTTTTTTTTTTTTTTTTTTTGTGACAGGCAGAGTGGACAGTGAGAGAGAGAGAGAGAGAGAAATGTATTCCTTTGCCGTTGGTTCACCCTCCAATGGCCGCTGCGGCCAGCGCGCTGTGGCCGGCTTATGGCGCTGGTCCGAAGGCAGGAGCCAGGTGCTTCTCCTGGTCTCCCATGAGGGTGCAGGGACAAAGCATTTGGGCCATAATCCATTGTACTCCTGGGCCACAGCAGAGAGCTGGCCTGGAAGAGGAGCAACTGGGACAGAATCTGGCACCCCGACCGGGACTAGAACCCAGCGTGCCGGTGCTGCAGGCAGAGGATTAGCCTGTTGAGCTGCAGCGCCAGCCACACAGTTCCTTTTTAATTTATCTGCCAGGTATAATTATAGACAGAGATAAAGACAGAGAAAAAGATCTTTCTTCTGTTGGTTCACCCCCCAAATGGCCACTACTGCCAGCACTGTGCTGATCCAAAGCCAGGAGCCAGGTGCTTCTCCTGGTCTCCCATGCGGGTTCAGGGCCCAAGCACTTGGGCCATCCTCCACTTCCTTCCTAGGCCACAGCAGAGAGCTGGACTGGAAGAGGAGCAACCGGGACAGAATCCGGCGCCCATATGGGATGCCGGCGCTGCAGGCGGAAGATTAACCCAGTGAGCCATGGCGCCGGTGCCGGCCCCTCCTACCACAGTTCTTTTTAATCCAGCATTCTGCTAATGAATACCCTGGAAGGCAGAAATGATAGTTCAAATACTTGGGTTCCTGTCATCTGTGTGGATACACAGACTGAGTCCTTGGTTCCTGAGTGAAGTCTGTCCTAGCTCTAGCTGTTGAGGGAATTTATGGAGCAAACAGCAGATGGAGGATCTTTATCTATATAAATATCTTCAATAACTGACATTCAGAGAGGTGTGAACTGGCCTCTAAATGTAGTTTTGATTCACATTTCCCTGATTAAGTTGTGCATTTTTTTAAAATATACATGTTGGCTACTTGTATCACTTTTTTGAGACATATCTGTTAGGATTTTGGCCATTTTAAAAATAAAGTAGTGTAGCATTGAGTTGTATTAATACTTCATACGTTTTTGAAATGAACACCTTATTAGATGTCAAGTTTGCAAATATTTTCCCATTGTATAGTCTATCTATTCATTAACTCTGCTGATTATTGTTATTTTTTTAAGATTTTTTTTCAAAATTTGTTGATTATTTAGTATATTTTCATGGGATACAATATATTCAGTTTATACATTGAAATATGTATACAATGCATTTCAGCATGTATACACAGTGTTTACCCGTCAAACTAGGCAACCAATGCCTCCATATTCTTAAATTTAATCTGTGTTTAGAGGCTACAACTTGTTTTCTTCTAGTTCTGTACACAGAATAATACATTGTTGTGAACTAAAGTAAGCCCATTGTGCTATGAAATACTAGAATTTTTAAATTCTGACCTTATTTGGCACTCATAATTAATCCTTTCATTGACCCTTCTGTTTTTGTATTCTAGATAGTAAACCTTTGTCAGTTGTATAGTTTATAAGTAAATATTTCTACCATTTTGTTAACTGTCTCTTCACTCTGTTAATTTTTCCTTTTGCTAGACAGAAACATTTTGCTTTGATATAATCTTACTTGTTTAGTTTCGGTTTTTATTGCCTATGCTTTTGAAGTCTTAACCAAAAAAAAAAATGTTGTCTTTGCCAGTGTACTGAAATATTTCTCCTTTGTTTTCTTCTAGTAGTATCAACTTTTACATTTATATCTTTGATCTATTTTGATTTCTGTATAGCATGAGAGGTGGGGTTTAAGCTTCATTCTTCTGCATAGGAATATTCATGTTTTCTAGCACCATTCCTTAAAGAGATTGTCCTTTCTCTAGTGTATGCATTTGATACCATTGTCAAAGCTCAGTTGGCTGTAGATGTTTGGATTGATTTCTGGAATCATTGTTTTGTTCCATGGTTCTATGTATCATTCTTGTCATTCTTTTGAAAGTTTAACTATCCTGTCTCACAATAATGATCTTTTTGGTCATATCTGTTTGGCTTCTGAATACCTACTGGATTGGGTGCCCATATATTTCTCTAGATTGAAGAAGTCTTCAGTTATTTTGCCATTAAGTAGATTTTAAGCATCTTTCTGCTTTTCATCCTCATAAATTCCAACAATTTGAATATTTGTTTGTTTAATGGTGCTCCAAAGATCTCAGAAGTTGTCTTTATTATTAATTATGTTTCTTTTTGGTGTCAGTGGGATGTCTCAGAAAATTTGGTAAGTTCAGACATTTCTTTGCCTTGATCTTGTCTACTGGTGATGCTTTCAATTTTATTTATATTTGATATAGTTATTTCGTCATTTACAAGATATGTGATTTGTTCCTTTTTTTTCTGGTTCAGCTTCTTTTTTTTTAACTTTTATTTAATGAATATAGATTTCCAAAGTACAGATTATGAATTACATTGGCTCCCCCCACCCCGTGACTTCCCTCCCACCCGCAACCCTCCCCTTTCCCACTCTCTCTCCCCTTCCATTCTTATCAAGATTCATTTTCAATTTTTTTTATATACAGAAGAAGGTCATAGTCAAAGTGGAGGTTCTCTCCTCCCTTCAGGAAAGGTACCTCCTTCTTTGAAGACCTGTTCTTTCCACTGGGATCTCACTCACAGAGATATTACATTTAGGTGTTTTTTTTTTTTTTTTTTTTTTTTTTTTTGCAAGAGTGTCTTGGCTTTCCACGCCTGAAATACTCTCACGGGCTTTTCAGCCGGATCCGAATGCCTTTAGGGCTGATTCTGAGGCCAGAGTGCTGTTTAGGACATCTGCCATTCTATGAGTCTGCTGAGTATCTCGATTCCCTTGTTGGATCGCTCTCCCCTTTATTTATTCTAACGGTAAGTATCAGCAGGCACTAGATTGTTTATGTGATCCCTTTGATTCTTTCATTATGATCAATTGTGAACAGAAATTGATCACTTGGACTAGTGAGATGGCATTGGTACATGCCACCTTGATGGGATTGAATTGGAATCCCCTGGTATGTTTCTAACTCTACTGTTTGGGGCAAGTCAGCTTGAGCACGTCCCAAATTGTACATCTCTTCCCATTCTTATTTCCATTCTAATATTTAACAGGGATCACTTGTCAGTTAAATTTCAACACTTAAGAATAACTGTGTATCAATTACAGAATTAAACCAGTATTATTAAGTAGAACAGACAAAAAAAAAATACTAAGGGGGATAACGTATTAAGTTGTTCATTAACAGTCAGGGCTATGCTGATCAAATCACCGTTTCTCATAGTGTACATTTCACTTCAACAGGTTTCCTTTTTGGTGTTCAGTCAGTTGTCACCGATCAGGGAGAACATATGATATTTGTCCTTTTGGGACTGACTTATTTCACTCAGCATGATGCGTTCCAGATTCCTCCATTTTGTTGCAAATGACTGGATTTCATTGTTTTTTACTGCGGTGTAGTATTCTAAAGAGTACATATCCCATAATTTCTTTATCCAGTCTACTGTTGATGGGCATTTAAGTTGGCTCCAGGTCTTGGCTATTGTGAATTGACCTGCAATAAACATTAGGGTGCAGACCACTTTTTTTTTGCCAATTTAAATTCCTTTGGGAAAACTCCAAGGAGTGGGATGGCTGGGTTGAACGGTAGGGTTATCTTCAGGTTTCTGAGGAATCTCCAGACTGACTTCCATAGTGGCTTGACCAGTTTGCATTCCCACCAACAGTGGGTTAGTGTCCCTTTTTCCCCACATCCTCGCCAGCATCTGTTGTTGGTAGATTTCTGTATGTGAGCCATTCTAACCAGGGTGAGGTGAAACCTCATTGTGGTTTTGATTTGCATTTCCCTGATTGCTGGTGACCTTGAACATTTTTTCATGTGCCTGTTGGCCATTTGGATTTCCTCTTTTGAAAAATGTCTATTGAGGTCCTTGGCCCATCTCTTAAGTGGGTTGTTGGTTTTGTTTTTGTGGAGTTCTTGATCTCTTTGTAGATTCTGGTTATTAACCCTTTATCTGTTGCATAGTTTGCAAATATTTTTCCCATTCTGTCAGTTGTCTCTTCACTCTCCTGACTATTACTTTTTCAGTACAGAAACTTCTCAATTTGATGCAATCCCAAATGTTAATTTTGGCTTTGACTGCCTGTGCCTCCCTGGTCTTTTCCAGAATCTCTATGCCTGTGCCAATATCTTGAAGGGTTTCTCCAATGTTCTCTAATAACTTGATGGTGTCAGGTTGTAGATTTAGGTCTTTAATCCATGTTGAGTGGATTTTTGTGTAAGGTGTAAGGTAGGGGTCTTGCTTCATGATTCTGCACGTGGAAATCCAGTTTTCCCAGCACCATGTATTGAATAGACTGTCCTTACTCCAGGAATTGGTTTTAGATCCTTGATCAAACATGAGTTGGCTGTAGATGTTTGGATTGATTTCTGGTGTTTCAATTCTGTTCCATTGGTCTATCCCTCTGTTTCTGTACCAGTACCATGCTGTTTTGATTACAACTGCCCTGTAGTATGTCCTGAAATCTGGTATTGTGATGCCTCCAGCTTTGTTTTTGTTGTACAAGATTGCTTTAGCTATTCGAGGTCTCTTGTGCCTCCATATGAATTTCAGCATAATTTTTTCCAGGTCTGAGAAGAATGTCTTTGGTATCTTGATAGGGATTGCATTGAATCTATACATTGCTTTTGGCAGAATGGACATTTTGATGATGTTGATTATTCCAATCCATGAGCATGGAAGAATTTTCCATTTTTTGGTGTCCTCTTCTATTTCTTTCTCTAAGTTTTTGTAATTCTCATCGTAGAGATCTTTAACGTCCTTGGTTAAGTTTATTCCAAGGTATTTGATTGTTTTTGTAGCTATTGTGAATGGGGTTGATCTTAGCAGTTCTTTCTCAGCCATGGCATTGCTTGTGTATACAAAGGCTGTTGATTTTTGTGCATTGATTTTATATCCTGCCACTTTGCCAAACTCCTCTATGAGTTCCAATAGTCTCTTAGTAGAGTTCTTTGGATCCTCAAAGTAAAGAATCAATCATCTGTAAAGAGGGATAATTTGACTTCTTCCTTCTCAATTTGTATTATTTAATTTCTTTTTCTTGTCTGATGGCTCTGGCTAAAACTTCCAGAACTATGTTAAATAGCAGTGGTGAGAGTGGGCATCCCTGTCTGGTGCCAGATCTCAGTGGAAATACTTCCAAATTTTCCCCATTCAATAGGATGCTGACCGTGGGTTTTTCATATATTGCTTTGATTATATTGAGGAATGTTCCTTCTATACCCAATTTGCTTAGAGTTTTCATCATGAAAGGGTGTTGAATTTTATCGAATGCTTTCTTGGCAGCTATTGAGATAATCATATGGTTTTTCTTCTGCAGTCTGTTAATGTGGTGAATCACATTGATTGATTTGTGAATGTTGAACCATCCTTGCATACCAGGGATAAATCCCAGTTGGTCTGGGTGGATGATTTTTTTGATGTGTTGTTGTATTCTATTGGCGAGAATTTTATTGAGAATTTTTGCGTCTATGTTCATCAGGGATATTGGTCTGTAATTTTCTTTCAATGCTGCATCTTTCTCTGGCTTAGGGATTAAGGTGATGCTGGCTTCATAGAAAGAATTTGGGAGGATTCCATCTTTTTCGATTGTTCTGAATAGTTTGAGAAGAAATGGAATTAGTTCTTCTTAAATGTCTTGTAGAATTCAGCAGTGAATCCATCTGGTCCTGGGCTTTTCTTTGTTGGGAGGGACTTTATTACTGTTTCAATTTCTGTTTCATTTATGGGTCTATTTAGGTTTTCGATGTCTTCCTGGTTCAATTTAGGTAGGTTGCATGTGTCCAGGAATCTATCCATTTCTGATAGGTTTCCCTGCTTGCTGGCATACAACTCTTTGTAGTAATTTCTGATGATTCTTTTTATTTCTGTGGTGTCTGTTGTTACATTTCCTTTTTCATCTCTGATTTTATTGATTTGGGTCTTTTCTTTTTTTAGTTAGTTGGGGTGTCAATTCTGTTTATTTTTTCAAAAAACCAGCTCTTCGCTTGACTGATTTTTTGTAATGTTTTTTGGATTCAATCCTGTTAATTTTTTCTTTGATTTTAATTATTTCTCTTCTCCTAATAGATTTGGGTCTTGTTTGCTTCATTTTTTCTAGTTCCTTGAGATGTGCTGAAAGCTCATTTATTTGGTGCCTTTCCAATTTCTTGATATAGGTGCCTATTGCTATAAACTTGCCTCTCAATACTGCTTTTGCTGTATCCCATAAGTTTTGATATGTTGTGCTGTTATCCTCATTTACTTCCAGAAAGTTTCTGATTTCTCTTTTGATTTCTTGAATGACCCAGTGTTCATTCAGGAGCATGTTGTTCAGTCTCCATGTGTTTGTGTACGCTCTAGGGTTTCCTGAGTTGCTAATTTCCAGCTTCATTCCACTGTGGTCTGAGAAGCTGCATGGTATGATTCTAATTCTTTTAAATTTGCTGAGACTTGCTTTATGGCCTAGTATATGATCAATCCTAGAGAAGGTTCCATGCACTGCTGAGAAGAATGTGAAGTCTGTAGATGTAGGATTGAAAGTTCTGTAGATATCTGTTAGATCCATTTGGGCAATAGTGTCGATTAAATCTGCTGTTTCCTTGTTGATCTTCTTTCCGGATGTTCTGTCTATTTCTGAGAGTGGAGTATTGAAGTCCCCCAGTATTATTGTATTGGAATCTAAGTCTCCCTTTAAGTCCCTTTACATATCTTTTAAATAGACTGGTGCCCTGTAATTAGGTGCATATACATTTATAATAGTTACATCTTCCTGTTGAATTGAAGCCTTAATCATTATATAGTGCTCCTGTTTGTCTCTCTTAACAGTTTTTGTATTAAAGTTTGTTTTGTCTGATATTAATATGGCTACACCTGCTTTTCTTTGGTTTATGTTGGCATGGAATATCTTTTTCCAACCTTTCACTTTCAGTCTGCTTGCATCTTTGTTAGAGAGATGTGTTTCTTGTAGGCAACAAATAGTTGGGTTTTGTTCCTTAAGCCAATCAGCCAATCAGTGTCTTTTAACTGAAGAGTTAAGTCCATTAACGTTTAATGTGACTATTGATACATAGTGACTTTGCTCTGCCATTTGCTCGGAGATAATTTCTAGTATATGCTTTGAGCTTCCTATGCTCTTTTACTGGTAGGTTTTCTTCTTTCACCTTCTTTCATATTGATGGCCGTGTTTCTGTGTTTCTGAGTGTAGCACATCTTTAAGTATCTTTTGCAGGGCTGGACAAGTGGCGGCAAACTCTTTCAATTTCTGTTTGCTATGAAAGGTCTTTATTTAACCTTCATTCACAAATGAGAGCTTAGCAGGGTATAATATTCGGGGCTGGCAATTTTTCTCTCTTAGCACCTGTGCTATGTCTCGCCATTCCCTCCTAGCCTGTAGAGTTTCTGATGAGAAGTCTGCTTTGAGTCTAATTGGAGAGCCTCTGAGAGTAATCTGACTTTTCTCTCTTGCACATTTTAGGATCTTTTCTTTATGTTTCACTGTGGTGAGTTTAATTACAACGTGTCATGGTGAGGATCTCTTTTGGTCATGTTTACTGGGGGTTCTATGAGCTTCCTGTACTAGGATGTCTCTGTCCTTCTCCAAACCCAGAAAGTTCTCTGCTAGTATCTCACTAAAAAGGCCTTCTAATCCTTTCTCTCTCTCCATGCCTTCGGGAACTCCTAGGACCTGAATGTTGGCTTTTTAATAGTATCCTGTAGATTCCCAACGATATTTCTTAGATTTCTAATTTCCTCTTCTTTTCTTTGGTTTGACTGTATGTTTTCCTGTGCTCTGTCTTCTAAGTCTGATATTCTCTCTTCTGTTTCACTGACCCTGTTTTTTAGACTTTCCGATGTGTTTGTCATTTGATCCATTGAGCTCTTCATTTCATTTTGATTTCTCTTCGCTATCACACTTTCCTATTCTACTAGTTTCTGCATTTCATTTTGATTCTTCCTTAAAATTTTATTTTCACGAGAGAGATTTTCAATCCTGTCCAATAAGGATTTCTGTAGTTCAAGGATTTGCTTTTGAAAACTTCTAAATGTTCTTATCATAAATGTTTTGAAATCTGTATCTTGCATTTCTTCTATCTCATCATCTTCATAATCTTGGCTTGGGGTGTTTTGTTTACTTGGAGGTGTCATAGTGTCATCGTTGATCTTGTTCCCTCGATTTTTGTGCTTGTTGCTTGGCATTGTTAATTCTTCTTCCCTCACTGTGAGTTTTTTTTTTTTTTTTTTTTTTTTTTTTTTTTTTTTTATACTGTGTCTGTGTTAAGTGGACTGTGTGCTGTTAGAGGAGCCTTGGAGGCTTGAGATGGGTGTGGCCTGAGAGCTCTGCTTGGTTCTTCCGGGTTATGGATGTGCAAAGGTGACACCCTCAGGTTATGCGTGGTAAATCTCTCTCTTTTTATTTATTTATTTATTTATTTATTTATTTATTTATTTATTTTTATTCAGGAGACAATTAATACCACAGGGCTGAGCAGAATTGATGGTATTTAGCTTCTGATTTCTGGCTTCTACCCAAAGAGTCTGTGTGGGCTCAGTTTCTCCTGCGGACTCCCACTGGGTTGCCTAGGCTACTGAATTGTAGTGCCTCAGTTCCTTAGCTCTACCCTGTTGTTATGTATATCCAGAGTGGGGCCTGCTCTTTGTCTGTTGCTCGCCTTTGCAAGGTTGGTGGAGAGAAAACTCCTATGTACCAGTACCCCCCCACACCTTTTTTTTTTTTTTTTTCCTTCTCTCCTGTAGTCAGTCTGGTGAACTTTCCTGCTCCCCTCTGACTCCCCTTCTGACTGCCATTTCCCCACCAATGTCTTGGGTTACTGAGCTCACCTCCCCTTCCAGCGCTGATGTTTGGACTCGGAGCCCTGGGCGTCCCTGTTCTCCCCGCTGATCGTCTGTGTCACATCCACTCCCCTTCCCGCACTGGTGTGCAGACCCTGCGGCTCCCGCGGCTCGGCTTCCGTGCAGTGGGTGACCTTGCTCTCCCAGTAGATCCTTCGAGTCACAGCCACTAGATCCGGAAGAGTTTCCTCTGCAATTTTTTCCTGATCCTTTTTCTGAGGCTACCGTAACTCCACTTTTATTAAACTAAATTTTCCCGGACTATCGGTGCACGCCCTCACTATTCCGCCATCTTGGCTCCACCCCCTGGTTCAGCTTTGTGATTTGTTCTTTTTCAAGACCTCTATCCCTTTCCTGAATTCCTCATTGATTTATTGTTTTCCTGATTTCTTTCAATTGTCCCTCTGTATTTACTTATATATCTTAGAGCATAATTTATAATCATTCTATCTAATTCTTTAGCACATATTTCATAATGTTCTTTTTCTTTTGAGTCTATTACTAAGCATTCTTATGTTCCTTTGAGATATTATATTGTCTGCTTTTTCATATTTCACATACTCCTGCATTGATATTTGCATAATTGGCATAAAAATTTTTGTTATCACTTTTCATGATTAGCTTTAACAAAGAGGGTTTTTTTTTTTTTTCTGAAGATTGCCATTTAACTGTCTTTTTTGCATGCTACATTGGCTTTAGTTCCAGTTGGATACTATACTGTAGTCCCTATACTTTCTTCCACAGCAATTCATAGCAGTGGCAGTGGAAGTTATAAGGTGCTCCTTTCAGATGCAGAAGAGGTGTATGGGTCTCCATAGCAACCTGTAGGGCCAGGAGTTGGTTTGGCTCTCATTTCACTGTATCTGGAGTTGTTATTATCACTTCCACAGAGTGCTAAAAGGATCACTCAGGTAACCATACTGGCAGTGGGTAGTTGAAATCACAATAGTAGTAGTGGCTCAAAGGCAGTCTCAAAGCAGTTTTATGCTTACTTTCATCACTTACCCCAGGTGACAGCATTTCTCTCTGAATTGTGTTTCTTGATGTTGAGGGAGTGCTAAAATATGAAATGTAAAACTATCATTCCTGCTCTCCGAAATGCATTTTTTTCATTATTACAGTATAACCAAGCACTGAGATTTGTCACATGTCTTCTTTGGCCCAACAGGACCCTTGATCATGCCTAAATAAAGTTACTACCTTGTTCATGTGATGTTTCTGGGGAGGGATTTTTAGAGAGTCTTATTCTGCAACAATTATGTCTATCTCTCCACCTTAAAAAAATAAAAAAAAAAAACAGACCATGGGCTAAGTTTGGGTCATGAGTCAATGTCATGAGTAGATTCCCAACTTGGAGCTGAGATACATTGTCGCTCCCCTGTTTGCGGAGGAATGACACAGGACCCTGCACTGTTCTTTTGTCTGCTCGGCCCTTCTGGGTTTGCTGCTGGTCCTTCCCGGGTTGGCTGCCGACCCCTCCACCTCCGTGGAGGGGTGGCTCCCCCTGCCACTTTCCCCGCTTTCGTGGAGGGGCGGCACACTGCTGGCCGGCTCTCTTGGGGGCTGCTCAGGTGTTCCTTCAGATGTTCCTGGTGCATGTTGTCTCTCTCCTCCTTTATAGTCCTCTTCCACCAATCCCAACTCTGCTACCCACACGCCGAGCATGCTGCTCTCCTCCAATCAGGAGCAGGATCAGCTCCTGCAGCTTATCAGTCAAATTGGCGAGAGGCAGCTGCGTAGAAGTTTACTCCTCCCCAGCGCCATATTGTGGGAGAGCAGATGCATAGAATAAGTCTTAATTCCAGTAACTTAGTCTAGTCTCAGTTGCTCCCCACAATACATGTTATATAAATTGAACATGCAAGGTACATTGAGAAAATCTGAAAGCTTCCAACTCCTAAACACCATCATTGGGCTAAATTTATACCCCTTAGTGCCATTAACTTTGATTTGGCCATTATTTAGCATCTAATATAATTTCTATTTTTTAGTTTTATAGCTGATTATAATCCTGAGGGTTACATGAACAGGTAAATGAGGCTAGAATTCTCAAGAACAAATACTAACATAAAGGAAACTAATACTTGCTACTATATGATAAATCACCACCAATAACTGGCTTGTTATATAAAATTTATAAGAATGTTTTTTATTGTTCAATGGCAGGTGTATGAAAATTATATTGATAAATCAAGAACAGCCTACATTATGAGAAAACATGTTTTCCAAATGGGAGGTTTGCATGTATCTCAAAGATGTTATTAAAGAAATTACTATACAGAACACGAAGTTGAACTTGATGACTCACAATGTCCTTCTAATTCTGTGTCTTTCCACCATATATGTGCACTAGGAGAAGAGGCTGTCTATGAACCGGAAAGCAGGCTGCCATATTTTAAACATAATTTCACCTGTGATCTCTAGTACACACATTGTCTTCTGGCGCTATGACCACGTGGTTCACTGAACCCAACTAGAAAACTTTCAGGTGCTTATGAAGATTAGATAATTATTATTTCCTGGTAAATGAAAATGGGCTCTGACATCAACAACTAAATTTTTCCTTTGTGTTTCTTTCTCTATTCTAAAACAAAACAAAATGCCACTTTATCTAATGTATGAAATTGTTTTGAAAAGTAAGTGATTAATAAGTTTTAGCATATTTAGAAAATAAAACGTCATATACTTAAAATTTAAGACTGGAAACACCTTCTGATCAGATTTCTATCTTTGTAATCTATGTTTATTTTCCTAACTTTGGCAATATCTTAACTATAAGTATTTAATGCTTGTTGGTGATGGAGTTAATGGAGCTATGAATGGCACTTAAACACTTTTTCTTGTATAATACTTTACAAGTAAAAAGTGTGCATTTACAAGGGAAATCCATTTCTGACTGAAATTTAGTTTTTTGTTCATTATCTAGGTAGGGGCATTTTAACCTTTAGAAATTATTATAATTTTATATTGAATCATTATATTGACACTTACTAGATTAATATACTTTAAAATGCATTGGTGCATATTATTTGCTACACACTATTCTTTTGGCCACAGTTACATCTTGAAACTTCCTCTGTTGCCGTAAAATCACTATTGTATCATAGGATATTGTGTAGTCCTGCCACATTAGGATAATATTCAGAATATCTGCCTCTGCCTATCATTCCTAGTTACAGAAGACATGACATGCTGCAACATACAAAGTCAGTCTTGGCCCCCAAATTCTTGTAGATGTTTACTTTTTAATAGTATGTTTATTTGAGAGAGAGAGAGAGAGAGAGAGAGAGAGAATGAGCAAGCATGTACATGCTCCCCAACTTCCTGGGGTGGCCCAGGCTGAAGCTAGGAGCTGAGAACTCAGTCAAATTAACCCACATATATATGTCATTGGAAAGCAGTTACTCAAGCCATAACGACTGCGTCCCAAGATGTATACCAACATGACCTGCAGTCAGGAGCCAGAGATTAGAATCAAATTTGATAAGAGCTTCAGGCTTCTCAGCTACTAGACAAAACAGCTGTCCCTTATGCAGTTATTAATGTAATATCTTAACTTTGATTTTTCATGTTTTGCTATTTTATGATCCATTATAATTAAATTTTACGCCAAGTTTTTCATAAATAGAGGATCTAGGGAAAGGTTAGAAACAATTATTCATAAAATGTGGAAAGTGCTGTTATAAAAATTTTCAAAGTGCATTTTACTTTAGAGAATACCTGCAAAAAAAGATGATATGTAGAAATACAAGAAAAGATAAAATTAAGTGAAATACATATTCAATAGTTTCAGAAATGATTGTATTTTATATAGCATATGCAAAATAGATAATAAAAATAAGAATATATTTTGGATGCAGATATGGATAGAAATTCTTAAAATGTACACTTGCATGTATTTTGATGCATAAATATGTGCGTATCTGTCAGAGGAACTAGGGGTAATGCCCTCAAATATGTTCACTAATTTGTCATTTAAATTTATGGTTAAGATGTCCTATTACTATAGAGTCACATAATTGGTCACAGAGGAAGAATAGGTCCTTATTTTCACTACACCAGAAAATTACTCTATAAAATTCACGTATAGTAAAATATAGTTCAAGTATAGTAAAATCTAAAGCTGAGCTGATAGATTTATACTTCCTAAATCATGGAATATTTTTGAATAACATTTTTCTAGTTGCTAAACAAAAAGTATAAAATGATATTGAGATCCAACAAAGTTATTACAAATATTATAGTAGAGATTTTCATCAAGAAAATATCCACTGGAAATTTAAAACTAAATTTTGCCCAAACTGAGCAGTAAGCTCACTTAATGACAAAAGCATGAGTTAAATTATCACTAAATCACTTTATTTTTGACTATTTATAAAATAAAAATATAATAATCCTCTGTTATATGCCAAGAATCCTATTAGATTCTGAGATTACCTTGGTGAAGTGATTACATTTTCTACCCTTATATAGTTTCAGGACCACTGAGATAGAGGACATTAAATAAAAAAAATACATTTAAATCCTCTAATCATCATTATAGTAAGTGTATAAAGGAAAATTGGAAGGAGTGGATGTTAGAAACTTGGACATTCAAGCCAATCACTTTCTTTCAAAATAATGATACCTAATTTCAAAAGCAACCATATTTTGTTTGTCTTAGATTCCTTAATATAGACTTTATAATTTGAGCTATCAGATATATTTGATAATATATATTGGACTAATGAGTTTGATAAAATTATTGATGAAATCTGGTAGACTTTGCCACATATATCCAATTTAAAAAATAGTAATAAACTCAAACAATTCAAATAGTCTGAATACTCAAAACATTTTCAAATTCTGCTGCAATGGCGAGGGCTGGGCCTGGAGCCAAGAACATTGCCTGGGTGCCCCATATGGGCGGAAGGAGCTCATGCACTTTGGCCATCTTCCACTGCTTTTCCAGGTGCATTAGCAGGGAGCTGGATCAGAAGTGGAACAGCCAGAACTGGAATTGGTGCCTATATAGGATGCTGGCACTGTAGGCAGAAGCTTAATATACTCTTCCACACCACTGGCCCCCAGTTTCTACCATTTCTATTTAAGTTTTACTTATTTATTTGAAAGGCAAGGTTATAGAGAGAGAAGGAGAGACAGAGAAAGAGAGATCTTCCATAAGCCAATTCATTTCTTTCTTTCTTTTTTTTTTTTTTTTTTTTTTTTTGGATAGGCAGAGTTAGACAGTGAGAGAGAGAGAGAGACAAGAGAGAGACAGAGAGAAAGGTCTTCCTTTTTCCGTTGGTTTACCCCCTCCAAGTGGCCGCTAAGGCTGGTGCGCTGCACCAATCAGAAGCCAGGAGACAGGTGCTTCCTCCTGGTCTCCCAAGCAGGTGCAGGGCCCAAGGACCTGGGCCATCCTCCACTGCCTTCCCAGGCCACAGCAGAGAGCTGGTCTGGAAGAGGAGCAACAGGACAGAATCCGGCGCCCAGGCTGGGACTGTAACCCGGGGTGCCATCGCCACAGGCAGAGGATTAGCCTAGTGAGCAGTGGCTCCAGCTAGCCAATTCATTTCTAAAATGTCTGCAATGACCAGAGCTGGACCAGGTTGAAGTCAGGAGCCTGGAACACCATCAGGCCTCCATGGGGGTGGCAGAGACCCATGCACTTGAGTCATCTTGCACTGCCTGCCCAGGTCATTACCAGGGAGCTGGATCAGAAGCTGAGCAACTGGGACTCAAACCTGCATCCATAAGGGATGCCAGTGTTGCAGGCAGCAGCTCAATGTGCTGTATCACAAAACCAGCTCCAAGTTTTCATCATTTTTAATATCTCACATTGGTATTATATATTTGTCATAATTAGTAAATGAATATTAGTATACTTACTAAGAATAGTAATTAGTAAGACAGTTCTTTATTCAGAATTCCTCGCATTTGTCTTATGCCCTTTTTCTTTTCCACGTTACATATGGCTGTTAGCTCTCCTCCAAGTCATCCTGACTGTGGCTTCTTAGACTTGCCTTCTTTTGAGCTGTATTGGCCAGGTATTTTGTATAATATCCCTCAATTGTGATTTATTGAATGTTTTCCTCTTGTGCAAGCCAAATATGTTTGGAGGAGAAAGACTGCACAATTAATCTTCTTTGCTTAAAGAATGAAAACTCTGAAGTACCATTGATATCACATCATATTGAATATGATTGATCGCTGCCCATGCTAACCTTGATGACGTGGCTTGAGCTAGTGTTGTCATACTTCACCTCTTTAAAGTTACTCTTTTTTTTTTTTTTTTCCTCATTTCATTTCCAGACTGTATTCTTGGTAATATGTTAAGATGGTATTTAATTCTGCAAGAAATTGCTGATCTGTTCTCCAAAGTGACAGTATGTTTTTTTTTTTTTTTCATTCTACCAGCAATCAACAAGACTTCCCATTATTTCACTTCTTACCAATATTTAGCATTGTGAGTTCTCTGGATTTTAGCTTTTCAAATAGATGTTTAGTGCATCTCACTGGCAATTTCATTTGTAAAATCCTAATGAGAAATTACAGGAGCACCTTTTCTTATGATGATTTACCATCTGTACATATTACTTCATGAGGTGCTTGCTAGATATTACCCATATTTTAAAATGGGTATTATTGACAATTTAAAAACAAATCCTTTATCAGCTATGTAGTTTGCTAATATTTTCTGTTAATCTCTTCCAGAAAATCACAGTTTTAATAGTCAAAAATTTCATTTTGTTTCATGATTTATGTTTCTAGTGTTATACCAAAAAACATATTGCCAAGCCCAGGGCCACTTTGATTTTTAACATATATGAAATTTATATATGTATTTTATTTAATAATGATTCATTTTATGAAAGGAGTAATAATGTTCATATATTTGCTCATTTTTAACATGTAGGTTTCCAATTTTCCCAAGAGCAATGATTGAAAAACTCTCCTTTTGCCTTTGAGTTACAATTGCTTCATTGCAAAAATGGTCAGAAATAGTTGTGAGGGTACCTCTGGGCTATAATCTGTTCAGCTGACTTATGCATATACATTATTTTATATACCATATTGCATTAATTATTGTTGGTTTATCGTAAGCCTCGAAATCAGAAGAGTGAATTCCCCAGCTTTTTTGCTATTGGTATTCACTATTGTCGTGGCTATTCTAGTCTTTGAGATGAATCTCAACTTCTCAATTTTTCACTACTAATACATTGGAGAAATAACATAATTTCTTCATCTGAAAAACAGGGTCTATAATTTCTCTTATAATCTATTGTGAGCAGCAAAATTAACAGAAATTAATAGAAAGATTAATAGAAGAGGTCCCTCACTCTCTCTGGCTCTCCTCTCTGTAACTCTATCTTTCACATAAAGAATAAATAAACCTTTTTTTAAGAAAAAAGTGGAAAGTGAATTACGTGTTATATGTGAGAATACTATACTGTCTTTGTAATAATTCAGTAAATTTAAAACTCTTCTAAAATTTAAGAAAAAGACATATATTTAAAAAGTTAATGTAACAAAAATCTGTACGCAGATTTTTGTGTGCAAATAGTTTTCATCTCCTTTGGGCAATCACAACCATAATATGGTTTGCAATTGTTTGAACATATGATAAGAGTTTGTTTAATTTTATAAAACATCACAAAGCTATTAATTTTCATAGGAACATTATCCACAATTGTGGAAACTTGAAAGCATTCTAGGTGTCTTTTAGCAGGTGAATGGATAAATGATGGCTCATCCCAACAATGGAATGTTGAATAATGACCCAATTTCTCGGGCTCCTGCCACCCATGTGGAAGACCTAGATGGAGTTCTGGTCTTCTGCTTCAGCCTGAAGTATCCCCAGCCATTTTGATCATTTAGGGAGTGAAAGAGGTAATAGAAAAGTTTCACTCCCTCTCTTCCCAACCTCTGCCACTCCATTTTCAAATAAATAGATAAATAAATAAATCTTTAAAAAAAAAAGCATCCATGCCTAAAACGGCAACATTTGCTTTAGCTTCAAAATGTTTTTTACCACATTAGGATTTAACCTTTGGCTTTTAATATACATATTTGCTATGTAAATCACTGCAAAATGTCACTATTTTAGCAAAGAACATTTTGTATGGAAGCTAAAACATAAACAGTGGAAAGGAAATTTCACCTAATTGGAAAGAAAAGCTTAAAAATCATATTTTACTCTAAATTAAATGTGACTAAAAAGGAGAATAAACTGTAAAGTAAAGCAGAATATATATTATCTCTATTACATATGGATCATTTGATTTTGAAAGAACTAGATAATGAAATCTTGTAATAATTGAAATTCTCATTTTCATGTCTACAAAATGAGAACAGGAATGATGATGGCAATCATGTTGTGAATACACATGTTGTGATGAAGGTTACACACTGATATATGAGGGGTCTTCAGATAGTGCATGGAAAGTGGATTTAAATGATAATATACATTTTCACAAACTTTTGAATGTCTATCCTATATGCATAAATACACACAGATGTGTGATACTAACACAAATAATCTACTTTAGGTTATTTACAGAAATCCATTTTATTTTATCTCAAACTAAATTTCTATATAAATGCTTTTTAATTCTAGCTATTGAAAATTTGAGGCCTTTTTCAAATTCATTTGAAAGACAGAAATGGAGAGAGAGAGAGAGAGAGAGAGAGAGAATCTTCCATCCGCTGGATCACTCCTCAAATGGCCACAAAGAGCCAGACTGAGACAGGCTGAAGCCAGGAGCCAGGAGTTTCTTCCAGGTCTCCCCCATAGGTCCAAGTAGTTGGGCCATCGTCCACTGCTTTACTGGTGCATTAGCAGGGAGCTGGATCGGGAGTGGAGCAGCTGGGATTTGAACTGGCATCCATATGGCATAGGCAGAGGCTTAGATTTCTACACTACAAGGCCAGCTCTGAGGCCTATTTTTTGGATATTTTTTAAACAATTACAGATATTTTTTTCAAAAGAAATACAAATAGCCAACTAAAAAAAGAGAAAAACTGTTCAGTATCACTTGTCCTAGGGAAATGTAAATGAACACAGTGGAGTATCATTGGACTCCAGTATTGTGGTTATTATTTTTAAAAAAATTGCAAATGCTGGTAAGGGTCTGTGAAATGAAAACCAAATGCACTGTTGGTGGGAATGCAACTCAGTACACACAGCATGGAGATTTCTCAAAAAATAAAACTAGATTTACTGTATGACCCAGCTTTTCCAGTTCTCAGAATATATCCAAATACATGAAGTCAGTGACTGAAAGAGATACTCCCATATTTTTGCAGTAAATTTCAAAAATTAGTATATATATGTGCATATGTGCATAAATAATATTTATCAATAAAGTGAAAATAACAAAGTATTATAAATGATTAAAGTTTTGTATTCTTTCTGATCTCTTACAAGGATTTTCTGTATTACTTGAAATATTTTAATTAAATGGCAAAAAGGAAAATTTACAGTGACAAAATTAACAAAATATTACAGACTAAATTTATTCTCTAATAATTTAGGCATGCTGGAAAACTGCTATAAAATTATACAATTTTAGGTACCTGAATAATGAGGAAAACAAAATTCAGACTTCCTCTTGCTCCTGAGCCTCACCCTGTGATGCACAGCATCCTTCAGCTCGTCTGTGAGATTCAGACTATCTTGTGATTCACTCCAACCCCTAACATCAGTGACTCATCCCCTTTCTCTACATTCACTCCATATCTGATTATGTATTCCATTTGAACTAGACAAAGCCAAGGGATAGAAATAAGATGATTATCCAGGAATAGGATGAAGGTGCATTTTCACATTATTTCTTATCAAAACATTCAGAAGCATATCATGATTTACAGGCACATGAAAGGGATGCCCAGTCTTGAATTCTTAGTTTGAACAGAGCTTTCTGTAGAAATTGACATTTTAAGTGTCATCTTTATTTTACTTTGGTGACTCTCTTTTTTTTTCCCCAAGAGTTGTCTTTATATAATTTTTCTCTCTTAACTCTTATAAACTCACTGTAACATTCAAATCCATCTGGTCCTATAATGTCAGTCAATTCTAGTTACCAAGGTTACCAATGATACTGTGATCATCAAATTTGGTAAACTGATTTCATAGTTTTTGCAAGCAGTAACTAAAAATTATTTTCTCCTTTGTTTTCCATAACAAAAGAAAAAGTTAGCTTGAAATATCTTCTTTCACCTTAATTTTGAATATTACAGTTCTTTTTTTCTTTAAAAAATATTTATTTTTGGTTTAGTTTTGGAGTGACGAAGAGAGGCAAAGAGAGACAGAGAGAGAGAGAGAGAGAGAGAGAGAGAGAGAGAGATTCTATAGGTTCGCCACCCAAATGCCAGCAATGGGGCTGGTGCTAGTTGCTAGACTCAATCCAACTTTCCCATGTGAGTGGCAGGGACTCAGTTACTTGAGCCATTATAGCTGTCTCCCAGGGTCCAAATTAGCTAGAAGATGGAGTCAAGAGTCAGAGGAGGGTATTGAACGGCAGTCGCATGTGGGATGTGGGTGTCTTAGCCACTAGGCAATATGCCACCCATTGAATATGATTGCTCTCAAAATCTGTATCTTTTACATTTTTCACCTATCACTTTGGTAAATCCCATGACCTATTGGTAACCGCATTACAAATATTTTCTTTTTAAATTTGTTGTGTCTTCTCCACTGCTTCTATCTCACTATTAACTTAAAAAGTTACCATTTTGGCTCTTTTCTGGACTTCTTTCTAGAATTTTTATCCTTCACACTGCTAGTAGCTACAATGACATTTCAAAAACCCGCATTTTCATTTAATTCCTGCCATTTAAGTCTAATATTTGCTGTGGAAAATCAGTTGTATATCTTCTAGAATGCAGGCATAAAACTCTAGAACATTTTTCTATCTCTTGATTTTATTCACTTAACATATATATTTCCTTTTTGCATATGTTTGAACAGTGAAACACAAAATGCCTAGAAATAAAAAAGCTGTTTGCTGGGGAGGTCATCCTTCATTGTGGGGAGTAAAATGACAAAGACCCCTAGAATACACACTTAACTGCAGAATCATTAGGAGCTTCCTAATTCTTATTATTTTGTTTCGAGCATAAGTAAAAATTAGTCACATAAGGGCCGGTGTCGTGGCATAGCCAGTAAAGCCGCAACATGCAGTGTCAGCATCCCATATGGGTGCCAGTTTGTGTTCTGGCTGCTTCACTTCCAATCTAGCTCTCTGCTTTGGCCTGGGAACGCAGTAGAAGATGGTCCAAGTCCTTGGGCCCCTGCACCCACATGGAATACCTAGAGGAAGTTCTTGGCTCCTAGCTTCAGATTGGCACAGCTCCAGCCACTGCGACCACCTGGGGAGTGAACCAGTGGATAGAAAACCTCTCTCTCGCTCCCGCTCCCTCTCTCTTTCTCTCTCTGTCTCTCTGCCTCTGCTTCTCTGTAACTCTGCCTTTCAAATAAACAAATAAATCTTAATATAAAAAATTAGTCACATACATTATTTCGAATCCTCACTCAGTTATCTTTAACTGAGTGATTAATAGACAAGCATTTTATAATTGAATCATTCATTTTTTGCAAAAATATTTAAATCTATATTTTAGTTTTTAAACAGATCATTTAAGATGATTTTTATATTTGAATCAGAGAAATATTATTTATGTTTCCTAAACCACCGAATTTAAGTTGGACTTTAATTACTAGGCTAATCTAATTACAAAGCTAAAGTAAGTCATACAGCGCTCATCATTCGAAATTACACAGTAACCATCTTGTGGAATACAATCCTGGTAGCATAGAAACCAAGCAATGATATCATTTGATATCATTTTAAGTATCTGCAATGCTATGAATGATTCCCATCATAGTCTCTAGATCTGATGGCGGGGGTAAGGTGGGGTACTAGGGAGGGTTCTAAGCTCTAGAATTTGTAAAATAGTAGGCATTGTATTGCATGGAATGAAAATACTACCCTACTACCCGATCCCAACTCCTAAACACATTATAAACATTCTTATATATTTGCAAGTAAGACTAATACCATTTGGACTCGCTTTTTTGGCTAGAGTTTGAAAGGTGTCAATTTAAGTAAAAGTAAATGTAATTGTTCTCACCTTTTTATTCCAAATGACAGCACCTTATTCAAACTTATCCATATGTGATATATATATATATATTTATACACTATTCTAGTTTCCAATAAAATTCAAAGCATTTCCTATTCACTATGTATAGATGCAAATTGACCTCACAGAATTTTTTTTTAAATGGCAGTTTTTTTTTCTGGATGCTATTTTCATTTATTTAAATTTCCATGAGGCAGAAATGCAATGCATCAAGCTACTTTCCCTTTGAAAATACAATTGCACAATAATTAGGGATCCATCGAATTTTGAGAAGTACAGGATTAGCCCCACAGTACTGCAAGCTCACATCTGCAGCCATCTAAAAATGTCACACCGACCTAGTTTTGCATCAATGCAAATGTAATTTATTTCCTAGCATTTACACGTGAAAATAAAAATATGGTTCTCTGGGTACACACATTTACTATTTGATTTTTTTGTATCTTTTTCAACTAGGCTTCTGGGGAAATAGCACACCTGTGCAGGTTGGCACTACTGTATGTTTGTGACACACAAGCACAAAAGTATTTTAATATTGCTTCATGATTCTTCCAGTTTTCCTCAATTAACATTCTCTTCACAATGTCTTCACTGTTCATTTCAAATATTTCCTATCCATTTTCCATCAAACTCTACATCTTCATAAATTGTCTCCTATTTCACAGAGAAAACAGATGATCCTTCAAAGTAATTTCTTCAACTTTTTGCCACCAAAGTCACAACATTAACAGTCTGTAATCACCTTCCTTATCCTTCACCCTGCCCTATACTATATCCACTGCAGTTTATCTTCTTCTGTTTTTCTTTACAATCTTCTATGCATCATTTTCCTCATGATTTAAACAGGCTGAATATATATATATATATATATATCCAAATCTCTTACATAAATGTATATGTAAGAGATTTGGATATGGCCCTCTTCCTTGCCATCCTGTTTCTCACCATCTAGTCATCCCATTTCTTTCTTATCCCTTAGATCAATACCTGTCAATATCCTATAATCCTACTATCTTAGTATTTTCACACTCCACCAGTGTTTGTTATATTTGCATAGGCATTGCACTCACCAGTATGTTTTTACCCTGCAACCGGAATAATATCATTAAAATAAACACCCTCCCATGTTATTGCACTACTTGAAATTGTGGGGAGCAACTGGGAGCAACTCGGACTAGACTAAATTACTGGAATTAAGACTTATTCTATGCATCTGCTCTCCCACAATATGGCGCAGAGAAGGGAGAAACAGCTTCTACACAGCTGCCTCCAGTTCAACCAATAAACTGTAGGACCTGCTCCTGATTGGAGGAGAGCAGCGTACTCGGCGTGTGGGTAGCAGAGTTGGGATTGGTGGAAGAGGACTATAAAGGAGGAGAGAGACAACATGCACCGGGAACATCTATCTGAAGGAACACCTGTGCAGCCCCCGAGAGAACCGGCCAGCAGTGTGCGCTCCCCCGCAGAAGTGGGGAAAGTGGCAGGGGGAACCGCCCTTCCACGGAGGTGGAAGGGACGGTAGCCAACCCGGGAAGAACCAGCAGCAAACCCGGGGAGGGCCGAGCAGACAAAAGAACAGCGCAGGGTCCTGTGTCGCTCCTCCACGAAGACGGGGAGCGACAGAAATATTCAAGATTTTCCCATAGTTCTCAGATAAATCATGTTACTTTTCTTATAATACCTGTCTCTTATTGATATAATCTCTCTAAATCAAGAACGTGTCTTTCTTCATAATTCCTTATCTATCTGGAACTGGAAGCTTTACTTCTCTTACTTTCTTTAAGCTTTCCATGTCAATATTCCCTCAAAAATCCTGGATAGAAGTTTTCTCCTGGAATACTCTTGCTTGGGAATTTTTTCAGATGATTCAGTTTTAGCATCTGAAGTTAAATCTTGTTTCCTAGATTGGATTAAATGTCCCTACTACATATTTTATAGCTTTCTATATTTCTTTTTAAAAATTATTTCTTTATTTTTATTTATTTGAAAGTCTGAGTTACACACACAGAAAGAACTTCTATCTGCTGGTTCACTCCCAAGATGGCAATAATAACTGCATCCCGGTCTTCCATGTTGGTGGCAGGGACCCAAGTATTTGGGCCATCATCTACTACCTTTCCAGGTGCATTAGCAGAAAGCTGGATGGGAAGTGGAACAGTTGGGACTATAACAGGTACTCCAATATGCCCAAGTCTCACATGGCATCTTAACCAGCTGTGCAACAACTGGCCCCTGAATTACATTTTATAGATTGATAATACCCAGAATTGAATTTTAAAGAGATTATGTATGCTCAATTTTTATTTCCATGATATCTAGATTATCCATAAGGATATTAGATTTATCATAAATACTTAATATGAATTACCAAGTTAATCATATAATATAATGACATAAATAATTTATTTAAATAATATTTAATTGATATACATTGTATAGTACAAAATGTTGGAATTAGGAATCTGACAAATCTGAATTTGAATTCAAGTTATAACATTTCCTCAGTGAAAATAGGTACAAAACTATCAGTTACCTTTTATTGAATGAATGGTTTATACTTACATAGTATAATTTAATCTCCAGAATTTCCACATAAAGACGTGTTGTATTTTCCCCAGTGCACCCCCATGAAAGTGGAGGGGATGGAAGCTCTTGTTGCCTAAGGAGATAGAATAAATGCAAAACATAACTGAGCGTCAAGGAGCCTGTTTGTCATCATCCTCATATACCTTTACTCTCAGAATTTGACTTTTCTTGTGAACTTGACAGTTTATTTCTTGATTTATTAAAATATATAGAAAGAGAACAGATTTCATGTATTTAATATGTACAATTTTAAATCCACAATAATACTCCCTACCTATTCTCTGTTCTTCCCTCCCTCCCTCCCTTCCTTCCTATTCCTTCCTTTTTTTAAAAAATTTTTGCCATAACACACTTTCAAGTTACTTTATAGTCACAGGCATAATCCTCCACTAAATAAATAATTCAACAAGTAGAAAGGAGAAACACAACTGTTTTGAAGGAATAATGACAAGGGCTATAAATGATAATAAAATCTCAAAATGTCAATTTCATTCATATACATTATATTATTGTACTGCTAATCAAATATTAGTGCGGTTTATACAAAGAAGTTCATCAATAATTGACAGGAACAGGCAATATATTAAATCTCAGAATTCCTTTTCATCTTCTGTCTTCTGGAAGCACAGATGCCCTCCTAGAGAAATGATGCTCTGGCTCCGCTTTTCAAACTGCCAGTCAGTGGTTAAAGAGAGATGTATAACCATATGCTTCTATTTATAGTCCTTTCAGTACTTCACTTCATGCTTTCTTCTTCCTCTTTGCCTGTCACTCTCGCATTATTTCCGCAGCAGAACTTCCTGAGTCTATTAGGTGTGTGTTACCCTTATCACCTGGATTGCAATTGGGAGAAACATGCTTGTCACAAACTGGCATTTTAAAGCTTATGTTTGCATGAAAATTTTACATGAACATTTTATGTAAAACATGTTTATTGTTTTTGTTTGTTTGTTTTGAAGTGTTTTTCTAGAACTAATTAGAGGTGGAGCACACTTACCTAAACAAAATCGAAAGCTCAGAAAATAGAAATTGTGGCTGTTGCTGCTTCAGATAGATTGATGGTGTAAAGAGAGCCCTCAAGAGACTGCAGTAAGTTGTTGGCTTATAGTGTCTTGAAGCCAAAGCTTTTCATAAGGGGATGAGTTTGCAAAGCTGAAACAGATCAACAGATCTATGCCATGTTTTCCTGTATTTGTTTACCAATGTAAGTCCCCAGATTCTGGTCACACTCTCCTTAGAGTGTTTACTCTAGTTTGGTATAAGAAAAGAATTAAATGTTTTCTATTTCATTGAGTAGTTCAGTAAAAAGTTTACTAACACTGTCTATTTTTCTATTCAAAGGAGTATTTAAAATACTCAAGATAAAATTCCACTTTCATCACAGCTACTTGCATATTGGGAAAAAAAAAAGCCATCTCCCAGGAATCTCTGAACAACAGCTCTGCTTGGAAATTTCCAGTAATACTCAAAGACCATTTTGAAGCAACTCTTTAAGACATTCTTGTGATAGACTATAAAGGAAAATTGGTCCAACATGACCAACAGATCAATCTCAGTTCTGAGTCTAGTGGTTCTCTACACCTCTTTTGTAAATGGAAAAACAACATGCAAGCAGCTATTAGTGCAAGAATGGCACCCACAACCCTCATTGTATGTGGTGAATTGGACACTAACAGAAAATATCTGTGTGGACTTCTACAGAGAATGTTGGGCTTTGGATACAAACGTTAAAATGAATACATTAGACTTTCAAGTCATTCCCCAGATTTGTCCTTTGCAAATTCAGTTTGGGGACATCCTAGTAATTTCTACAGAATCATCTCTTCAATCTCTAGAATTAAATTTGATGAATGCTTCTGAAGCACTATTCATTGATTGTCTGCAAAACACCATGATTGAAGATCAACTACTTTTCGATTACAAGCTGAAAGGCATGCAAACAGTTAATTCTCAGTGGCTGGATGTTGGAACACATTATTTTATCTCAGTAGTGACAAGTGGTCCATCACTGTGTCAACTGGGACTTCGACTAAATGTAACAGTGAAACAGCAGTTTTGCCAGGAAACCCTAGGTGTAGAATTCTGTTCTGGACATGGTAAATGCCTTAGTAATATTTGGAACAAGTCATACAGCTGTCAATGTCAAACTCCATATTCTGGAAAATACTGTGAAGAACTTGATGTATGTTATTATAAGCCATGTAAAAATAACGGCAGTTGCATTAGTAGAAGAGGAGAATGGAATAAGCATGGATATGAATGTATCTGTAACCCACCATTTACAGGTAAGTTTATCTTTTAAAAAACTCACAAATTTGGCCGGTGCCGCGGCTCACTAGGCTAATCCTCCACCTTGCGGCACTGGCACACAGGGTTCTAGTCCCGGTCGGGGCGCCGGATTCTGTACCGGTTGCCCCTCTTCCAGGCCAGCTCTCTGCTGTGGCCCGGGAGTACAGTGGAGGATGGCCCAAGTACTGGGGCCCTGCACCCCATGGGAGACCAGGAACAAATTTTGTTCATTATTCATTGTTAATATATTGGGGGAATTGACATCATTAATTGTTTAAATGCAATGCAAATGCATTTTTATCTTGTGGAAACATTGATTTTATTTTATTTTCATAGGGAGAAATTGTTCAGAAATAATTGGCCGATGTCAAGCACATATCTGTTTCCATGGGAACTGTAGCAATATTATTGCAAATAGTTTCATTTGTGAATGTGATGAAGAGTTTTCAGGTAAAATATGCATGTAATAATTTTAATTTTCTCTTATTCATCTTAAAGTAAATTTGAAATGCTTTATTTATTAATTAAAATATAATTTTAGAGATTATATACCATGATCTTCTTAATGGGTAGGTTTAATATTTGAATTTCGTTAGTGTAATTAAATTATTATACTGCCAGATATTCCATAAAATTCATTTCAACACTTGTTCACATATTTTTACAATAATATATATATATATATATATATAGACAGGCAGAGTGGACAGTGAGAGAGAGAGAGACAGAGAGAAAGGTCTTCCTTTGCTGTTGGTTCACCCTCCAATGGCCACAGCGGCCAACGTGCTGCGGCTGGCGCACTGCGCTGATCCGAAGGCAGGAGCCAGGTGCTTTTCCTGGTCTCCCATGGGGTGCAGGGCCCAAGCACTTGGGCCATCCTCCACTGTACTCCCGGGCCACAGCAGAGAGCTGGCCTGGAAGAGGGGCAACCGGGACAGAATCCGGCACCCTGACAGGGACTAGAACCCGGTGTGCCGGCGCCGCAATGTGGAGGATTAGCCTATTGAACCGTGGCGCCAGCCACAATAATATATTTTTCTTAAGTACTCAAATATTTTTAGAAATCTGTACATATCTTACACAAAATTTACATAATTTTGTCTACCTTTATTTCTTAAGTAACATGTCACTAAAAACAGTTTCCTTTTATGAACAGTAAATGTTTTTATTCCATTTCAATTTAGTTTAATATACTGAAATGAAATAATTGCTTAAATCAACAGTTATCTTACATATTGGTTAAATGTTTCACCAGTGAAAAGTTTCTTTAAACCATTCCCATCTTATCTAAACTTTCTCAGTTTCCAATTTTCCTGGAAACGTAGTTCACTCTCAATCTGTTTCTCCCTCTTCAAAATGTCTTTAGGCAATGGTATCTCCAGCCACAATTAGATACCTAAAGCTTTCTTTTATAGCTGTGAAAGAACATCTTTTTCTATCAAATTCCACAGAACAGGAGATTTTCTGAGTGTTTCTCTTCCAGATCTCTCCCACCTGACAGAGTTGCAAGAAATTTAAAAAATTGCATACTTCACTGATTACTTTTACATAGTTTGAAGTTTTAATAGTCATAAAGCAGACAGCAAGAACTATTTTCAAGTAAATATTTTTAAAATTCTATTTTCTTTAAAGTCTTTAATATTTTTGGGATAGGCTATTAATAGAAAGATATTTTACAATATCTTATAATAGCCTATATACATATGATGACTGTATAATTTATTTTCCAATGACATTTTTAAGCAAAAGTGGCAGATAAAAGCAGTTATAACCATAATACTGGAAATATTTATTGACTTGTATCAGTGTTATTCAATGGGCTGACACAAAATAGTTCTAATAAATATTATTTTTAAATAAATTTGTTTGTGATGAAATCAATTGTAACTATACCTCATCATCTTAGAAGACAATTTAAAAAATATATTGGGAACTCAGCATTACAAAATGAATACAAGCTGTGTAGCCACATTTATTTCGCATAATGTACCAAATATACTTCTATTACGTTTTCATAGAATCAACTTACTGCCTTTCCCTTTTGTGTGGTTTGTGCTAGAATGTCAAAAAGAAAGCAATTAAAGGTTGGAATTGAAATTCTAGAAAGAATTTTGTGTATTGTCTGTCTCTGTGTGTTTGTGTGTTTATGTATATATGTATTGTGTATAATTTATAAAACTTATTTTAAGATTGATTGGGGTAGTTTTAATTTATTTATATTGCATTTTTTAAAATGAGCTCTATTTTTATTACTTTATTGAAAAATATCAGCAAATATTCTTTTCTAACACTTTGTTAATAAGCAATATACATATCAAGAAATGCACAAAAGTGAACAGATCAAGGGTTTTTTGTCATCTCACCACCCTCACAATAAATACCCAAATTAAGAACAAAACATTGCTATGTCCCAAGAGTCTTCACCTCCTCCCCCATTTCTTTCTTCATTTTAATGCGTAAATCAAAGATATGTCGTCATTTACATGGTAAGATTCAATGAAGCAACATTTATAACTATATACCAAATGATCTAACGTTCACACAATTTTTATCTTCTACATATTAACCACAACAAGTAATAGAAAGAATGACATTTTTCTTTTTGGATATGGCTTATTTCACCTAACACAATAATATCCATTTGCATCGATTTTGATGCAAATGTCAGGATTTTGTTCTTTTTTATGGCTGAGAAATATCCCTATAAGGCTTCCACAAAACACACCATACACTGAAGAAAGGAAAAGATTTTATTGGAGAAAACCCAGCAGACCCAAGGGAAGGGGCAAGGAAGGAGAAAGAGAGAAAAAGGAGAGAGAAAGGAGAGAGAGGAGCCAAGAGAGGATAGACAAGAAGAGAGAGGAGAGAGGAGGAGCCAGGAGCTCCATGTGTTCAGGAACAGGTCCTTAAAAACTTTGCCTGAGGGCGGGTAGGGAAGCAGGAACAGCTAATCCCATTAGGATGGGGGTGGAGCTTGACACAGGAGGTTGGGCCATGTGGCCACCTGGCTTTCAGCAATGGAGGCAGGGGTTAGATCACGCTATAGATAAGACTGAGCCATTTTCCTAACAATCCCACCATACTTTTTTAACATATGGTTTCCTATTTTAGTTTCTCATAAAATTAACTATAATTAATTTCAAAGTGGCATTTACTATTACTAAATTTTAAATTATTAATGACTTTACTTGCGATCTTTCTTAATTATGCCATTGTGATTTAAAAGTTTTTCACTGAATACATGTTGAGGTTCCCATCATTCTTAAAACTGTCTATTGGATGGGTAGCATTCTCAAATTTGTTTTTGTATGTATATTTCATGGACCCCAAATTTACTCAATTCAGAATTTTTGCTTGCAATTTTCTAGATAATCCATATAAAATAATTGATCTCTACTTCTGATTCCTTTGAATTTTTGCTGCAAATTGAAGACTTTCTTGATTTACTTCCATTAATAGTGCAAAAATGTATCCACATAATACATCAGGCTCCTCAAAAGGGATGTCCTAAGTCCCTCTTTTGTAAAGGAAGTTTATAATATTTAAAATCTTTCCAAAACTTTGAACAGCTATCATCGAATTTCCTAAATATCTTCTATGTCTTGTGGAGGAATAATTTCATTGCTTTCTCTTAAAACAGTACACCTCATTGAAATCTTTTTGAAAAATTGGTGTCTATTTTATTGTTACTTGATAAAATTCTTGAAACAGATTTTTAAAAATATACAACTATGTATTTTTCTAGAAAGTTCATGCTGGCAGCCCTACTTTTTAGTATGATATTCCATGCAGAGTTAATATTCGTGTTTCATATTAAGTGGGTTTTTTTGGCACACATAAAATTCAGGTGTTTCCGCATCATGGGTAAAAGTCTTTTACCAATAAATGCTGTTGTCTTAGTGAAAAACAAAGTAACATGTACATGTGTTCCTCTATTTCTGTAAACTCCATTCTCTCTCATTGATCCATTTATCTTTCTTTTAGCCCATTGTAACCTCTTTATTACTGTAGAGTAATCTTAATCCTCCAACTTTTATCTTTATCAACATTGTTGCAATTATTCTTTTGGTTTTCTACATGAACTTTAGGATCACCTTTCAATTTACCTGAAAAACCCCTGATAGGGGATTAATTCATACTGTTTTGAATCTATAGTTCAATTTTTGGACAGAGATCACTCAGTTTTCTAATAGTGAACATGCTAGGTTCCCAATAACTGAGAATTTTGATAATTTTATAGTGATCTTCAATAACTTTCAGGGTATTGTAAAGGAATTGTAAGATAATTACACATATTTTATTAAGTATATATTTAAGTATTTTATATTTTGATCCACAGAAAGTGCAATTGTTTGAAATTAATTTCTAATAATTTGCTCATATACATGGAAACATAATTGATGTTTATACTATCTTGTATCCTGAGACTGTACTAAATACATTTATTAGTTCTTATCATCTTCCTAGGTTCCTTATGATTTTCTATCCAATTTTTTGCATTCTGTAAATGAAAGATTTAAAATTTCCATCTTAAATTATCCCTATGTTTTTATTTGATTATTGTACTAGCAATATAATTTTATAACAAAGAGTATATTTTTCCCTTTTTTCTTAGGATAAAATCATTAAATATTTCACCAGTATAAAATTAACTATAGGTTTTCTCATAAAGTGTAGAGTCTTTCTCTAACCACATTTTCTTCATGAATTTTAAACAGAATTGGTTGTCAAATGTGGTCAAATGCCTTTCCTGTACCTATTGAGGTGATATTACTAGGTTTTTGCATGTTTGAATCTTACAATCCAGGGGTAAATTTCAACTGGACAGTATACATTATAAATTTCATATGCTTCTGGATTTAGTTGCTAATATTTCCTACACATTTTCATTCATACTCATGTGTGATATATGGCTGATAGTTTTCTAGTAATTTTTACTATAATTGCTATGCTGCAATTTATTTTTTTAAAAAAAGATTGCATAAATATTTTCTTGCAAAAATGTTTGGTGTCATTCATCAGTGGATCGCTTGTCTATAATATAATTATTGGAATGTACTTGTTAAAAATCAATTAGTTTAACAGATTATAGCAATATTCAGATTCATGTGAGATTTTGAGTTGTGGTTTTCAAAGAAGTTTGTTCAATGGATACATATATTATTGAATTTTTAGTGTGATTATGATTTTGAATGTTGACAATACTCTGTCTAGCAGAGGTTTACTTTGTACTTCTATTTGGAGATTATTAGACATCTTGGATTTATAAGGTAATATTTTCTATCACTTCTGGGAAATTGAGGCCATTATTAATAAATTGATTTTATTTCCAAAATCTATGTTCCTTTTAGAATTGTAACTTTGTTCAGCTCATTTTTTTCCCATATGGTCACTGAGTTTGTAGGCATTTTGTTCAACCACATTTTTCCCCGTTTCTGTTATTCAGATTAGATTATTTCTGTTGATGGGTTTAGGATTTACACATAATTTCTAGTTCTGCCTGGTTTGGTTGCTCTTCAAGAACTCTGAATAGGTTTTTGCTTGTTTGCTTTTCTTACAAAGCTTTTACAGTTTTCTTTGAGATTTCTGTTCAAAAAGCAATAGCACCAATAAAAGAATTGCAAATGTCAATGTAGCTTTCTCTTTTTATCTTTTACATCTTCACAACTTATTGATTTTATTGCAACCGGCTTCTCTTCAGTAATCTAAACAACAGTGTTCAAGGAGAAATATGTAGTTTTGGACATTTAACTAAAACAAGCACAAAGTTATGTTTCTTTTAAGTAGTTCTGACTTCACCGTATTATCGTAATTCTCTAAAAATGAAATTCACATCTGTAAATGAGGATACATTAACTGGAGTCATATCCAGAAAACGAACTATTGAGAAAATTGATTTGGGTAGCTATAATAAATATATTATTTCTGCCAAAATAATTCTACATATTATTTCCTACTTAATTTTTCAAGTTACTTAAAATTCACTTTGCTTTTCAAGAAATTATTATTACTTCTCTTTGCTCTTGTTATAAAGTATAAAGAAGAATGGAGAATTATGTAAGTTTAGCTAAGAGACTCTATGATATCCTAGGTAAAATTTAATTCTTTTATATTTAATTAGTTCATCTACCATATGAAAGACATAAAGCATGGTTTCTTTTCCTGCTCTGTGAAATGAATAAGATAAGAAACACAGGATAGATGTGATTAATAACATTGCCACTGGAATTAGACTTGTGTTCCTGGCTGATCTCTACAACTCTTGGACTATTTGAACTTTAAAATATTATTTAAATTCTTTAAATTTTAATTTCCTTATCTATATAACTGGAGAATTATCAGTATTCATCTCATGGGTTTTTCTGGGGATTAAGTGAAATAATCCATGGGAAGCACTTGGTAAAATGCCAGACATTCACAGCAATAGTAAGCATGCAATTAACTTTACCTCTTGTTACTTTTGCTATTGCTTGATATAATATCTTCTCATTGAATGTTTGTTATCTTCAAGTTGCTAATCACTCAAATCCAGTATGTTTTTATTGGCATTCATGTGATTAAGTAAACAGCTTTTAATACCATTATAAACATTTCTCAATATTTCCCTAAAACACTGATCATCTTTTATAAAATAGATCTATTGATTGTGCTTTGAACAAGTCAAACCCATTCACGTTCTCTCTACTGTTGCTCATATTTTATATCGTCTCTAGAACAAAGTCCCTTTCTTTTCCTTAGTTCTTCTACCAATTTACTAGTCTCTGACTACAAAACCTGTGATCTGTTTTAATTTATAACCCCCTATAAGCTATTGAATATGTTTTTGGTAATGACCCGATTAGGAGATATTGAGGATTTTCTTAATCTTAAAGGAACGTAAATGTATTATGATTTTCTTCTGACATACCTACTTAAGAGAAGGTGTAGACATGTTTGTCTCGGTCGTGAGCCACAGGACTGTATTTGAGTATTATTAACTTCTATTATCATATGTAGAAAGAAAGGAATCACAGGTTTCTGTATTCATTTTATTAGGACATTAGATGAAATATTGAGAAAAATGTATCATTTCTTTGAAATGAATTATACATTTTTGCTACAAATGGCCATATGGAAACTTTGAATGCTGCTTATTTTTGACTTACAGTGTGTTCAGTTTTAACATTAACTGTGAAAATTACATGGTTGTTTTCTTTGTTTTTAAAGTAAAAAAGTGCAATAACCATTTTTAGCTTTGTAAAATTGAATGCACCAATGCTTCTTCTGGTAGAATGTTGAATTGGTTATCATCAGTGACAGATGTTCTATACATTGAAGTAATTCTGCTTATAGAATTGTGACAATTTTCCACTTCTGATTTGTCAGTTGCAGTGATTTAGAAACCAGTTGACGACTGCCTGTAAATGACTGATGCTTTTCTTATATTAAGTAATTTCTGCTGGTAAAGCGTAAGTCTTTTAGTTAGTCCTTGAATTCTGTTGCAGTCTGCATATTTTCATTCTTTGTTTCATTCTAAACAGGTGTGACAATTTAAAGAATTCCACACAGAAGCATCACTCTAATTACTCTACCTTGGGACTGTGAAATGCATTTTATGGGGAAATTCCATAAACTTATTTTTCAGATGCAAGAACATTTTTGAACATATGGCTTCAACTTTTATTTCGTTCAAAAACTTAAAAAGGAATATGTAGAAAGTTGAGTTTACAAAATGTTTTACCTTAATCTTACAGGTAACTTTGTTATTCGATTTTTCTGCTGATAATTGATGATATTATAGTTTCAGATGCTGACTATAAAAATACAATGCAAGAATTACTAAGGTAGTATAGTACCATTTCCTTTTCAATAGATACAATTATACTTGATTTCTTTAACATGCTGATTTGATTAGTTCATCAAAAATTCCATACTTTTACAACCTGCTTCATCAGGGCCAAGCTTACCTTAATAACTCAATCAACTTCATATTGTATAGGATCAGAGGAAGTTTTAGAAGTAGCTGTGATACCTGAGCATTTTCTGATTCCAAATATATATTTTGTAATAGTTTAGTGGAAGTTTTCATCAAACTTAAAAGCAACTTTAAGAACAATCTGAAATAGTAAATTAAATTAGAAAGTATGTTATAATAAGAGATCAACTGAGTAACTTTGGAAAAGACATTGTTTTGTTTATCATTCACATTAGATTTTATTCTATCTGTATATGTTTGTCTATGGCAAATCGACTTTGAAAACAGTATGTAATTGAGCTCATACCTTTGAAGGAGTACTCTTCACAGAATTTATTTTATTTTCAAAATCAAATATCATACATTGTAGTAGGTACGTTCATCATCTAGTATATAAGGTCTCTGGTTTCTCTTCAGGGGCAGGGATGAAAGAAACTGAAGTTTCTCTAACCCCATAGTGCCAGATTGCTAGCAAGCAACTGTTCATTTAAAATAGCAATCCTGATATCCTACCCCCAACAAAATTGTTCCTTAATTCATTGTACTTAATAGGCAATATAGTTGTCTAAAGAATAATTTAATTTGACATGATAAAAACTACAGAGTAAGCAGTACCTTTATTTACCAAAATCATGCAATCAGTTGCATAATACTATTTATTTATTGCATTTTTGATTTACAAACAACTCTTGCATGAATTGTTATTCCATGAAGAGATAACTGAGAGAATTGCACGTGCTCATGAGTCTGTATAAGCAGGACAGAAGTACAGAGGTATATATTTTAAGCAAGGTACAACAACACATGTTATATAACTTTCTCTCACATTATTAAAAACCACTAAATTCCTTATCAAATCTCAGATATCAACTTGAAAATATCACCTTATCATTTTCTGTATTTGTTCATAGGAAATTCATTATAGGCCACTTATCATCAATTAAACATTAAATTGCTTTCAAGTAAATGTCTTTGTCCTACCGAATTATCTTAACATAAATATATTTTGATAATTTTGCCCTAAAATTTTAATTTTTCAGTTTATTTTAGCATTTTGAAATATCTTTAATGAATAAATTCATTTCCTACTGGGATACATATAAAGAACACCAATGACAGAGAGATTTAATTATGACTGCTGTTGACTAAGTGAGACTAACTGAAGATAAGTAGCTCTTTTATCTGTTCTGCTATTCGTTTTTTTAAACCAAAATAAAGGATTCCTAGTTGAATTTGTCTAGTGGATTGATATTCACAGTGTTTCTATATGAAGATGACATTCAATACTCACTACCAGGCTATGAGGAAAGAAATAACATAACAATTAAATGCCTAATGTGTATTAGACCATTAGTGATTACTTTTTCCAAAATAGACACTGTAACTTTCTCAGTAATATTTATGTTGACTATTGCTAAAACACATCAGTCGAATATACAAATTTTGTCAACAGCTTAAACTTCTGGGTTTTTAGACCACGCTTGCAAGCATATTTTACCTTATGTCTTTGATCAATACCCTCCTCATCCTTGGCCAAATTGCAAGTCTCTCATTGCTTTTGATGTTCTCAGTAGTTTTCATCCCTTCTTTAATTTTTCTTCTTCTGTGTCTATAAACTCCTTCAGCGATTTTGATTCTTGTGCCCCACATCTTCAGCTACTTCATAGGCCTTTTTTTGTGATTATTATATTTTAAACTTGTTAATATTTAGAGAACAAATTCCATGAATTTCATAGATATAACTCCAAGAATACAATACTATCTTCTCTTCCTCTCTCTCTCTCTCTCTCTCTCTTCCTTTCTTTTATTTTCCCTTTTAATTTTTTGCAATTACATCAGATGCTGTGAAATAAACCAATGATAAACTTAGTGGCTTAAAAACTGAACCGTTTTGCTTATGAATCACAAATTTTGTTTTGATTTTTGTATGATCATGTTTTAGGGATGTCTCAAAGGCTGAGTGTTAGAATCCTTTGAATCTGCTTAATACAATGTCTAGCAGTTGATGCTAGTTACTGCCTGAGCTGTTAGCTGGTGTATGATTGGCAGATTTATTTATATGTGGTCTTTCTGTATGGCATTGACTTTCTCATAACAGGATACCAGTTATCCACCAAAAACGTCCATAGAGAGTTAGCATATCAACTTTTATGACGTATCTTTAGAAGTCACAGTTTGTCACCCTCTCTACATTCTATTTGTTAATGATTTTACAAAAGTTCATTCAGGTTGAAAGGGTATGAGAAGGTTGTGGAAGATGAAGTTCAGTTAGAAACATTATTGTAGACTTGTTTTGACAGTGTATTACAGGACAATTCCTTTGTTCTCTTTTACATTATTAAACCGAGGCTCCCTCTTCTTCTGTAGTTTGAAAGGCTTACGCATTCTACCAAGTATCATGGATCATGGCATCACAATTACTTCTTCCAATCCCACAACATATTTCTAAGGAGCATGATGTTAATTTAATTATATTGTTTCATGAATGTAGATTAGCTAAAAGGGTGAATTATTTTATTTCATTAAACTTAAGCCATTACTTGTCGAAAGCTAATCTGGAGAACTTAGAGTCTGAACCCATGGAAAGTATTTTGATTTTTAGGCATATTATTGAGGAAATACTATATATAACTACATTAGTTAAAAAAATTAAACTTAAGAAAGAGAGAATTTTAGGAAACACAATAGATAAAAGAGCCAACCTAAACTTTAGTGAGAATAGCAATGATTTAATTGAAGGATATATAAATGAAATATGAAATGCAATGATTGCTCTCCAGTACAGTAAGATAAGTTGCTTAGTGTTTTCCTTGATCCCATGTAGATGTCCAATCTGTAGATCTTCCTTAAAACTAAAATCCATTTTTATATAAATAATGCTGTTTATATTTTATTGATATGCTTTATGATTTCGTTTTATACCCTAGTGAATTTCAAGTAATTTGGAAATATGGCCTGATGTGTAAAAATTGCTCAAATAGTTTAAAGCATATTATTCAAAAGCTCATAATAGTAATACTAGCTTACCCACACAATTTCAGACAAAGTTTGTTAAGAATAATATTTTCTAAATTTTTAGAAGGTAATTGCTCCTCTTAAAGTATGATTTGTAAAAGTTATAAATATCTCTCCTTTTGTGATGTTAGCATATTGTCTTTCAAGAGAAAGTGTAGGTCTGCAAAACATAAATACATTTTTTCAAAGTGATTATGTATGCTAGAACTGCACAAAATTCATTTAGAAAAAAAGTTTAAATTGTATTTCATCTCCATATTAGTACATGCTTCTTTGTAAGGCCCTTCCAGTTCTGGGATTTGTTTTCTGAGGAATAATTAGACACATCCCTGTATCTCATGATTAACTTCAAAGTACCTGGAAACTGGCAGTACAATGTTTGGTTATGTACAAATAATTCACCACTTAGTCAGTAATCTGGAATTGTAAATTTAGACAAGATATGTAATGAATATCTAGAATCATTTTCATTTCATCTTTATATAGAAGAGATTAATGCATAAAGCAGCATAATTCAGTCAGTGCTCATCTATCACTGAATCTTATATTAAGATCCGATTATGTTTTATTTAGGGCTAATATGCTGTGGAAAATTTAATGAAATATAGAGTCTAAGATGCAAGTATCATTTAATTTTAAGAGTAAAATTATAGAATATTGGGGCTGGTGCTGTGGCGAGCGGTTTAAAGCTCTGGCCTGCGGCTTCAGCATCCCATATGGGAGCCAGTTCTAGTCCCAGCTTCTCCACTTCTAATCCAGCTCTCTGCTATGGCCTGGGAAAGCAGTGGAAGATGGCATAAGTCCTTGGGCCCTTGCACTCACGTGGGAGACCTGGAAGAAGCTCCTGGCTCCTGGCTTCAGATAGGCGCAGTTCCGGCCGTTTTGGCCGTCTAGGGATTGAACCAGTGGATGGAAGACCTCTCTCTCTGTCTCTATCTCTCTCTGTAACTCTTTCAAATAAATAAAAATAAATCTTTAAAAAATATAGAATATTTTGAAAGATATAGAATGATTTTTATATATGCATAATTTCTATTTTGAGCAAGATTTTTATTATTCTTTAATATGAAGAGAACAGATTTCATGTGGTTCACAGATACAATTCTAGGAATATAATGATAATTCCTTCTCTCTTTCTCTCCTCCTTCCTTCCTTTCTGTTTTTCTTTCAAGTTTCTCGATAGCATAATTTTAAGTTAATTTTTAATAACAGGCTTAAGCCTCCACTAAATAACAACTCAACAAATAAAAAGTAGAAAGACCATTTTTCTGCAGAATTGTAGACAAGAATTATAATCAATAAGCAAATACCAAAATGTCAGTTTCATTCACATATATTAATTTTTTGTATTTTATATGTTAGCTACCACAAATCAGAGAAAAGGTACTTGTCTTTTTGGGTCTAAATATAATGCAAAAATTTTTAAAACTAAACTCTGTGGCTCAAAATATAGAAAAAGCAGTTTTATTTTCCATAGCATTTGTTTTTCAGTTAATGATAATTTTCTTTGTAACTGTTATGGACTCACAAATAATGAGAGAATATTCTGGATTTTTGAGGTTTGTAGCTAACGGCTTTCTGAATTAGCTAAACTTTTTTTTTTTTTTAATATGGAACGCTTCACGAATTTGCGTGTCATCCTTGTGCAGGGGCCGTGCTAATCTTCTCTGTATCGTTCCAATTTTTAGTATATGTGCTGCCGAAGTGAGCACTGAATTAGCTAGACTTCTAATAAATTACAATGATATAAGAGTAGGTGGGAGGCGAGGGCTGACTGTGATATGCTCAACAAGTTGTCTACTGGTTTCCTCCTTCTTCTAATTCCATATGCAGCTCCATTTCTAGTATTCATCCCAATGTATTTTTATTTATTTTTAACTCTACAAACTTTTTATCTAGTCCCTTTTAAAAAAAATATTTATTTATTTGAAAGTCAGAGTTACACAGAGAGAGAAGGAGAGGAAGAGAGAGAGAGAGAGAGAGAGAGAGAGAGAGAGAGAGAGAGGTCTTCCATCCACTGGTTCACTCCCCAATTGGCTACAAAGGCCAGAGCTGTGCAGATCCGAAGCCAGGAACCAGGAGCTTTTTTCTTGTCTTCCACAAGGGTGCAGGGACACAAGGACTTGGCCATACTCTACTGCTTTCCCAGGCCATAGCAGAGAGCTGGATTGGAAGTGGAGCAGCCAGGACTTGAACTGGCGCCCATATGGGATACCAGCACTGTATGCAGCGGCTTTACATGCTAAGCCACAGCGCTGGCCCCTATGGAGACCTTTTATAGCTGCACCTTCACTTGAAGAAATAACTGTTAGGGCTGCATTAATCATCCTACTGAATGTAATGTCTAGGTAACAGTTTCCCTTCTTGACAGTGTACTTTAACATTTTTATGTGAATGTGGGTAGCAATTCAAATGTTAGGAATGTAAGACTATCCCTCTTTTGTTATGCTAATGCATAACATCAATCTTTATATAAATTCAGTTTCTTAGTAATTCACATTCTTCACTTACTAACACAGTGCTAACAATATTTTAACATTTTGTTTAAATGAGTACTGTATATTTGCAAGAAATATTAGAATATATGTTAGGAATGATCAGTTTATGTGTAAGACATCTATCTTCATAATTTTAATACCAATTGAATATACTAAACCCTAATAATAGCAGCACAACAACAAAATTATTTAAGTACTCTTTATGAGTGGGCACCTGGTCATTATAATTTATACATTGTTTACATTTAAATCTCCAAATAATAATATCCTATAATAAATATCATTATTATGCCCCATTACACCAAGTAGAGAAAATAAAGCTCAGAAATCTTTCACACTTTTCAATGTTTCTCATGTTCTCCACTTACCAGTGGTAGAAGAAATGCTCTTATTTCAACTTTTATTTTTAATTAAAGCATACTAATTATATATATATATATATGGCACAATGTGACATTTCAGTACATGTATACATTTTATAATGATCACATCAGGGCATTGGGCATAACTATGACTCAAATAGTTGTCATTTCTATGTGCTGGGAATTTTCAAAATCTTCTCCACTAGCTCTTCTGAAATACAGATTCAATTGTTCTCACCGACAGTCAGCCTACTGTGCTGTAGATCATCACAAGTTATTCCTCCTAGACAATTGCACTCATGCTCTACTTTGCACAGTCCCTCCTATATCCTTCTAGGCCCTGGCAGCCAGCATTCTGTTCTGTTTCTATGATGTCAACTTCCAGTTTCTACATAAACGTAAGAACATGCAGCGTCTCTCTGTGCCTGACTGACTTCACGTAAAATAATGTTCTCCAGTTTTCCTTCCATGTTCCTATAAATGGCAGAATTTCATTCTTTTTTTATGGCTGAGTATTATGTCTGTATAACTTATTATGTATAGTATTATACATAGTATTTTTAATTTTTTTATTTTTTTTCTTTTTATTATTTAATAAATGTGACTTTGCAAAGTGCAACTTTTGTATTGTTGTGGCTCCCCCCACAACCTCCCTCCCTCCCGTGGCCCTCCCCTCTCCCACTCCCTCTTCCATCCTGCCCTTCATTGAGTTTCATTTTCAATTACCTTCACATACAGAAGATCAACTTAGTATATACTAAGCAAGGATTTCAACAGGCTGCCCTCACACAACCGCACAAGGTATAGGGTATTGTTTGACTAGTAGTGTTGTTTTTAAGTTTCATAGTAAAACACATTAAGGACAGAGATCCTACGTGGGGAGCCTATACCCAGTGACTCCCATTGTTGATTTAACAATTGGCACTCTTATTTATGACATCAGCAATCACCCGAGGCTCTTGCCATGAGCTGTCTAGGCTATGGAAGCCCCTTGAGTTCACCAACTCTGAACTTGTTTAGTCAAGGCCTTATCACAGTGGAAGTTCCTTCCTCCCTTCGGAGAAAGGCGCCTCCCTCCTTGATGGCCTGTTCCTTCTGCTGGGGTCTTGTTCACCAGGATCTTTCATTTAGATTGTTTTTGCCACCGTGTCGTGGCTTTCCATGCCCGTGAGACTCTCATGGGCCTTTTAGCCAGATCCGAATGCCCCAAGTGTTGGTTCTGAGGCAGGAGTGCTGTTTAGGGCCTTTGCCATTCTATGAGTCTGCTGTGTGTCCTGCTTCCCCCACAGGATCATTCTCCCTTTTAATTCTATCCTTCATTATTTGCTTACACTGGTCTTGTTTGTAAAATCTCTTCGACACTTACCCTATCTTTTTTGATTGGTTGTGTACATATCACTTTACCAAGTGCAATGACATTGGTACATGTCTCCTTGATAAGACTGAGTTGAAATCCCCTGGCACATTTCTAGTTCCACCATTGGAGGTAACATATAAATATACAATATATAATGCATATTCTATATAATATTTTCATTATTCATCCAGTTAACAATGGGCATTTGGGTGCATTTTTTCCTTGGCTATTGTGGATAGTGCTGCAGTAAACATGCAAGTGAAGATGTCTCTGACATAGTGATTTATTTACCTTTAGGTATTATATCCTGTAGTGTGATGCTAGATCACATGACAGTTTTCTGTATAGTGTTTTGAAGAAATTTCATATTGTTTTTTATAATGATTGCACTAACTTTTCTTTTAAAAAAAGATTTATTTATTTACTTATTTGAAAGTAGGAGATAAAGAGAGAGAGAGAGAGAGAGAGAGTGAAAGAGCAAGAGCAAGAGCAAGAGATAAATCTTAAATCCACTGGTTCACTTCACAGATAGCTACAATAGCTAGGGCTGGACCAGGCCAAAGCCAGGAGCTCCCTCCTGGTCTCCCAAGTTGGTGGCAGAGCCCAAACACTTGGGCCATCTTCCACTGTTTTTCCTAGGCCATGCAGGATGCTGGATCAGGAGTGGAGCAGCTGGGACATGAACTGGTGCTCACATGGGATGCCAGTGTATAAGGTGGCAACTTCACCTGCTACACCACAGTGCTGGTCCCACTAATTTAACCTTTATTCAACAGCATATGAGAGTTCGCTTTTCTCTGCATCCTCACTGGCATGTTTTTTTTTTTTAAATAATATCCTGTGGGTGATCCTGTACCTTTATCCCTTTTAGTATTTTTTGTGTGTTCTACTTAATACTATTGGTTGAACTCTGAGATTAACACACAATTATTCTTAAGTGTTGAAACTTAACTGAAAAGTGATCCCTGTTAAATGTAAGAGTGGGAATAAGAGAGGGAGATGTACAATTTGGGACATGCTTAATCTAATGTGCCCCAAATGGTAGATTTAGAAACATGCCAGGGGATTCCAATTCAATCCCATCAAGGTGGCATGTATCAATGCCATCTCACTAGTCCGAGTGATCAATTTCTGTTCACAACTGATCATAATGATAGGACTAAGAGTTAAAGGGATCACATAAACAAGACTAGTATATGCTAATACTAACTGAAAGAATTAAAAAGGAGAGAACTATCCAACATGGGAAGCAGGATACGCAGCAAACTCATAGAATGGCAGATGTCCTAAACAGCACTCTGGCCTCAGAATCAGCCCTTAAGGCATTCAGATCTGGCTGAAAAGCCCATGAGAGTATTTCAGGCATGGAAAGCCAAGACACTGTGGCAAAAAAAAGGAGATGACCTAAATGAAAGATCTCTGGGAGTGAGATCCCAGTGGAAAGAACAGGTCAGTAAAGAAGGAGGTACCTTTCTTTGAAGGGAGGAGAGAACTTCCACTTTGACTATCACCTTGTCTAAATATGATAAGAGTCTGCGAACTCCAAAGGCCTCCACAGCTTTGGCAACTCATGAGAAGAGCCTAGGGTGATTACTGATGCCATAAACAAAAGTGTCAAATTGTTAAGCCAACAACAGTAGTCACTGTGCACTTACTCCTCATGTAGGATCTATGTCCTTAATGTGCTATACATGATTTAATGCTATAACTAGTACTCAAACAGTATTTTACATTTTGTGTTTCTGTGTGGGTGCAAACTGATCCATAAGCTGTACTTTGGAAAATTATATTCATTAAATAAAAGTTAAAAAAAAATAAAAACTTTCTTAAAAAAAAAAAAAAGAAAGAAAGATGCTGGGCTGGCACTTCAGCTCACTAGGCTAATCCTCCTCCTGTGGTGCTGGCACCCTGGGCCGGGGAGTGCAGTGGAGGATGGTCCAAGTGCTTGGGCCCTGCACCCGCATGGAGACCAGGAAAAGCACCTGGCTCCTGGCTTCGGATTGACGCAGCACACTGGCCTTAGCAGCCATTTGGGGGGTAAACCAACGGAAGGAAGACCTTTCTCTCTGTCTCTCTCTCTCTCACTGTCTAACTCTGCCTGTCAAAAAATAAATAAATTAAAAAAAGGATGCTGGTCTGGTGCTCAGCACACTGAGACCCACACATGATTTGACAGCTGGCAAGTGGCAGTGGCCCCAGGCACATTTCCTCTACCTCCTCACTTCCTGTTGAAGGGCTTTGTATTGGGTAAATAGCTCTCGGGTGTGGCCCAGATCCCTAAGACCAGCTGGAAGGCTACATAGGCTATGTGAACTTCAAGCTGATTGGAGAAGCCTAGAGGCACCAGCATTGGCTTTATCCTATAGAATCAGGGTTGCTACCCTGAGCTAGCTACGCCCCTTTGCCTGCAGTAGAAAAGCTTGTGGCCGACTATTAACAAGCAGACACGGTTGCTGAAATGGTCTCGGGTGCTTCTTGTTGAAGAATGACGAACACCATCACCCCACCATCCCGACAGTGTGGGCCTCGCAGGAGGAGCCCACAATATCCAGAGTTTTACACTTATTTGAGAGAGAGATAGAGAAAGCGAAAGAGAAAGCACACTCCCATTTACTTGTTCACTCCAAAGAGTGCCTGCAACGGCCAGTACTGGGCCAGCTTGAAAGCAGGAGTCAGGAAGTCAACCCCGGTAGCCCACTTGGGTGGCAGGAACCCAATTGCTTGAGCCATCTCAGCTTCCCTCCAGGGTCTGCATTTGCTGAAAGCTGGAGTCAAGAGCTAGAGCTGAGAAGACTAACTCAGGTACTGGTGGGATGCAGGTGTTTCTAACTACCAGCCCAATGCCTAGCCCAACAATAAGATTTTAACTGTGGTAAGACAATATTTCATTGTGGTTTTGATTTGCATTTCCTTTATGATTAGTGATGTTGAGCATGTTTAATCTAAAAATGCACAAAATAGTATGATAGGCATTTCTCTAAAAAGGTAAACAAAATGCTTGTAAGTGTATGCAAAGTGTTCAACATCAGTGGAAGATTTTTAAGGATCGATGACATCAGCAGATTTTCCCTGATTGCTCAGTTGGAGACAGCATTCCAGTTGCTGGCATGGACCTCTCTATTGCTGGCTATTCATAAAGGAAGGTAATACCATAAAGTCTTCTAGAAACACGCACTTCCTGATAAACTGCTTCTTTATAATTCATGCTCTAATATGTATATATAATTTAAAATCTATAAATAAATATTAAAATGCCAATGATAGAAGCTTTGTGTTTTCCTTTGATATGATTTTTAAGTCAGTGCAATATGGCCATTTCTAAATTTAGGGTAAAGCTAGGGATTTAAATTTTGAGAAATGCACTTACATCATTTCCTCAGCAGATGCTTGGCAGAAGAGATGGCTATGTATATATAGCTCAGAAAGAAAGTTGTTTGAGGATAGTGAAAGATTTAGTGAGGCTTGAATTCCTGTTTTTTTTTTTTTTTCTTTTAGACTAATTTTTTTTTTCTTCAACTGCTGAGTGACATTCACACATAACCATGGAAAAGCACTTTCTCCTCTTTAAAATACAAGCTCAACATTTAAAGTAGGAAAAGAAAACAGATGGCCAGCACCGCGGCTCACTAGGCTAATCCTCCGCCTTGTGGCGCCAGCACACCGGGTTCTAGTCCCGTCGGGGCGCCGGATTCTGTCCGGATTCTGGCCAGCTCTCTGCTGTGGCCAGGGAGTGCAGTGGAGGATGACCCAAGTGTTTGGGCCCTGCACCCCATGGGAGACCAGTATAAGTACCTGGCACTTGCCATTGGATCAGCGCAGTGCGCTGGCCACAGCGCGCTGGCCAAAGCGGCCTTGGAGGGTGAACCAAAGGCAAAGGAAGACCTTTCTCTCTGTCTCTCTCTCTCACTGTCCACGCTGCCTGTCCAAATAAATAAATAAATAAATAAAAAGAAAACAGAATAATGATTTTAAAATGAAAATGCTATTTAATTCCCAAGAAGTTTATGTGAAAATGATAAATTTGGAAAAGCATATATTTTCTTCTATACTTTCAATTTTTATTCTGTTTTTTGATTAGAAAATATTGAACTAGAAAATTTTGACCTGAGATATTAGATAACAGAATGCCTTGGGGATATTATACCCTAGAAAATTTTAATAGAAAAGAAATACTTATCTATTTATATTTATAGATTAGAGATATTTTATGAAGATTCAAAAAAATAACTGAAATGATTCTACAAGAATAAACATGCTTTCTTACATTTTCTACGTCTGAAATATTTACAATATCAGAAAAAAAATATATAGAATTTGCTTGTGGAGCCCCAAAATTGGTAGTTAGCATTCTTCTTGCATTATAATGCTTAACAGCGTTCAGTTCTCATAGAATTTTAATATTATATTAAAGTTGCTGAAACAAGCAAAATGATAAAAAGTACAAAGTTGAATATCACATAATCAATGGGTATTTTAATACAATGTCTCAATTTTTAAGGATTTATTTAATTATTTGAAACACAGAGTTAGAGAGGAAGAGAAAAATCTCTTATCCACTGGTTCACTCGCCAAATGACCACAATGGCTGGGGCTGGGACATACCAAAGCCAGGAGCCTAGGCCTCTCATGTGGATGGCAAGGGCCCAGGTACAAGATGTTCTCGTGCTGCTTTCCTGGGTCAGTAGCAGACATCAGGATTGAAAGTTGAGCATCCAGGACAAGAACCAGTGCTCACATGGATGTCAGTGTTGCAGGCAGCATCTTAATCCACTGCGCCACAATGCCTGTCTCTCATATTTTAAATGGGACATTACTTACACTGAAAAATCATATTTAACAGAAGATACTACTTATTAACTGGCATCCCAGAAGAGAATTTGAACATCGATTCTTCTTTGCTTTTCAGAAATTAAATAGAATCAATAAAGTAAAGATAATAATCCAAGATCACTCGGGTAAGTTTTTTCCTATATATAGGCACATGAAATGATAAATGTATTAAAATATTCCTGATTCCATGTCTCATAAAATCTTACATTTTTAACATTTTAAATAAAATTAATGACTGCTGCATGGTCACCAACAAGACATTTTTGTAACGAGAATCGAGATTTGGCTTTGGCTAGTTTTTCTATTTAATATTACATAGAATTGACCACCCCCCAGAAGTATTTTTCTGGGCTCCCATAGGGCTTTACAGTACATTGCAATCATTTGTATACTGGTGGCTGTGTTTCCCATTTATGCTTCTTGAAGAGATCAGTGTTGTCCTGATGAATCCAAGGTCTCCAGCCTCCAACTGCGTTAAAGGAGACTAAAGGAGACTTTTTTTTTTTTTTTTTTAAAGCCGGGTTTTTTATTCAGGGTTATCTGCAGGAAGCCGCCCACCCATTCTTCACTCCACCTAGGCAACAATAGCTCAAAGTGAGGCATCCAAATAATACAGACTAACTGGAACGCAGAGCGTGTTTATTTTGATAAGAAGGGGTCTGCTCTGGGACAGCCCGGACGCCCACACAAGGAAGCACAGTTGGTGTGAGAGCGTTTGGGCTGCGGTCGTTTGCTTCACGTAGAGCTCCAGCGGGTTGCGAGTTCCTCACAGGTCCCCTCTTCCACAAAACAGGAGCAATTCATCCTGTAGCGTGGTGGTTCTTGCTTCTCACCCACACAGTCAGTGGCCTTGTCCGTTATGCTGTCAGATCTTACATTCAAAGCACAGCATCTCGGGCATGAAAATATACAATGGCATTAGAATTCTCAAGCGAACAGGGAACTAAAACCGACTGCCAACAACGAAGAACACGCAGACAGCTTCCAACTCCTCCACATGTGAGCCCTGTCCTCATCCAGCTGGAAGGTTAAAAAGAGAAAGGACTTGCAAAATAGTGCTTCGCCATCAAGAATATAAATATTCTTAAAGCCTGGTTGGCAATCATACTCTAAGTCAATCTTGGACCGTTAAACGATCCAGTTATAAACTTCTCCTTTAATGTCTAGAATATTCCCAACCATATCTATTAGCTAGTGCAACCTGCTGAGACTAATAGCGCAGAGTCTCAGAAAGCTAACAGAAATCTCTCCCTTATTATTTGACAAGATAGCTGGATAAGACAGCCTTGGGAAGAGAGAGAAAAGCAGAAAGAAGGCAGGCATGTGTGCCAATTTCTCTGCTGCTTTCTTCTCTGGGAGAGGCAAGATGAGAGGATTCTTTGGCCGTGGCTCACTGTTAAGGGTTCTGCAAACACGACTCCATGGCTCCTCTTTTGAGGTTGAGATATCACAAAAAGGCTTAACAATTTTACTTTCCAGAGCTGCCATTATTTCCTCTCTGCTGTAAATCCAATACAGAAGTCGCTGAGAGACAGACTGGAGATTTATTGTCAAAATTAACATTTGCATAATAGTCATTAATCTCTTTGAATTTCTGAAGATAACATTGTAAGGGTATCTCTGAGTTTGTTAGTTTCACTCATGTTTCCACTGAAAAATAATCAATAATCAAAATCCATAGATTTTTATTAATATATTTTCGTCACATTTTAATTCCATCTGGCAATTACTCTCCACACTGTACTTTTCTGACACTAAATGATCCATTTTTGGCTGCTTTTTCTCACCTACTTTATACAAGTTTTTTAGGTTTTAAAAGTATGTAATTTGATGATACATACATTAATATAATATTTTGTGGAGAATAGGCAATACAATGTTAATTCATCATATCTTAGAAAGTGGGATATATTCTTTTATATCTTCTTCGTGGTAGTTTTTCTCAAAAGGGCCGTGTATATTATTTGTGCAAGCATATGGATATATTTAAAAGAGTCTGATATACTGGATAATTATATTACTTTTGTGATGATCTTTATTTCAGACTATATTTTAGAACTGTTTAATGCTTTGGTGACTAAAGGATGTTGATTTCCCTAATGATTGCATACCCTACAAACTTATGGAACTCTTATATTAATTTAGTGTTCTATCTTTCCATTCTATGCATTTTATCACTGGCCAATCCAATTTATCTGCAAATTATCTAAATAACTAATTCTCCCCTTCCAATTTTTCTATTTTTTTTTAAACTAAAGCAAAGGTGGCCTCTTTTTTTTTTTTTAAATCCCAGGCTGAGACCTGTCAGCACTAAAGTCCACTAGTGCTAAACTAAAACTAAAACGTTCATACATAGAGTTCTTTTTAAAATAGCCCAAACAAGCTGTTTAGCTAGATAGAGGACACTTGGGCAGACAGAAATAATGAACACATTTAAAATACTTGTTATGCTAACAGATGATAAGGGAATAAAGCTGAAAAATTATAAATCAGTATTGACAAGATCAATAAAAGTTGCCTAATTGGACACATCAAATTTTTACAAGGTGGTCAGGGTGAAATCTATGAGAAAATAGTGTTTTGAGAAATGTTTGGGTGACCTAAGGAACCTACATAGGTCTTGCAGTTTGAGGAAGAATGTTCTAGACAAAAATAATAGCTGGTACAATTACCCTAAGAATGTGCTTGGGGTACAATTAGAAGAGCAGAAGTAGCTGACTTCAGAAAAGCAAGTATAAGTCAGACCTTTGGAAATCATTGTAAAGACATAAACTTAATGTTAAAGCAGGGAGCCACTGCAGAGTTCTGGAGCAGAGGAGTAACATGGTCTGGTATTTGAAGCAGTCATGTTTTTCTGCTCTAGTGAAAATACAATACAGCCGATCTGAAAGTGAGGACAGAAGCAGGGAAACCAGTTTCTTTCAGTAATCCAGGTGTGTAAAGATAATCCATGAATGAATATTGTTTTGAAATTTATTCTAATCAAGAGGAAAAATCTTGATTATTGAATCATAAGAAATTTTCAGCAAAATTAACTAAATACGAGACTAGAAACTGTGTGCATATTAAGAACTTGACAAACTGGCAATGCATTAATAAATCATAAAAAGTACAGTGTAATGTCTGCTGGCACTGTTGTGTAGTAAGCTAAGCATCCACTTGTGGTGCTGGCATACCATATGGACACAAGTTCAAGTCCCAGCTGCTGCTCCTCTTCCAATCCAGCTCTCTGCTATGGCCTAGGAAAGCAGTAGAAGATGGCTCAAGTGCTTGGGCCCCTGCATCCATGTGGGAGATCCAGAAGAATCTCTTGGCTCCTGGAATCAAATCAGCCCAGCTCTGGCGGTAAGGGCCATTAGGAGAGTGAAACAGCGGATGGAAGACCTTTCTCTCTCTCCCTCTCTCTGTTTGTAATTCTACCTCTCAAATAAATAAATAAAACTTTTTAAGAAAAAAGTACAGTGTATAGTATAAGAAATGTAACTCAGAGTTTTATTTATTTATTTAAAATTTATTTATTTGAAATAGAGAGATGAGATAGAGAGATAGAGATAGAGAGAGATAGAGATAGAGATAGATAGACGAGAGAGAATCTTCCCTCTGCTGGTTCATTCCTTAAATGGCCAAAAAGGCCAGAGCTGGACAGGTGGTAGACAGGAGCCAGGAGTTTCATTTGTGTCTCCACTTGCCTGCAATGCGTTGCACCATCTCCCATTGCTTTCCCAGGCACATTAGCAGGGAGCTGGATCAGAATTGGAACAGCCGGGATATGAGTTGATGCTCAAATGGGATACCCTCATTGCAGGAGGTGGCTTTACAAGCTACACCACAACACTGACCCTCTTATTTTAATTAATTTATTTTAAAATATTTATTTATTTGAAAGGCACAGTTACTGTGAGATGAGAGACAGAGTGTGTATATATATATATATAGTTAGATAATATTAATTTAAACTCATTGAAAGAATACATGAGATCCTAAACATTACAGCTGCTACAGAAACTGAATCATCATGGTATAGAATCAATACAGTTTGGATATTTCTACAATTGACCTCTGCAGAAGTCACTTTTGTGTTGTGGTAGAGAAAAATACAATTACATAGGAAAAATATTATAACTGCATTCTTAATAAAACTTTGTATCATCATTCAATTCAATATTTTTTTTAATTTTTATGTAGCATACCAAAATTGATTGGGTATTTGTATATACAGTTGTATTAATTTTACCACTTGCATAGATACCTGGCAAATACTGATTTTCTCATTATCATGATAACTTTCTTTAGAAAAAAAAGCATAGAAATATCCACTGTTACATAAACATTTTATGTTGGGTTCTTTCACTTGGCATAATGTTTGAGAGATTCATCCAAGTGTTAGGTGTATTTATAGTCCATTTCTTTGTTTTACTGAGTAGTAGCCTATTATATAGTATTTCAAAAAGTTTTGTATGATGAGCAAAATGAAATGTCCACTCATCAAGGTTATTATATTTGTATTGTTTCAATTTTTGATGATTATGATTAAAGTTGCTACGTATCATGACTGTCCTTTATGTTTCATTCTGTAGGATAGTAACTTTTCCATCCTGTGATAAACTCCCAAGAGTGGTATTGCTAGGCCATATCAGAATTACAAATTTAACTTTATAAGAAACCATCAAAATGCTTCTAGGGGATCAGTAATATAGGGGAATCTTGTTAGTTGATGTTTCCACTAATACTGATATTACAAATTTACTTAATTTTGTTTTAGCCAGTTTAAAACTTGTGTAAGAATCCCTTCTCTTTATATAAATTTAAAAAGTTAAAATTATTAAAAATGTTTAAAATTTGAGAACACACAGTGAATTTGATGTTTTCACTGAATAAGTGTTCAGAAAGTGGCAGTAGCACAGAATAAACTTTATTTGGGTAGGACTAGAATTATATGTGAGGGAAAGACTGTTGCATAGGTTGATCTTTTGCTGACAGAAGCACAGAGCACCAACCTGACACATAAGAGATCAAGAAAATTCCAGGCAAGAGGGGAATTGCAGGGAGGGCTTATGGATCCAGGCCATAAGATTATTCTGTAGGTCAGAGAATTCTGAAAGTTTATGATTTGGGGCCTTCTTTTATAGCTACAGAGTATATCTTACCTATGACTAGCAAACGTTGGGTACAATGTTATTTGGTAGGTATTGCAGGTATGTCCAAATTGCTAAAATTATGACTATTAGTGATACTTAAAGCAATTAGATTTGTAAAATTTGGGCTTGCGCAGTTGGACTTTTGAATAAGTAACAATGTAAGAGCTAAGGCAATGGTCAGTTTGGGTTTATTTATATAGTAGAAGAAACTAAATTTGCAGATGACATTTAATTCAATCACAGTGAACAAATACTATACTTTCTGTAGAAAATTATAAGACATTATGAACATTTAATAAACTAAACTTGGAAGACAAGAAAATGAACACCGGTGTTTTGATAATTTCCACCCTAATGTTTGCAAGAGAAACACTGTGTGTAAAATAATATTATTGACCATTCAATATGCTTTCTTTTTTGAAGATTTTTATTTAATGAATACAAATTCCATGTGTACAACTTTTAGGAATATAATGTTTCTTCCCCCCATTCCTGCCCTCCCACCCCCATTCCCATTCCACCTCCTACTCCCTCTCCCATTACATTTTCATTAAGAATATTTTTCATTGACTTATATACAGAAGACCAACTCTATACTAAGTAGAGATTTCAACTGTTTGCACCAACACAGACACACAAAGTACAAAGTACAGTTTGAAGATTAGTTTTACCGTTAATTCTCATACTGCACCTCATTAAGGACAGAGGTGCAACATGGGGAGTAAGTGCACAGTGACTTGTTGTTGATTTAACAATTAACACTTATTTTTGACATCAGTGACCACACAAGGCTCTTGCCATGAGCTGCCAAGGTTATAGAAGCCTTTTGAGTCCACAGAGTCTGTCAGTATTTAGACAGGCCAATATGCAATGCGGAAGTTCTCTCCTCCCTTTGTAGAAAAGTACATGCTTCTTTGATGGCCTGTTCTTTCCACTGGGGTCTCACTCAAAGAGATCTTTCATGAAGAATAGTTTTTGCCACTATGTCTTGGCTTTTTATGCATGAAATGCTCTCATGGGATTTTTCAGCCAGATCCGAATGCCTTAGGAGCTGATTCTGAGGTCAGAGTGCTGTTTAGTGTGTTTGTCATTCTATGAGTTTGCTGTGTGGACTTCTTCCCAGTTGGATCTTCCTCTCCTTTGTAATTCTGTCTGTTGTTATTACCAGATACTTGGTATTATTTATGTGAGACTTTCAACTTTTATTCATATCTATTTGATCATTCCATACTTAATATGATCACTTTATCACATAAAATGGGATTAGTGCCACCCAGCTTAATGGGATTTGGAGTCCCCTGGCAAGTTTTTAGCTTCACCCTTAGGGGTATGTCTGAGGAAATGTGTGAAGATCTGTATGGCTCCTCCCTCTCTCATTCCCACTCTCATTTTCAACTGGGATCTATTTTCAATTGATTTCATACATCTATGACTAATTCTATGTCAAGTAAGGAGTTCAACCAATGGTATTAAGTAGAAAAATAAATAAATAAATGAAATAATAAACTGTTCCTCAACAGTCAAGACAAGGGCTGTTCAAGTTTTCATATCTGAAAGCAGACATGAGAACTTACTGAGAAATTCCTATATTTCAAATATTTAGAAATAATGCATTACTAGTGAAATGGCTTTGCAATTAAATAGCATAGTTTAAAAAGCATGTGAGTATATGTCTGCATTTGTATGCACACATATGTGAGTCTTGGAATATATGCAGTTAAATGATCCACAATAAACATTATTTAACAACTATTATGTCATTGTGGTAACCCATTAATCTATAACCTGGAACTTGCTTTTGGTTCTAGGTCAACATGAATCTAAGTTACAAAGAATTAATTTCTTTTTAATCTTCTTAACTCCATCATTCACTCTATAATTGTCTCCAACTTGCCTGGCAATAATGTGCAAATTCCCAGGCTCAATGAAACAAGCCCCACAGTATCACATCTGCAGAGTATTTTTCCTGCTTTATGGAACATATATCTCCCAAATTAACCAAAGGGACTTCATTATCCTCTTCTGATGTAAGAGAAGTCATATTTTCACTCTGAACTTTTAAAAAATTAAATATTTGTACTATAGCATGTGCCAATTTTAACTTTGAACATAAGAGGGATTTTGCCTACTCCTCTATCTTGTGAATTTTTATGTAAGTGTACAAAGATATGACTACTTCCAGGGAGAAAGCCTCAGATGAGAATAAAGTTTTGTTAGATACCCTAAGTCATGGTGTCCCTCTGGATAGTTTTTTCTCCGATTTTTTCCCACCTCATCTTTTTCTCCTACAGTGTATATATATATATATATATATGAGAATTATTTATACACTTGTAAGAGTATCTAAATATATCTACCAGGAAAGTACAGGGAAAAGGAAATAAAGTGTTAATAATTGAAATCTTAATGAAATCCATTTAAGGAGGAATTAACCAAAATACAGTGATCACTTTCCAGGAAAAAGTGATAAATTTGTTTTACCCTTGTTATTTAATAATTGTGCGGATACTTAACTGTTATAATTTCTTTTGAATATGTGTATAGCTGTTTTTCATAACATTAAGTTCTATCTGTATAGAGTAGACTATAATGTCTTTTGTTTGTTTTTTTTAACCAATTAATATTTAGTAACCATCTACCTGTATCAGGTACTTCTTGCCTTATCACCTTGGTAAAAAAAGTTTTATAAGATTATTTTATTTTATTCATTTTGTTCATTAAATTATCAAATTTAATATATATTATCATCCTTATATACAAGTATGCATTCTTAGCATCCTACTCATTTGCATACACTAATATTAATTTTGAAAGCTACTATAGTTGATTCTTTTATTCATTTGTTTCACACTTAAATTATTTAGTTCTCTCAATTGTCCCTGCTTACCTCTATAAAAAATGTACAGATAATAATAGCAATTGTGTTGAATTAATATCACTGGCGGTTAAAATATCTCTAGGAAGATCAATTGCTTTATCTTTTAAGTAAAAACACTAATTGAATATCCCGTCTCTGTGACATATACACTTAGCCCATCCTCTCACTCATTCTTTCAAAAACTGTTACAGATGGCCTTTTATACCAGTAGGTGCATCTTGCTCAATTAATTTTGGGAAAGTTCACCTAGCAGGAGCCATGTTATCAGTGCTTTACAACTGTGTATAAAATTCTATTATAGCAGAACTATTTCTGTGATTTTATTAAATAGAGCATGAAAATTAAGAGAACAATTCCCTCAAACATCAACTCTATTAAAATTCTATAGCTAATTTCTAATTTAAACATTTTGTAATAATATAATTTGCAAGTATTTTTCTCATTACAGAGTTGTGACTTAGCAAATCTCTTTTTTATTACATATCTTTTAGGTGCTATTTGTGTTTAAAATAACACAAGGTGGGAGTTTGGTCTATGGGTTAAGACTCTACTTTGGACACCAATCTTGGAATGCCTGGATTCTGTTCCTGGCTCTGACACCTGACTCTAGCTTACTGCTAATCTAAACCCTGGGAGGTAATAGTGATAGCTGAAAGAGTGGGTATCTGACATCCATATGGGAGATTTGGACTGAAGCTCTTGGCTTCAGTCTGGGCCAGTGCTAATTGTTTTGGGCATTTAGTGAATGAATCTGTGGATAGGAGTGCGCAGGTGCTCTACCCCCTCAAACACACACACACTGTCTCACTTTCTCTGCTCTGAGATAAATAAATGAATAAAGAGTTCTAAAGTAGCACAATGGTGTTTGATTTGAAACCACTGTTTCTCCTATTGTTCAGCAAAGTAGAAAACTTCTAGTGCGCAATAAAAATAATTTTATTTGCTCATGCAAACTATTTTTAAGAATTTTATAAATTTATACTTGCTTTGTGGATAAATAAAATTATGTTGCTTATATTGTTTATTTGAAATTCCAAATTTTAATGTGTTACATGTACATGACCAGGCATTGTATATACTGAATTTATTAAAGAAACCTCATTTTTGAGCAGTTCAAATAAAAAAAACGGTGACTTCACCTCAGCTTGGAGTAGATGAATAGGAATTGGAAAATTATCCACAAATTTCTGGAAGCATTTTGAGAATACCTTATTTTGGTCAGTATAAATTATGCTGTTTTGGAATATTCTTACCTTTATAACTTTCATTTGACAGCTAAGATGTTTCCAAAGGTTAGACTGTAGATGAAGTAGAAGACAGAAATAAATTGCCAGATGATACCACATAAGTGAATCCAATGCCCGTGCACTCAATCAAGTGCCAAGTTGGTGCAGAAAGAACACGGAAAATCATACAAAGGATTTACAATGGAAAATGTTAAGTGCAATGTTAGAGAAGTTCTTGGGTGCTATAACTGCATTCATTAAATTATTTTATGCATGATCAGATTTTAATTTTAGAATGATAGCTTGAATGAAAAGAATAGAAGACACTTTGGAGTTTGAGATGTTGCAATAAATCTAGTTACTATTTGCCAAAGATGCAGGACGAACCTGTGTTGAAGCATATTATGAATCCCATTATGCATTAAGTAGGTTTTTATGTGAGGTGAGGGATGAAGGAAACCTAAGAAACAGGATTATTTCCTGAATTGAAAAAGAACCTCCAGAACCTTCTACTACCAATTCATTGTCCACACCCTTAAGTACATATGTTCTATCTGCATAAGTTTATTTGGCTAAAGCAACTCATATGCCCATGCCCAATGTCAAGGGGATGAAGGAATTCAGTACCAACTCTAACGTGCTCAGGAAAAGAACCAGAAAAATTGTAAGAATAACTAGCTTCTTTAGCAGTTTTTCAGTTAGAAATAGTTCAGTTTCAAGATTATCTCTTCTGAAGTTTTTTATTTTTTTAATTTTGGTGTTCTTTATAGATTCTAGAATAAAATTTAAAATGCTTGCTAAACTTCCTAGCCTATTATTCTATAAAAGATGCAACAGTGTTTTTTTTTCTTCATACTATCTATTAAACACTTTGCTTAGTAGTGGGTTAAACATATGATCATTAATAAGCAAATGGAAAATAGATCTCTGTAAAAATTATGAGTGGGAATAGAAGAAGGAAGGGGTAGAAGGATTGGAGCATTGGCAGGAGGGAGGGTATGTTGGAAAGGATCACAATGTTCCTAATCTGTATGTATGAAATACATGAAACTTGTATACCTTCAATAAAATGTTTAAAAAACTCATAGCAAGATAAAAAGATGCAATTAATGGTTATAGTTTACTTGAATATTAGTATATTAATATAAATATATGTATAAAAATTTAATCTGCACATATCACACATTTTTAAAAATTAAATCTACATTTTTATTTTATATTATAGTAGAATATGATTATAATATGTGATTAGAAAAGGGGTACTTTTAAGAACTTCTCCATACTTTGTAGGTAATTTGTTGATGGTTGCTTATATTTGTGCATAATGATTTTACATATTCTCTGATTGCTAATATAGGACCACAACATGATACCTGAAAGTACAACAGTTTATTATATGACCAAGTATAAGAAAACCAATAGCTTATACTGGAATGTTATTTGCTAGAACACCTGATTCCCTAAGGCTGGAATAATTTACAGAAGTCTCATCACTATAATACCTCTTTGTTTTAGCACTTTCTTAGGAACAATGCCCATTGACACCAGTAGAAGTCTTCAAATGTGTTAAATGGCATTTTGATTGTAGACAGATATCAGTTTCAATTACACAGTGATATTTTAAAAATTAGGAATACAGTTTTAAAATGCCCAGTGAAGTTATCAAATTAGATATTATTATCTTGAATGAGACAGTCTTACAAGCTGTGATTTAATTAATTTTACGTATTTTTATGATGGTCTGTTTTATATATATATATATATACTAAATATATATATATATATACACTAAAAATCTTAATTATTTCAAGCAAATACATCTGGCTGGATGTTAGAACCTCTCATTTTTTTAGACAAATTTTAGTGAAAATATTCCCCATTGTAGCCATTTGAGAAGTGAACCAGCAGAAGGAAGACCTCTCTGTCTCCCCTTCTCTGTCTCTGTAGTCTTTCAGATAAACAAATATTTTTTATAAAAGAGTGCTAATTATAATATGTGAAGTTTCTCATTGTAGAGGCAGCAACAGAAAAACTCATAGTGGGTTTAACATTCAAATGAATTTATGCTTGCTAACTTTCTTGTGTAGTGTACCTGGACAGACATTTCAAGCCAATAACAAAATAGGAATTGCTGAGTTTAAAAATGTGACAAAAATTTATTCCCTGTAACTCAAATAACCTGTGATTATTTATTCAAATATCTAGTAAGCTTTTACTGTGCTAGATACTAAAGAGACATCCGAGTTATTGCTGGGGTGTTAACTAATACATTTTGACTGAGTTAATACACACATATGTTCTCTGAATTAAATTAATTAAAGTGTGAGCAAAGTGAGTGTGTAATATAAGTAAACAAATTAATAAAATTCTCTCATTTATCCTCTAGTGTCTAAACTGTACTGTTAATAAATGTTTTGAACATGAATCTTTTCCTTTCTCAACTTTGTGTTACATTTAGAGGCTCTATTATTCTTGCAACATAAGAGCTAACTATCTCTCCTATCTGGAAGTTTACTTTTTTTTTTTTTTTTTTTTTTTTTTTTTTTGGCAGGCAGAGTGGACAGTGAGAGAGACAGAAAGAAAGGTCTTCCTTTTTCCATTGTTTCACCCCTGCAATGGCCGCTGCAGCCAGCGCACCACGCTGATCCGAAGCCAGGAGCCAGGTGCTTCTCCTGGTCTCCCATCTGGAAGTTTACTTTTAAATATTTAATGTGTTAAAACGCCATGATTGTGGTGCAGTGGGTTGAGCTTCAGCGTGTGATGCTGGCATAGGAGCACCAGTTAGAGTCCCAGCCGCTTCCTCATAATGTACCTGGGAAAGCGGTACAGCGGTTGAATGCTGCCACCTTTGTGGGAGACTTGGATGGATTTCAGTTCCTGACTTCTGCCTGGTCCAGCCCAGGCCTTTGAGGCCATTTAGAGAGTGAACCAGTAGATGGAAGATCTCTGTCTCTCTTTCTGTCTCATCCTCCTCTCTTTATCACTCTGCCTTTCAATTGGTAAATAAATCATAAAAATATGAAAGAAAAGTAAAACTGAAAAAGAGTAACATTCAATCTTATAAGTACTTCTAAAGGTAAAATGAGGTAAAAATGTTAACAGATATGTCATCACAAATTGGGTGTTTATAGTAGTATCTCAGTGTCATGCATGAAAGTTGAAGTGAAGATAAACTGTCAAGAATAAAAGGAGAAGAATCAAACGGGGATGAGTTTTCAGCATGTCAGGTATTTCCGTATCAATGATGAGCTAGGGTAGCATCATGTTTTACAAGAAAATTCAGCAGAAAAGTCAAGACATATGAAATATTTCGCAGGCATTGGATGCGAAGACACATTGTTCACATCTTGCAAGGAACGCCTCCGTTCCTTGGTGTGCTGATTGCCGGAAAGCTTTAGTCATTGGAAAGACTGACTGGGCTGAAGAATGGTCTTGCCCCAGATCTTAGTTCTTCCCAAAGCAGTGAACATCCATGACTGTCCGAGGCACATACACAAAGCCCCAGCCATTCTTACACTCAGTCATACAACTCTGGCCACTTTTAGCTCTAGCCAGCCTTTGCTAAGCTGTCTCTTCCCATTTGTGTGGAGATCCACTTCTATGTCTGTCCAAGCTACTTCTTTTTCACTACTTTGCACACTTGAAATTCAGCCTTAACTCATGACCCTCATGTAATCCAATCAATCCCACCTTACACATACAATTTAATTAGAAAAATAAAGGTATATGAAATTACACCTGCTAAGATTATCCTTTGTTTCCCTAGTCCTAGGATCAAGTTACCTTTGTTCTCACTGATTTTCAGCAAGGAAAGATGGAGCTAGAGGAAAATTTGGAAAGACTGGTATAAAATCTATGATATGTGTGGAGCCCTTGTAAAAGCAGATAGGCCAGGATCGTGATGACAATAATCACACAAGCCAGAAACCAACAAAAGCATGGTTTGTTTTCAAACTGTGTAAAAAAGGAAGAATTCGATATGCACTGTGAAAATAAGTATAAGATTTAGACACATACCCTGTTTTTCACACTTTCCTTAAAAAAGAGCCTTTAGCATCTTCTGTTTTGCACACTAAACTATTTTGAAATCTGCCTATGATCACAGAATTTTGTGATATGCTAAAGTGCTTATAACATTCAGCTTTTAAAATTTTAATTAGCAAGTGCTAATTAGCATGTGAAAAGAGAAAGAGATCCAGAGAGGTTGTAAGAAAAACATGGGCTATAAAAACTTGAGAGCTTTAAATAAAGGAAGAAAGGTAATATCAGCAGGGAAAAGAGCAAGTGAAATAAAGAAACAAAATATTCTAAGGAAAGTTAAGGAAGGAAATGCATAAGATTCACCCCTTGCATGACTTCATGTTCTTGCCTCTACCTAAAGCAAAAGTCTGAAAATATTATTTTTTCCTTTAACTCACAGTTGAATCTGACCAGAGTGAAATCCAAAGCAGCTATTGTTAACTTTCAACTTCAATAATTAGTGACAATAGACAAGAACATATACCAACTTACTCTTAGACTCGATTTAAATTGTATACATTTCAAAACTAATGTATAAAGTTTAAGATACCAACAACACAATGCATTTTGTGATTGTAAAAATTTCAGAAAAATCTCTTAATAAGTTATTTTCTTCTATGAGTTGACACTTGAAAGATTTAATTAAAAACTGCTTTGTGTATACCATATGCACCCAATAAGATGAAAGTCATAATTGGCCATCTATGCTATAAACAGCTGGAGACAACTCTTGAATTCCTTATAGGAAGAAAGCCACAATAAACAGCAGGAATGTGTCATTGAGAACTCCAGTGAAGTCATGCTTTAGTAAAGGAAAATAACAGACGACTCATAAGGCAACGGAGAGCAGATGGCCCCCCAAATCTTTTGGAATAGGTTATTTTTGAACTCAGGCCATAGCTTATGAAGGAAAGTGAATACCCTGGGAGCAAATTTACTGGTGCATATGGATATGGGTGTTAGTGTCCTAAGGTGACAATCAAATTCACAAACCTAGCATTTAATCAGAACTGTTGTTTCTAACAACCATGGTAAGAGCTATTGCTTCCAGATAATATATCATAATAGATTTCTAGTCAAGTGTTAATGATGATTAAAAGTGACAAAAGGAAGGAAAGAGAATTGAGTCATGTCTACTTTTCTCTAGATAGTCAAATAAAAAATTTGCCAAAATACGGATTAAAAAATAAATGTATATCTTCATACCTGCTTACCTATACAGTCACAGTGCCATTACAAATAACACACCTCAATAACTGCACAAAACATTGTTTATCATTTTGTGGAAGTCATAGACAGAACGAACTTTCAACTAGAATATGTAATACACTTGAAAGTCATCTACTGCAAACACAAATTTGTTAAACGAAATAACTTGTGTGAAATGTAGACTGGGTTTATTATTTTTGGTCATTGTTTACATCAGGATTTAAGTGTTATTTATTCCTTTAGTGTGGTTACTAGAAACATTTTATTTGCAATTGCCAAGCTGTTAAGAAACATTAGAAAAACCATTTCAAAAAAGTCAAAAATTTACTTTTCATAATTAGCTTTTTAAGAGTTTTATAAATTCATGTGTTTGATTCTGTGTATATATCTCAATGGATAAAATTCCTAGCATGTTTATCTTTAAATATCATGAAGTGTTAATAGGATAAATATATGTCCTGATTCAGTTTTGTGTAAATGAGGCACTAAAAAGTAAGAGTTAAGCTGTCATAACCTGGAAATCAGATATTATATAACTGTACTTTCAATCTATTTTAATAAATTTTTATGATTTTGAGGATAATTTCTGCTTTTTTCATATAGTTTGAACTACTTATCTCATAAATGAATTAAGATTTTAACATCCTAACACATTGTACAATCATATGCTACAATGCGACATTATATATGATCATTTTAGTTATTTAACATTTTATTTGTTCCTAATTTCCACTGGACATCATCCAAATTCCTTAGCATGGCATAGTGGTCCTCAGTGCCTTTAGATGTGTGTGTGTGTGTGACCCTACAATTCCTATGGGAGGTGGCTGAAAACACTGTAGAGGGCAGGGATAGTTGTTTGAACTTATTGGAAGGACTAAGCAACCTTGTAATCCACTTGTAATTGAGTGGCTAAGGGACAGTCATGTTAAACATCTCCCCCAAAACTGCATAAATGCCAAAGAATTGTCCCATTGCTAATAGTGCCAAATAGAGATCTTGTGATATGATTGGTTTTTTAGCTCTTCTTTATGCTCCGTGGAACTGTGGTCTTTCTATTTTTCACTTGTTGAATATTGTGGTTAGTGGTGAATTAAGCCTGTGATTATAGAGTGGATTAAAATTTGCAAAACATAAAGAATAAAAAAAGGAAGGAAGGAAGAGCATTGAGGGAAAGATAGGGGGATGGAGGGAAGTATGGAGATCTTTTTAGAACTGTATTTATGAAATACATGAAATCTGTTCTCTTTGCCATAATAAAAATTTTAAAAGGAAGAATTAGAAGCAAAAGAAATAAATTGTTAAAACATGGGCTAAAAAATATAATTTATGACTTGACCCTATCTCTGTAAGATTCTGTCCACCACATTCTAACTCACATGCTCTACATCCCGGGGCAAACTGAGCATCTGATTTCACTTAACATGGAGTTTTGTATGTTCTTTTTTCCTGAAACACTTTTTGCCTTTTCCACTCCCAGCTATCACACAGTTAGACAGTTCACTCATTTTTCCAGTTTCAGTCCAAGTTTGCTTCCTCAGCCCAATGCTCCCTAAGTCCCTCGTGTTTCCTTGGTTATTTCTCCTTCTTTATTTACAAGACAAAAACAATTCCACTAATGTTGCGTGTGCACCTTTTTGTCTGTTTAATATGTCTTCCTGATTTACAATTTCTTATTAATATTTTCATATGGAGACACCAGTATATTGCACATGTTCTATTTGCTCTCAATTAATGTCAAATGTATAAAAGTAGAGCAAATAAATGAGTTAAATACACAAAAAATAGATACATAGAGTTTTTTGAAATATATGTTAATTTCGGGAACATACTTCTGCTTCAAAAGAAATGTCAGATACACACAAAATATTAAGTTTTTATAGTATGAGACAATGAATTTCACATCTTAACTTATATATTGATATCTCTTTATGCTATGAATGAAATGGTGTAAAAATCTTTAGGGCAAAGTTATAAAATTTATTTCGTAAGACAAAATGTATAGAACCAAAGGAGAGTTAAATGTTTTAAGATGATGATGTATTTTATTTTTCTTAAGTTATTGATTAATTTAATTTGTTAGCCAGTCCCCTGATATGAATTATTTATTTCATAGTTCTAGAAAAATAGCGTTAAAATAATTGATATCCTTTGAGAGAAATAGTTAGCATTGTATAGTGAATCAAATGATTATCTTTAGGTTAGTTAATTTACTAGTGTGTATTTATGATTTTTATTCCAAGTATCTAGTTATGCAGAAATTGCCAATGATTTAGAGGTAGAAATAAATAGTCATGGTATCCATCCTCAAAAATATTACACTATGATGAAGACACATGATTAGCAATGAAGAAAAAAGTTGTTACTGACTTTAATCAATATTTCTGTGACATCTTTAAAAAGAAGTTCTTAATGTTTCTGGATTTCAGCTTATAAATATATGAAATTCACAATGTTTACAAAATGGAGCAGGCACCTGTCTGGTGCATATATTATGAGTACCAGGATAGATTATTCCATGTTTGGAGATACGTTTGAGATGTGGTCAGTTGTCACTGACTGGGAACTACTATTAGATGAGAGCTATCCACATACATCATATTAGCATGATTTATTCTATACCTATTTCTCAAAAAGATCTATTTCTTAAAAACAAACAAACAAACAAACAAAAAATTTCAGATCTGGCCGGCACCTTGACTCACTAGGTTAATCCTCCACCTGCGGCACTGGCACCCCAGGTTCTAGTCCCGGTTGGGTCGCCAGATTCTGTCCCGGTTGCTCCTCTTCCAGTCCAGCTCTCTGCTGTGGCCTGGGAAGGCAGTGGAGGATGGCCCAAGTGCTTGGGCTCTGCACCCACATGGGAGACCAGGTGGAAGCACCTGGCTCCTGGCTTCCTATAGGCGCAGTGCAACGGCTATAGCAGCCATTTGGCGGGTGAACCAACAGATAAAAGGAAGATCTTTCTCTCTGTCTCTCTCTCTCACTGTCTAACTCTGCCTGTCAAAAAAAAAAAAAAAAAAACACTTTAGATTTGATAAGAATTAAATATTCTTAGCAATTTTATACTCAGAAATATAGAAAATTTATGTATGATTTTTATATATTTCTTAATTTTGCTGTTATGATGTATTAGTTTCTTATTGTATCTTGTAGGCAGATTTATATTTAGATTATATGAATAATACTTTGAAATGTCTTTGGAAAATGTCGCAAATATTCACGAATACATCAAAATACAATCAAGAACTATGTCTTGCTTTTTTATTGCCTTTTGTTAGTGTGACTTATTATTTCCCTCTGGCTTTCTCAGCTTTCTCCCAAGTTAATACTTTCTCAACTCTTAGATGTCTGATATCTTGTCTTGCCATTAATCACTGTGAAGTTAACAGCAAGCACACCTCTTGGTATTATCTTGAGTTTAACTCTGTCTATACAGCAATGAATCAAAGTCATGAACACAGAGAATGGTACCTGTTCAAATCCACGTATTTTTTTTTTTAATTTCATTCAAACTTTCAGACTTAGATGCACTTTTAATTCTGACAATTTTCTCTTTGAAGTTAATGTACTTTAAACATACTTTTAAACATACTTTGTGTTCTCATATTAGAAAAGGCAAAATAAGCATAAACAAACAATGTTCAAAATATTAACAAGAACTACTTACTGAGTTTGAAAGACACTGTTCAATTGTTGATATCATAGGAAATAAATTAATTTATATTGTTAAAGCAGAATTCATCCCTGAAATCCTTTTTTAGGTTAGAAGAGAGAAAAATAATGTGTATAACATATAAGAAGTCTTCAAAATGTCTATGGAAAATGTGTATTATTCTTTCATTCCATTTTTCCATTATCTTTTTGATGTACCCTCAAGATGATAAAAGTAAAGCAAGATGAGATTTTAGGTTTAGACCGACAAAAGCCAGTAGAAAGGATAAGAAAAGAAAATAGTGAGCTAGATTAATACATGACTGAGAAAAAGAGGGCAATGGGTTGGTCCTCCTTCTGGAATCAATGCAGTCATTGGTTTATTTGCTGTGAAGAAGAGGGGTTTGGAAAGATGTTCTAATAGGCTCTATAGATGAACAAGTTGCTACTACAATTAATAATAATTATGCTAATATTGTAACCTTTGCTAAAGTGGAAATTCTTAATATTGAAGACTTAAGGAAGATTGCCTAACAGAATGTTTACCTTTTTATGTACAAAAGCATAGAGGATATTTTATGGGATTATCAGTATAAAACACATACACACACACACAAAAGTTAATACCATAAATGGTCATAAACTATAAACGTGTTTAAAACCATTTTATTCAAACCATACAAAGTTATTAAGTGTCATTTTTCTTTTCTTGTAGACAACAATTATAAAAATAGAACAGGAGGATCAGAAATAGGCCATTATTTGCCTAAATTCAGACAGTGTGTTGGTGACTGAGAGGATTAAAATCCAGCTCCCTTCAAAGAATGCCTTTCTATTGCCCTACGCATCATTCTGCACACATTAGTAGGCTTTGTAGCAACACAAGCTAAGTTAGGATAACCACTTTCCTTATAAAAGAGGGATATAATAAATCAATTAAATCATCGTTAAAGTGGACTACTTTATTCTGAACCCTATCCCATGATTGTTTAAAATTAAAGGTACAGATGGGCATTTGCCCAGGGGTTGAGATGCTATTTGGATGCCTGCATTCCACATTAGAGTCTCAGCTTCACTCGCAATTCCATTTTCCTGCACACACTTCCTTTCTCCTTCAAACAAATGAAATAACTAAGAAATTAAAGCTTTCTAAAAACTACAAGTAATTTATTTACTGTGTCCACACAACCAGAATTTAATGAAGATAAGATTTTAAAAAATGTCTGAAGTTAAAATGAAATATACTGAAAATATATCAGAGGCGAATGACCCTAATGTGCAACAGAAATATATAGAAATAAGTGGATGATTATGGATTCTTGATTATAACTTTTCAATAATGTGCAAAGATTTCAGAAGCAACATTTTTAATAAGGCTACATTCATTAAATTCTAGAGATAGATACAAGACCTTACTTTTAATCACTGAATCATCCTTTGAAGAATATTAAAGTCTATTATTACTGTTATTGTTGTTCCCTGAAGCTTAGATTAATTATTTCAAATGTTCTTTTGATCTAATGATATAAGGAAAAAGTTCCAGGAACTAGCTTGAAGGTTAACTTCCAACTTTAATCATTTAATTTTGATTTACATTTGATTAGTATTTATAACAGTAAGAAAACACAAATAATCATATTCATTTTTAGAATTTATGAAAAATAGTAATTCATATCAATATTATTCATAAGCAGCTCTACCATGAATGAATATGGAGCCTAGTTTATCTTTTTAAAATAGCACGTATTTATGGGATGTCATGGAATGCTTCTTTTTTTTTAAAGATTTTATTTTTATTTATTTGAAAGACTGTTACAGAGAGAGGTAGAGACAGAGAGATTTTCCATCCGCTGGTTCACTCCCCAGATGGCCGCAACAACCGAAGCTATGCAGATCCGAAGCCAGGAGCCAGGAGCTTCTTCCGGGTCTCCCACGTGGGGGCAAGGGCCCAAGGACTTGGGTCATCTTCTACTGCTTTCCCAGGTCACAACAGAGAGCTGGATGGGAAGTGGAGCAGCCAGGACTCAAACCTGTGCCCATATGGGATGCCAGTGCTTCAGGCTAGGGCTTTAACCCACTGCGCCTCAGCGCCGGCCCCATGGAATGTTTCAATACATGTATTGAAACATTGTATAACGTACAATAAAGGCAAATATATCTATATCATCAAACATTTAACATTAAACATCCAAAATCCTATCTGTAAGGACACCACAAAACATACCAAACACCAGAGCAAATGAAAGAGTTTCTTGGGGAAAGCTGACAGATGGGAGGGAAGGGGCAAAGAAGGAAAAGAGGGAGGAGGAGAGTGTAAGAGAGAGAGCGAGCGATCAGGAGACAGAGAGAGAGAGATGTGTTTAGGAACAGTCCTTAAAACTTTGCCGGGAGGAGGCGGGCAGGGAAGTAGGAGCAGTGAATCCCATTAGGATGGGGTGTTGCTGACACCAGTGGTTGGGCTATGTGGCCACCTGGCTTCTAGCAATGGCGGTGGGGGCTAGAGTCTAGGATGGTGTCAGGGCTGCAAAATTTTACTAACACTATCTTCTTTTTTTATTTTTATATAGAAATATATAGTGTTTTAACATTATCTATAGTCACTCTACAGTATAATAAACCCCAGAAATTCTTATTCCTATTAGCTATAATTTAGTACCCATTAATCAACTTTTCCCCATTCCCTGCTCTGTTACTACTAGGTACTAAAATTTTAGAATGTGTAAGTAATTTCTCAAAATTTAGGATTTTTTAAATTTCATATATACAGCTTTAAAAGTATGATTCTTCCCATTCTATCTTCCCTCCCTCTTTTACTCCCACCTTCCCTCTTCCATCTTTTCTTAAAACTGAGACTTTTACAGCCATATGATCATAACCTGACAATCTAAATCAATATATCTAGGGGAAACTAGGTAATCTGAACATGTAGAATGAGGTACAGATATTTGGATAAAGGACAGAACATGAGGTATTTCACATGTCATTCTTAGAAATGCTGAGTGAGGTGCTCCCGGGAACAAGAGATGGTAAAGTTTGGGAAGATTGTAGCTTTGTCAGATTATTTCAAAAGAAAACATAAATAGTGTCTATAGTTTTTAGGAAAAAATGTATCTTCCTACTTTAATTATATTTTAATTATAACTAGAACAATCAAATTAATGCTGAATATACATACACTGTTATTCACCCATTACTTACTTCAATTCATATTCATTCTATTCCTATCATGTTTGGTCCAGACACTGATGATAGAAATGCAGTGGAGAATAAGAGATATAAATTCCCTGGGTGCACTGATGGAAAGCATCCCTCTTCTGGTTGGGAATAAGAGTCTAAATTAAAAAAAATAATTACAAATATTTGCCCAGTCTATGAAGTAAAGAAACCTGGTTTTCAGTTTCAGAATAGTAGCATGTGGAAGCAAATGTTATAAATCAGAAAAAGATCTCAAGGGTCCACTCTGAAGAAGTAACATTTATTTCCCCAAGTAAGAACTTTGAGAGATTCATATGTGACTTTTGCCTTGACCTTGCTAGGTTATTCTTTGATACTTCTGCATAGGTTTTAGGGACTAGTATTTCTGAATGTGCTTACAAAGAAATTCTCTGAGTCACAGTGGCTTTCTGAAAAAGTAAGAGAACATGGATTATATGAGGACTTCCAATTGAATGGTTGTGTTTTCTCTGTTGATTTTGTGTACTATGCACCACTTCCATTTAAGTGGTGCTACAAGAAAAGTTACTGTGTACCTTAGGTTATTTTCCATTATAATTATAGCACCAAAATCTTTTGCAAATTTGTAAATCAAACCAAAATTTACATTGTTCTAATCTGCAAATGTTTGAGCACACGAAACAATTTAAATACCAAATTGCTTTAGATATATTTTCATAAAACTTGTAAAGGATTTTACTTTTGTGATTGCATCTTATGCGATTAATGATTTCTATATTAGGGCCCTTATATATTATATTTTTTTAATATTTTATTTATTTATTTGAGAGGTAGAGTTACAGATAGTGAGAGAGAGAGAGAGAGAAAGGTCTTCCTTTCGTTGGATCACTGCGCAGATGGCCGCCATGGCCGGCGCTGCACCGATCTGAAGCCAGGAACCAGGTGCTTCCTCCTGGTCTCCCATGCAGGTGCAAGGGCCCAATCACTTGGGCCATCCACTCCCTTCCCAGGCCACAGCAGAGAGCTAGACTGGAAGACGAGCAACCGGGACTAGAACCGGCGCCCATAAGGGATGCCGGTGCAGCAGGTGGCGGATTCACCTACTGCGCTACAGTGCCAGCCCCAATATATTATATTTTCAAATTGCAATTTTAGAAACTTGAGGAAATCTGTTTATGGATATTATTAAGTACAAGAATTCATACAAATATGGTGTCAACATATAGCATAAGAATCTTAAAAAGTAAGTTTTCTATAAAATGTAAGTGCTGAAGGTGCTATAAATGTAATTATGTAGATGCTGAAGAGGAGTAAATAGCAATGAGTAATTCTAGTGGAAATTAAATAGTATGCTATGTTGGTACTAAACATTATGCTGATTTCATTTTCTTTGGATATATATCCCGAAGTGGGAGAGCTGGTTCACGTAGATCTATATTTAGGTTTTTGAGAAACTTCCTTATTGTTCTCCATAATGGCTGTACTAATTTACATTCCCACCAACAGTATCTTAGGGCTTCTTTTCTCTACAATATCACCCTCATATCTTATTTTGTCTTTTTAATTATAGCCATTCTAACAGGAGTTAAATGATAGCTCATTGTGTCTTTTATTTTCATTTACCTGAAAGCAAGGAATATTGAACACTTTTCCTGTATTTTCTGGTAATTTTCTTCTCCTGAAAAACACTTCAAAAATACTAATTTCTTATCTAGTTTGTCTGTTTTTGTTGTTGAGTTTTTAAATTCCTTATGTATTCCAAATGAGGGAAATTTTTATTATAAAAGTTTGAGAAAATGGTGCAGTAAAATGGTTGCACCTGAAGATCATTATGCTTAGTGAAGTCAGACCCAAAAAGACAAATATCACATTTTCTCTGAGATATGGTAGTTAGTAGATAGACAGTATGAAAATTTATTGTATAAGAGTAAAATTGACATCTCAGATTTGAAAATTGTTTACAGATATTATCTATATTCCTCTTAACAATGGTCTTTTTGTTTATCACCCATCGAGCTCTTTATTTAATGAAGCATGAAACCTTTAAGTATAAAGAGACTCAAAAAGACATTATCTTAAAAATTAAACAAGAAAGAAAGAAAAAAAGAACCAATTATATTCTTAGAATTGTGTCAATGAACTGCATTAAATCTGTTCTATATATATTAATAAAAATGTTGAATTAAGTAAAAAAAAATCAAAACATTAGTTTTCAACTGAAGGATTTACAAGTTTGTTGTGTAATAATACAGATTGTAAATGTCAAAAAATATTGAAATAGAGATGCAATTCTGAATCCATCAGACATCTCATTCCTGTTTCATATTGAAACCCTTTATCCAAAGTTCTTATACTAAGTTTTAAGAGTCATCAGTATAGATAGAGTAAAATGTAGATTTGAACCACTTCTTAAAAATCACTTGATCTGAAGCCACAGCCTTATTCTAAATTCATAAAAAATCATCTATTCTGTCCAGTGACTTATATGACCACACATTGAATAATTCATATTTTTTTCTGAAAAGTCTATGTATTGAAATAGCTCTTTAACCTCCACAATGTTGTTCCTTGTACTTGTCTACATGATCTGCTCCAATTTACCATCAATTTAACCTTTTGTCTTTGGATTTCTCTGGCTTTTAAAAACTGTTCATTTATTTGTTTTTCCTGAACTGTTCAGAGAGTTTTGTCACAGCACTTTTAATCTCACCATGAAAATAATGGAAAAATGTGTATTGTTGATTGTTTATAAATAACCAGTATCTGTGAATCCAGAAATCCCAGATTTAGTAATTTCCTTTTCTTTCCTAATATTCTGGCATTTAATCTTTGGAGTATGTTGATTTTATTAAGTATGTTTTCTGCATTAAATAATATGATGAATGATTTCATTTCATTAATCTGCCAATGTGGCCATTTTTATCCAAAGGTTTTATATCTTTGATGTTGAATTTCTTATGCTCACAGCAATAATGTAATTTTAATTAAAATATTATGTTCTGTGTTGTATTGGTTTGTTATGACTGCCGTAATAAACTGTCACACACTGAAATATTTATACAAGAGAAATTTAGTTTTACTAAAATTTTGAGATCAAGGCCTCTCTGCCTGGCCTATACATGGCCCTCCTCTTGCTGAACACTCACATGATCGTCCCTCTGCGCATCCCTTTACCTTAATCTCTTTTTCTTGCCTACCCTCATGGCCTCATTCATCTGAATTCATGGTTAAAGTCCCTTTCTCCAAATGTACTTACTTTCTAAGGTACTGAGGGTGCTAGGACTTCAACATATGAATTTTAAGCAATTCAGCTCATACTAAGTGTAAAAATATATTAATTGAGGTTGTTATTTACCAAGTATAGATTTTATTATATCTAATTATAGATTCATATGCAATTGTGTGAAACTGTAAAGAGAAATTCCAAGTATCTTTGCCTAGTTTGCCAAAAAAGTCAGCAATTTAGTCTCTATCTTTCTACAAACTTCTTAGTAATTCTGACAGGGATCACATAAATGTTTGCTCTGATTTTTTTCCTGATTTTCAGTCTATAATGACGACCACTGTTAAAAGGCAGATATTTGGATCCAGATATGCATAAAACAAAACTCCAACAGGAAAACAGTAAAAATAGGACTTAAAAAATCAAATAGTAATATGGGAACCACCATAATTTCTTTATTTTTAATTAACATATTTGAAAGTCAGAAATACAGAGAGGAAAGAGACAGACAGAGATTTTTCATCCTTTGGTTCACTCACTAGATAGCCTCAATGAACACAGCAGGGCTAGTGACCCTGGAATTACATCCAAGTGGGTGCAGGAGCCCAAGAAATTGGACTACTGTCCGCAGCTGTCCTAGGCACATTAGCAGAGAACACGATTGGAAATGAAGCAGCAGCTATGACACAAACTAATTCTCATAAGGGATGCCAGTGTCACAGGCAATGGCATCCCCACTATTCCACAACACCAGCCCTCCATCAGTAATCTTTGATTTACAGAAATATCTTTAATTCTCAAAAGGCTTAATTATCAAAAAGAATTAATTACAATGTTACTTTAATTCATTTTTATTCTATTTTTTTCTTTTCAACTTTTATTTAATAAATATAAATTCCCAAAGTACAACTTTTGAATTATAGCAGCTTTTCCTCCCATAACCTCCCTCCCATCCACAACCATCCCATCTCCCACTCCTTATCCCATCCCATTCTTCATCATCATTCATTTTCAATTATTTTTATATACAGAAGATCAACTTAGTATATACTATGTAAAGACTTCAACAGTCTGCACCCACAAAGACAAAGAAGTCTTTGCCTGTGCCTGGGTGGATGATTTTTCTGATGTGTTGTTGCATTCTATTGGCGAGAATTTTATTGAGGATTTTTGCATCTATGTTCATCAGGGATATTGGTCTGTAATTTTCTTTCAGTGCTGCATCTTTCTCTGGCTTAGGAATTAAGGTGATGCTGGCTTCATAGAAAGAATTTGGGAGGATTCCCTCTTTTTCGATTGTTCTGAATAGTTTGAGAAAAAATGGGATTAGTTCTTCTTTAAATGTCTGGTAGAATTCAGCAGTGAATCCATCTGGTCCTGGGCTTTTCTTTGTTGAGAGGGACTTTATTACTGATGCAATTTCTGACTTGGTTATGGGTCTGGTTAGCTTTTTTATATCTTCATGGTTCAATTTAGGTAGGTTATATGTGTCCAGGAATCTATCCATTTCTTATGGATTTCCCTGTTTGCTCTTTGTAGTAATTTCTGATGATTCTTTTTATTTCTGTGGTGTCTGTTTTTACATTCCCTTTTTCATCTCTCATTTTATTGATTTGGGTCTTTTTTAGTTAGTTAGGCTAATGGTGAGTCAATTTTGTTTATTTTTTCAAAAAACCAGCTCTTCATTTTGTTGATCTTTTATAACCTTTTTTGGATTCAATTCTGTTGATTTCTTCTCTAATTATAATTGTTTCTTTTGTTCTTCTAGTTTTGGGTCTGGTTTGCTGCAGTTTTTCTAGATCCTTGAGATGTATTGATGGCTCATTTCTTTGATACCTTTCCAATTTCTTGATGTAGGCATTTATTGCTATAATCTTTCATTAATCTTTCATCTTAACACTGCTTTTGCTCTATCTCATACATTTTGATAGGTTGTGTTGTTATCCTCATTTGCTTCCAGAACGTTTTTGATTTCTCTTTTGATTTCTTCTATGACCCACTGTTCTTTCATGAGCATGTTGTTCAGTCTCCATGTGTTTGCATATGCTCTAGGGATTCCTGAGTTGCTAATTTCAAGCTTCATTCCACTGTGGTCTAAGAAGATGTATAGCATGCTTTCAATTATTTTGAATTTGCTGAGACTTGCTTTATGGCCTAGTATATGTTCAATCCTAGAGTAGGTTCCATGCACTGCTGAGAAGAATGTGTATTCTTTAAGTGTAGGATTAAAAGTTCTGCAGATATCTGTTGGATCCATTTGGGCTATAGTGTCAATTAAATCTGCTGTTTCCTTGTTGATCTTCTGCCTGATTGATCTGTCTATTGCTGAAAGAGAAGTATTAAAGTCTCCCAATACTATTGTATTGGATTTTAAGTCTCCTTCTAAGTTCCTTAATGTATATTTTAAATAATCCCATGCCATGTAATTAGGTGCATATAGGTTTATAATAGTTACATCTTCCTGTTGAATTGAATGATCCCTTAATCATTATATAGTGCCCTCTTTGTCCCTCTTCCCATTTTTTGTGTTAAAGTTTATTTTGTCTGATATTAAGATGGCTACACCAGCTCTTTTTTTGGTTTCTGTTGGCATGGAATATCTTTTTCCAACCTTTCACCTTCAGTCTGCGTGCATCTTTGTTGGAAAGATGTGTTTCTTGAAAGCAGCAAATAGATGAGTTTTGTTTTGTAATCCATGCAGCCAGTCTGTGTCTTAACTGGAGAGTTGAGGCCATTTACATTCAATGTGACTATTGATAAGTAGTGACTTTGCCCTGCTATTTTCCCAAAGATATTTCTTATATATGCTTTGAACTTCCTGTGATCTTTTACCAGAGGTTTTCTTCCTTTATCTTCTTTCAAATTGATGGCCGTGTTTCTGTGTTTCTGTGTGTAACATATCTTCAAGCCTCTTTTGCAGGGGTGGATGAGGGGTGACAAATTTTTTTCAATTTCTGTTTGCTATGAAAGGTCTTTTATTTCACCTCCATTCACAAATGAGAGCTTTTCAGGATATAATATTCTGGGATGGCAGTTCTTTTCTTTTAGTACTTGGGCTATATCTCGCCATTCCCTCCTAGCCTGTAGACTTCTCTGATGAGAAGTCTGCTGTGAGTCTAATTGGAGAGCCTCTGAGAGTAATCTGACATTTCTCTCTTGCACATTTTAGAATCTTTTCTTTATGTTTCACTGTGAGTTTGATTATAATGTGTCCTGGTGAGGATCTCTTTTTGTCTGTTTATCAGGGGTTCTATGTGCTTCCTGTACTTGAATGTCTCTTTCCTTCTCCAAACCTGGGAAGCTTTCTGCTAGTGTCTCACTAAAAAGACATCTAATCCTTTCTCTCTCTCCATGCCTTCAGGAACTCCTAGTACCTGAATGTTGGCTTTTTAATAGTATCCTGTAGATTCTCAGCAATATTTTATTTAGATTTCTAATTTCCTCTTATTTTCTTTGGTTTGACTGTATACTTTACTGTGCTCTGTCTTCTAAGTCTGATATTCTCTCTTCTGCCTCACTGATTCTGTTTTCAAGGCTCTCAAATGTGTTTTTCATTTGTTCTATTGAATTCTTCATTTCAATTTGATTTCTCTTCAATATTGCGATTTCATGTTCTTCTAAATTCCTCATTTCATTTTTTTTTTTTTCCTTCTTAAGATTTCTTTAGATTTCTTTTTCAGGAGAGAGATTTTATGTCCTTTCCTGTATGGATTTCTGTGATTCATGCATTTTATTTTGATAACTTCTAAATGTTCTTATCATAAATTTTTTTGAAATACATATCTTGCATTTTTTATCTGATCATCTTCATAGTCTTGTAATGGAGTGTCATGTTCATTTGGGAGTGTCATGATGTCTTCCTTGTTCTTGTTTCCTTGGTTTCTGTGTTTGTTGTTTGGCATTGTGGAAATATTCTTTGGTTTCATCTTCTTTTTTTTTTTTTTTTTTTTGTTTTTGTTTTTGTGTTGGCTTTTCTCGTTATACTATGACTCTAGATTAAGTGGACTGTCTGCTTTTGGTGAATCTCTAGAGACTTGTGGTAGGTGTGGCCAGAGAGCTGTTTAGTTCTTCAGGGTTAAGGGTGTGCCAAAGGTGACACACCCACGTTTGGTGTGGTAAATCTCTCTCTCTTTCTCTCTCTGTTTATTCAGAAGGGAAGTAATTCTACTCAGCTGAGCTCTTCTCCTTGATGGCAATCAGTGCCTGAGTGCTAGCCCCAGTGTAATATTCGTCTGCTCTGTCCTAAGGACCACACAAAGGATCTGTTCAGTCCTCAGTGTAAGCTCAGATTCCCATGCAATGTCTCTCACCATGTAGCCAAAGCCGCCCAAATTTGTGGGGTCTCTCACGGAGACTACTCAAGTCTCAGCCACAGCATGAGTTCTTCCACACACCTTCAGTTTTTTTGTTTTTTGTTTTTTGTTTTTTTTTTTTTTTCACAGTCCCAGTTCATAAGCTCCACATATGCACTAGGTCTTAGTCTCTTGTTATTTCTCCCCACCAGAGTCAGTTTTTTGTACTTGGCTGAGGACAGGTGCAGCCCCAAGCTGGTGCAGCTGTTACATATGAAGAAGAGTTTCCTCGGCAGTTTTTTCCCTAACTCTTCCCTAAGACTACAGTATCTCCACTTTCATTAAACTATCTTTCCTGGACTATCAGTGAGCTCCCTCCCTATTCCGCCATCTTGGAGCCCTCCCCACATTCATTCATTATGACACAAGAGCAACATTTAATTATATGGGCAACTTTTAGAGATTGACAAGTTTTTGGTTTATTATTTATAGCCAGTTAGTAAAACACAATTGAAATGAGAATTTACCTTGCAAATTTTCTCTTCAGTCCATAAGAAAATATACTATTTAACATAAAATTAAGTGTCTTTCATTGATCATTGTCCTAATCACCATGCAAAGCCTAAACCATGCACAATATATGCTTCTCTGGCCCCATGACCTTAGGCATATTAAATATTAAGCATACCATGAATTGTAGAGATAATTAAATTATAAAAGCATACAGAGAAGGCAGAGAAGCTTTTTATTCTAATGAAATAAACAGGTCTCTTCACAGAAGAGAAGGAGGAATAAGAGGAAATAATTTGAGCTCTTTTGTAAGTGATACATTTTTTTTAAGTTTGAGTTAGTTTTAAATTCTCTTTATTTGAAATTTTCTGAAAATTTAGAAAAATGTCCAATGGTGTATGCTTTTTTATTTTTTATTTATTTATTTTTGACAGGCAGAGTGGACAGTGAGAGAGAGAGACAGAGAGAAAGGTCTTCCTTTTGCCGTTGGTTCACCCTCCAATGGTCGTCGCGGCAGGCATGCTGCAGCCGGTGCACCACGCTGATCCGATGGCAGGAGCCAGGTTCTTATCCTGGTCTCCCATGGGATGCAGGGTCCAAGGACCTGGGCCATCCTCCACTGCACTCCCTGGCCACAGCAGAGAACTGGCCTGGAAGAGGGGCAACCGGGACAGAATCCGGCGCCCTGACCGGGACTAGAACCCGGTGTGCCAGCGCTGCAAGGCAGAGGATTAGCCTACTGAGCCGTGGCGCCGGCTGCTTTTTTATTTTTAATATTGCCACTTCCATCTGTAACATATTATGTCACGGTGCTAGGCGCTTCCCACCATCTCTGTATAATGGCTCATTTCCTCAGCAAGGAAATGAAGCTTAACCAAGCTTAGATCTCAAGGTTCCTCAGCATCACCTGGCACCCTTCACCCCTCCACATTGGTCTCTAGCCACTCGATCCTTTTTAATTTTCACTGAAGTGCCATGCACTCAAATGTTCTAGATTTGTAGAAGAAGATCATGAGATCAGCTGGGTTTTAATGGAAGTCTGATGTTCAAAAAGAGCCATGACTGAAGGCTCATGAAGAAAACAGAGGTGTTTGTCACTATCTAAACTACTGAAGTGCTTTGAGTGCATTTCATATTTCAAGTCTCATTGTCACAGGAAACCAAAACATCATATTTCAACTCATTAATTTTTCCTCTGGGCCAAAACAAGGATTAAAAGTAAATGAAATAAAAAGAAGAAACAAATCCAGATCCATTCAAAGTAGAAAATAAGTGGATGTTCAAATTTTAAAGTTTTACAAATTTCCTACAGGTACCATTTTTCATTTTAAAATGTCTTTATAAAACCATCATATTATTAGAAACTCCTGCAATATATCTATTTTCTTGTTTTCATAAAATAGAATAAATCTGTAGAGTCTGTAGGCTGACTCAAATTTTTGGATGTTTTCAGTCTCTAAACCTGACCAGGTATTACTGCTTTCTTCAGCAATTTGATGAATTTAGATATGATTGAATTATTCCAAGATTAAGCATTCTCTTAGTCACAAATTCATAGCACTGAACACACACACACACACACACACACACACACATATACAAATGTCATCCTGTTCAATATTTCTATTTTTTTAAATCTTAGAATTTTGAGTAAGCTGAGGTTACATCCTATCCAATCTTCTCCCAGTGCTCCAAATTTCAGATAAAAGAACAGACACTATATGATATTTAATAATTGTCATAACATTAGTCTTTGCCTGCCTTTTAAAACATCATCCTCATTTGGACTCCAGAACACTATATGCTGGCAACTCTAACATTTGTATCCTGGTTAGTTCTTCCTCATCTTCTCAAATTCTACATGCTAAAAATAGAAGAGTAACACCCATCCTTTGTAATTTTCCTGTTCTTTGCTCTTATTGCATTGGTAACTTTCTTCCATCTTATACATTTAGAAACCTGAAAATGCCCAAATACTTCTTCTCTGGACATACTTTTCCTATGGACTTCAAACTTTTCTATCTAAACTCCCACTCATGTGTGTCCTTGACTGTCTAATAGTAGCTTAAATTCAACTTTCCCTCAAGCAAACACTTGATATATTTCTCCCAAATCTGGAGTAATTATCAGGTAGTCAAGGCAAAAAAAAAAGAATAAAGAAAAAATGGATTTTTCCCTTGAAATCTTTTGCAATTTAACTGAATTCATCAGGGAATCTTGTTATACCTACCAACAAAATATAACTAACATCTGAGCATTTCAGGGCCAGCGCTGTGGTACAGCAGATTAACGCCCTGGCCTGAAGCACAGGCATCCCATATGGGCACCAGTTCGAGTCCCAGCTGCTCCACTTCCGATCCAGCTCTCTGCTATGACCTGGGAAGGCAGTGGAGAATGGCCCAGGGCCTTGGGCCCCTGTACCTGTGTGAGATAGCTGGAAGAAGCTCCTGGTTCCTGGCTTCAGATCAGCATAGCTCTAGCCATTGCAGCCAACTGGGGAGTGAACCAGTGGATGGAAGACCTCTCTCTCTCTCTCTCTCTCTCTCTCTCTCTCTCTGCTTCTCCTCTGTGTAACTCTGACTTTCAAATAAATAATAATAAATTTTTTAAAAAAAGAAAGTGTTGGAGAAAGACTGTATAATTCCCAAATATATTTTTAAAAAATCTGAGCATTCTATTGCTGCCGTCTCAATACAATCATCTTATTCTGGTTTATTTTCATAATTTTCTAAATAATTGTTCTGTCTCTGCCTTTACCTTAAACAACAGAAAGAACACTGTTTAAAGGTGTATCAGAAAATATATCAGTTTGCTAAATCCTTTTCCCTCCGAAGCTTCCTATATCTTGGAGGATAGGAGTCCTTAAAATATACCACAAGGTGTAGGCATTTGGCAAAGAGATTAAGACACCTGCTTCCCATACCAGAGTGCTTGGTTTTCAAGGCCTGACTCTGCTCCTAACTGCAGCTTCCTGCTAACCTGAACCCTGGGAAGTAGCAGGTGATGTCTCAAAGAATTGCATCCCTGGCACTCATGTCTGCAGGATTCTGACATTTTTGTATACAACCAGTGTACTCTCTATGGAGAAACACTGACGATAAAGAATTCCTTCTTGTTTAGGATGAACTTCATGAAAATATGTAAGAATAACTTGAAGCTTATAAAAATGTCCTTGAAAATAACTTAAGAAAATTACACTAGACAGGTAGAGAAAGGACACTTTTATTGATTGTTAGGACAATATTAATATTCATTTTGTGTTTACTATGCAAATGAGAATTCTAATAGCTTTACATGGATAGCTGCTTTAATCCTCATAATCACTGCTTCGGATAATATTATTTCCATTATAGATAATGGAATTGAAGAATTGTGAAGATGCGTAATTTGTTCAAATTGACCCAGCTATGAACGGCTAACCTTTGTGTCAGAGCCAGGGGTTCCTCTCCACACCCAGCATTAAACCAGCGATCAGCATACTCATTTCTTGCACTTTGCTCTCTGCTGCCTTAACTTGTGCTGTCTGATCAGAGTCCATTTATTGGAGGAAATTTTATATTGGAAGAAATAATTTCTTCCAATTATTCCAATTTATTGCAATTCAACTATTATTTCAAATATTTTTTTTTTTTTGCAAACACTCCAGGCTGTGGACTGGATCACTAACAGCCACCTGCATGTAGAAGGTAATGACAAACACTTTTCATTCATTGCTTTGTCAGCAGAACAACATTTAAAGTGTGGCTCACACCCTCCTTTTCCCTCACTTCCTAGTGTTTCCATCCAGTCTTGAACTGTTTCTCCTCGGTGCCCTTTGCATCTGTGTCACATTGCTTCATATTTCATTTTCACTTTAATGTTTGCTACCTTGTTAACTTTTTTAATGGATACTACCAGATCCTAGGAAGTCCACTAATATGTTCCTGATAGTTGTAGCTATAGAATAAATAACATTATTTGCAATGTTTACTACTGGTTTTCTTTTCTGAGATGTTTCAATTCTTTGACAATGTTGAAAATAATATATAAACCATTTTTTAAATGTATGTTCATTATAAATGAAGATGAAACATTGTGTTTCAGCTTCATGTGTTGGGAAAAATTTTACTCTGATGATTTTTGTAAACATTGATTTTGCTAAAAATAAAGTCTATTAAATGATATCTGATTTAAATGATTTCTGAATGCTTATAATTTTTATAAATGAAATAAAGTAAAAGGATGTTTTAAAATTTGAACAATTTCAGTAACAGTCTATTTTTAAGTTTAATTCATGATAACTAAAAGTTTAAACGTGGCATTCTCTGAATTTTTCTGAATTTTCAAAATACAAACATAAACATTTCACAAAGTTTATACTTTAGAGTATTGAGCAAATATCTCTGGTGTGTATTTAAAAAATCATTTAGATTAAAAAAATAACTCCTTACTAGATTTCTTCTGGAAACCAGAAGATGATATCCACAATAATGATGGCCTACTCAGAAACTAGTTAATTAAAATTTTCCACTCTCTGAAACCACTTAGAAATATTATGTAAATTAGAGGAAGGAACCTTAGAGGGAGCTTGGAGTGCCTTCAGAGTAAGGATCAAGCTTTGTGTAAGACAGTATTGCAACAGCAATTTTATGAATAGATTTTTTTCAAAAGTTAAGTATTGATGTGATAAACACAAATTAGGATGTTCAGATGCTTTTTTTAGGTATTGGAAATAGAACAATGCAGAAAATAGATAAAAATCCAGCCACTCTTTGAGCTTTCATTCTAGTGGCAGAACATAGAAAATAAAATTATCCATTCATGTAATAACTATTATTATTGTAATTAGTATTATCATACATAGTACATTAGATGCCAAAAAGTGTTAGGAGAAATTGAAACAGAATGAGGATGAGGGTGCTCAAGTGAAGGCCAGTTGTGAATATTGTGGTAAGGAATGTTCCCGCAGGAGAGCACATCCGCACCAGTGTGATTGAGGATGAGTGAGCGGAGCACATGGATGGGACAGGTTAGCTGGAAGGATGTCTGCAGGATTCGTTGCATTGTATTGTTATTGAATTTCAGTGGGTATTAGAAGAGAATTCCAAGTTAGTGTGTTTCTGGTTGCGCACCATGATCTGGCCTCAAGTAATTTCTTTGCCCATTAATTGTTGCCAGGAGTCTTGCACTAGAACATCTTTCATTTATCTCACACAATTCCATATTTCTGCCTCAGGCAGGGATTTGTTCACAATGAAGCACATTGCTTCTTTGACACTTTTGCCTGTTTTTGTGTCTTTACTGAAATTTGTGCCAACGTGCATTGTATTTAACAGAGATTCTCCCATGATTCTGCACTATCAATAATGTTGGAGGATTTCCTGATATTTATATTATTTTCTTCATTTGATTAAAGACCCAGGACATTTGAAGGAAGGACAATGAGGAAGGAGAATTGATTTCAGAACGATTCCAGCTTGAGGCCTTGGTAGTTTGTTAGCCTCCATATTTCAAAAGTAATGAGTTTAGTGACAGTGATCATTTTCTAGAAAAGATATGAAAAATAATTGAGTGAATATATGTGGAAGTTAATAGCAGTAGATAGCACATAATAAGCACTATGTGAGTATTTAATGTAATTATTATGAACCTGAATGATGATATAAAGTGCAAGTACATTAGCACATTTTTTTAGCCATTCTGGCATTTGTACATTCATGTTATTTTATTTTTATAAATAATTGAATTATGTACATTATTGAGCATAAAAATCTCATTTTCTACTAATATATGATTTATTTAATTTACATTTTATTACTAATGAAATTAAAATCCCTTTACTGTAATTTTTTTGATCATGAAATTATTACATAATTTATATTTTAATTTATATCCTATTTGGGATGTGTGAGTGGTCTTCAAAAAATCCTGGAAAATGTGTACTCTATGAAAAATCACATTTTACATGGATTTGAAAATTTTTTCACCAAAATATATGTGTATATATATGTATTACTTCTACATGAATTAAGGGAAAAGAGTAGGCCAAATTTTAAAACTATTAACTGTAGTACTCCTAATTCCAAAACAAATTAGTATATTAAGAAGTGAATATAGGATCAGATAAATGAGTTTTCTATAAAGGGTATGTTATTTCTTGATATTGATGGATAGGTATGGTGGAGGCACCATAGTATAGTAATATATAATAAAGCCAGTATTTAGCTTTCTGGTTGGCCGTAAACATTTTCACTTCTGTGGCCAGTGGAAGATTCTTTGAGTAGACCTGCTGCACTGTTTGTTTGTGTTTTTTTTTTTTCAACTTCTTTAAAGAGCATCATAGAAGACTGTGATTTCAGGTTGAGAAACACATACTCAAAGCACACACTTCTAACAGAACCATATATTTAAATAAAATCAGAAAAGAAAACAAAACTTCTACTTATGCAAATGATGAAAGATCAGTATTTATGTTACATACTAAATTGTATAAGTTACTAAGGTAAGACTTGGAACTTATTAACTTCCGTTTGAAGCTCTAAAAAGTTCTTGCATTACAATATATGCTCTAAATTCCATGTCTTTAATTACAAAAGAAAATATTATATAAGGGTATGCAATGAAAGCAAAAGTCTCAAAATCCTTTGATTTACTCATTATATTATGTCTATTGTTGATAATTACCATTCCCAATGTCAGATCTGATAGAGAAAACAGAAAGTGGGGGAGGGATGTAGGTATTTGGCCTAGAGTGCCTATCCCATATTGGAGAACTGCTTTTGATACTTGGCTCCTCCAGCTGTTGATCTCAGCTTCCTGCTAATGTGGAGCCTGAGAGGCAGTAGGTAATAGCCCAAGAGATTGGGTTCCTTCCACCCATGGAGGAGGCCTGGATTCGGTTCCCAGCTTCAGTTTGACCTGGCCCTGGAATTGCAGGCCTTGGCAGAGTGAACAAGCAGACAGCATATTCCCGACACCCTCTCCCTGCCTCTCAAATTAAACTGTTAGATTTGTAAAAGTAGAGGTGATTCATCTGCTCACAGGACTCAGGGAAGTATACTTCCATGGATTGGGATAAGACAATTTATCTGTTTACTTCTAGAAGGCATTTTCCCACATTGTCTGCTATCCAGGGTGGGCAATGTCATGTATTCCATGTCATTCAACCATTTAGAGGTAAGAATTAATTTTTTTAATTTTTTAATTACTTCTGTAGTACAGAACTACTAAATACAAGAGTATCCCTGTATTTTTTATAGTAACCAGGTAAAGAAAAAGTAAATAGAGGTTAATAAAATTCTTATGTTTGACTAATAAAGAAATTTAAGATTTTGTAATATAGTAATCTCAAGTTCATTTAAATGAACTTGACTATGGTGGGTAAATATAACCAAAAAAATCTAAACATCTCTGCTATTAGCATTCCAGAGACAAATTGTTCCCTCATAAAGCAATCGAGTGCTCCAATATCTGTAGAGATGCCAGTCCCATCCATGAACAGACTTTAGAAAATCTGGTCCCTCGCCATGAAGAAATTTTATGAGAAATAAAAGGGCTTTTAGTTTCTATTCATTGTTTAAAGTTTTTATGGAAGAACAACCTCATGAGATGGCACCAAATCAAACTAAATTTAATTTAAATATTTTGACACTGTTTTTACCTCTAAAACACAAGACTACCATCGAAGCTAACATTCTGTCATAAGACAGAAAAGTTCTTGCCAACTAATTTGATGGGAACCAAAAGCATTATATTACTTACTCAGCCTCTTTACTATCTTGATTTTTTTCACGTTGTTCAGTATATGAATGAATTAAGGGTACCATTGTTGCAGGAGTCAGTATTTCTAGCCATTTGGGTTTATGTCCTGTGACCATGAAAAATGAGAAACATGGAAAAAACAGATCAAGCAGAGAGGCAATGTATATTGAAGCAAAGGAAAGTTCTCACAATGGGAAGGATCCCTGAGCTGGGAATACCAAGGGGAAGATGTCTAGGGGCTTATATTCCTTGGACCATGAGGAAACTTATACAGGGTTTTGTAAACACATCATTTCATCACAGAAGACCTTCTCTTTGCTAGGGAGTCAATATCTGAAGCTGGGCATGTCCAACTAAATCTGTATCCTGTTCTGTTGTCAGTTTCTCTATCCTGTTTTTTGAATCTCCCTGTGCATGTCAGGTGTGAGGCTCTATGGCCCTTTGTGTCTCCTAGGGTAACATTTAGTTGTCTCCTGGATCTTTCAATCACCCCCTGAAGTGGCATCTTTAATTGCCATTAGCAGCAGAATCAATGACTGCTCTAGCTCCTGAAGCTGGCAAAGGTTGGAGAGGAGTGTCAGCAGAGAGAGAAACCCCTCAGAGTGGTTTGTCTAAGGGCCCTCGGTAGAAGGATCAGGGTGAAGTATCATTTGTAAGTGCATTCTTTCTTTTAAGCGGGCCATGGCAGAAAAGACATGCACGAAACTGTGGGAAATGAGTCCACTCTGAATTGCATCTCATTGAATCCGGAGTGCAAAACAAGCACTGTTAAATACATCATAAAGAGTCAGGCAATCCTAACTTTTTAGATACAGGAACTACTTTAAAATGATTTTCTTCTATTCTCATCCATCTTGGTCTCTCACAGCGTTTAACTTCCACAAACCTTCCATAACATACTTTTTTCTTATTTTTATATTTCTTAACTTTCTCATCAAGAACACATCTTCATGTTTATATTTTTCTCCATAAATATTTTCTAATCTTCCACAGCATTTAACTTCCACAACATACTTTTTCCCCTCATTTTTGTCTTTCTTACCCTTTTTCATCAATAATAGGTTCCTCTACAACTTTTTTTAACCTACTGGTTCCTATATATCAGGAAATAGCTATCTACACCTCTGAATTAAGAGAAAAACATATTTAATACCATTTTACCCAATAGTTACTTCAAAGTAGCTTTTGCTTTGGGTCCTGTAAGGAAGATGTTACTTGGGGAAGACATTCCCAGCACTAGCCCTTGTACCAGTTTTTCTCCCAAGGCTATAATCTGAGAGATGTTAACTGGAAAGTCACACCCCGAGATATCACTAAGCAGTGTAAGAGGATAAGAGCCATCCAAGCGCCCTTAGAGACTAAGGCCAAATATAATCGAGCCATGGCATCATACTGTTAGTTGAGGTAAGGAGGTGAACAATACAAGATAAAGAACTAGCACTCTGAGTAGGAAAGCTATTTCCCGAAAGACTGCAGCTCAATCATGGGGGTGAGGGATTAAAGACTGGAGGGAACGTGCATGACAGAGTCACTTATCTTTTTCACAGGTGGAGTTTGAATCATTTCGTGATTTGGTAGGATATTCGTCTTCCTCAGAGGAATAGAATTTGTCCTCTAGGATTGGGTCTGAATTTGGTTAGAAAGCACAGGCCGTTGCTCAGAAATTGTGGATCCAGAAATCCAACTGGAAACCTCTACTGGAACAGGAGTGGAGAAAATTAATGTATGGAGTCCCTCCCAGTTCTCTGATGGTACAACAGAGTGAGCAGGTAGACTTTTGACCAGCACCAAGTCTCCAGGGTAGAATTGTGGGACCCACATGACTCTGGACTGTTTTTCTAAAAATTGTGGATGACACTGCTGGAATTTTGCAAGGGCTCTGTCTGATCTGGTTAGGTCAAGAGTCTCTCAGCTCCTGTCAGATCATTAGTAAGGAAAGGTCTCCTATACAGCATCTTGAAAGGGCTTAAACCTGATTTGGAGAGGGTATTCCCTGATGCATATCATCAAAAAGGCAATAGGGTAATGCAGGGAAGGTGGATTTTTTGTTTGTTTCTTAGTTTATTTTTAATAGCTTTCTCAAATGTCTCAAAGGCATCATGAGTTGTTTTTTTTTTTTTTTTCCCCACCTTTTCTAAAAACTGAGACCTCTAGGCACAATGGGACCATGGAGATTGCACTGTATACCTGGTGTTTTATGGATTCATTGAGTGATAACAGCCTTGAAAGAAGATCATTCTCACTCTTCACTTTTAGGAAGTGTAAATTGAGGGACTATTTCTAAAAGAATTACTCTAATTACTTCAGTAGATTTTTTATTCCTACAGGGAATTGTCTCTACTCAGTTACTGAAGAAGTCTGCCCAAACTAGGATAGACTGAATGTCTTTAGTTTTTTTTGGCGTATGAGTGAAATCTAGTTACCAGACTTCCACTGAATTGCTGTGCTTTTATGTGTGTTTGAGGGAATGGGGGCCACTGCCTTAGAGGGTTGTTTTTAAGGCAAAGTTTACAAGCTCCCACAGTCGGATTGTCTTTTGGAGGTTCCTTACAGAAAAAAAAAATATTGGGTCATCTATACAGTTTGTCTGTTCCCAGGTGGAAAATCTGATGGAGGAAGTTAAGGATGCTTCATTGGGTTGAGGCGGGAGATGAATTTTTCCTTTCTTGGATTGAAGCCATCTGGAGGGTTGGAGACAAGGGCCTGGGAAAGTGTCCATAGGCTTTGTTTAGATGAGTACTGGGATTTGAATTCCACTAGGGGTCCCGCCCAACTTACAGGAGCTTCCAAGTTCTCATGAAGTGGAATCTCCTGCTATGTCTGCTAATCAATTTTCCTCAGCTATTTTATTGGCCCCCTTTTGATCTCCCCTACAGTGTAAAACTGTAACTTTCTCAAGAAGGAATACTGAGGATAGAAATGGATCTATTTTTTGATGATATTTAATGGGGAACCATCTGTGGCAAGGAAATGCCTCACCTTCCAAATCGCTGCATGGGCATGGAGAACTAGATGGGCATACTGAAAACTGTTGTAAATATTTACATTTTATCCTTGCTCAGAGCAAGGGCTTTTGTGAGAGCTGTCAGCTCTGCTAAGGGAGGACTTGTTCCAGGGAAAATTAGAGCTTCAGTGGTCTCTTTTAGAGTGGCTATGGATAGCCAGCCTGGTGGGTTTCTGTGAAGAGTCCCAGTCCAGGTCCTCTAAAGGAGTGTCCCTGAGATCGCCTCTGTCAGCACTGGTCCAATCTTGATCTGGAGAGCAGGGCCTTTCAGCAGTAATGCCTGATATTTTAAAAGGCATTGGTCTGTTAACCAGAGGTGTTTTTTAGAACCTAGTAATCGTGTCACAGTATGGGCAGGGTATACGTTTGAATCTTGTTCCCATGTCAGTTTGTTGGCTTCAAAGATCAAAAAAGGCAATGGCTGCCACCACTCAGATGCGGGCTGGCCACCCTTTAGTTTGTCACCATGTCAAGTTCTTCACTGAGATGCTCTACAGACTGTTGAGCTAATCTCTGAACCTGGGGCAACACCCCTAAAGCCATCTCTGTAGGTTGAAGACTGCCCACTAGGAGGCTTCAAGCTGGGGCCTTGAGAAAGGCCAGTCTGAGCTGGATAAAGGTAACATTGGGCCTCCAGGCTCCACGGGTGCCTGCCATGTGGGTGTCAGTTGGGGCAGAGGGCAGGGTACGTCTTCATACCTAGAGATCTGAAGTCAGCAAATTCAGTAACTCCTAGGAAGCCTCTAAGCTGTTTAAATGTTTTTTTTAAGTAGCAAAGTGGCTATGTGTCTGATTCTATCTTCTCCCAGTGCTTGAGTTCCTTTAGATAAGGTTAAGCCTAGATATTTTACAGAAGGCTGGCAGAGCTAGGCTTTGGATTTTGAAACCTTTCAGCCTCTCTCCTCCAGGAAATCGGGGGGGGGGGGACCTTTATTGCTCCCTTGGGAATCCTCTTCAGTTCAAGTGCAAATAAGGATTTCAAACTGGGAGCTTTCTTGAGACACCTCTCAGGGTCAGGAAGGAATTCTGGAGGCCTTTAAAGACAAGCTGCTGGAAATGGATACAAAAATAAGAGGCCCCCCGGACAAATGCTGACTGGCAGCCAGCAACAGAGTGTGGCCAAGTATATGACACCATACCTCTGGGGTGTCAGGCAACTGGTGTCCAAGGAGCCTGTACACAGATGGGCAGAGACGCACAGGGTACTGAAAAAAAGGAAAATCCCACAGTGCGAGGGATCCCTGGGCATGGAAACCATTAAGCAGAAGTTGTATAAGAGTTTATGTTCTGCTGGTGTCGCGGCTCACTTGGCTAATCCTCCGCCTGTGGCTCTGGCATCCCGGGTCCTAGTCCCGGTTGGGGCGCCGGATTCTGTCCTGGTTGCTCCTCTTTCAGTCCAGCTCTCTGCTGTGGCCCAGGAAGACAGTGGAAGATGGCCCAAGGCCTTGGGCCCTGCACCCACATGGGAGACCAGGAGGAAGCGCCTGGCTCCTGGCTTCAGATCTGCCCGGTGCAGCGTACTGGCTGCGGCGGGCATTTGGGGGGTGAACCAACGGAAAAGGAAGACCTTTCTCTCTGTCTGTCTCTCTCTCTCTCTCTCACTGTCTAACTCTGCCGGTCCAAAAAAAAAAAAAAAAAAAAAAAAAAAAAAAAGAGAGTTTATATTCTATGAGCTATGAGGAAGTTTGTGCATGGTAATCTACCCCTATCATTTAGCCACCAATGACCTTCTTATTGCCAGGGAATCGATATCTAGAGCAGGATAAGTCCAGCTTTGGCTGCATCCTGTTTTGTTTTCAGTTTCTCTGTCTTGTGTTTGAGTAATGGGCTTCTTTTTTCCAGTCCTATTACTCTGCACTTCAGGCTTGAGTGTCTGGGCCTTTGTGTCCCTGATTATCTGCCTGGGGTTACATCCTAGTTGTGACTTGTCTCCACCGCTATGTTAAAGTGCTTTCCTTCAAATAGAGAAATTAAACATTTATGGAGGCCATGGTCTTGAACTGGGTACCATAGTTCAAAACTTTACTTGCTTTTTGCACGTGTATTAATCTGTTTAGAATGGACTATATAAATTATCCTCACTGACCGTGGAGAATATATCTAGAGGCAGATTAGTTTGTACTTCAAGGTTTTTCAAATATATATTCATTATTCATATACAAAATATTTTCCTACCTTGTTGAAAGGGTGGTTAATTATGATATTCAATATTACTTTCAAAAGCAAATCTTCATTTACACAGCTAGAGGCTTTTCAGTTGTCCCAGACAGTTGGTCAAAGGAGAGCTCTGGTCCTGAATTACACATTTAATTACATTAGCTTTAATTTTCATTGGTTATAAATGTCTAATGTAGCACAGAGACACAGAGACACCAAACAAGAAAAATAACCTCTAACTTTATTTATTGTTTCCCTTCCTGCCATGAATTTCACTTGAGCAGAAAATGTAGTATAATAGTTTACATGCACTTGAAATTGGTATGCCAAAGAATGTTTCGTTGTTTCTTATTAAAAACAACTTTTGGGTGGGAGGGCTTTTGAATACAAACTATTCATCATCTTCAGACAAGAGTGAGAGATCCATTAACCTATAGAAGCCTAAATTAATATATGGCACATCATCTATATCATAAAATATTTGAATATTCTTTGATCTCAGCAAAATTCCAAAGCATTTATAAGCTCTAAGTATGTGTCACTAGACCATTTTTTTAATAATAAAATGGAGTTGTGTGCTGGTTGATAAAGTAAGATGGATTTGATGAAATATAAAACAGATGTCTTTCATTAAACTTGAAAAATTATAATATTTAGGCACAGGAGGGTGACTGCATATATTTGATGTTGTATATTAAATCAGATTTTAGTTTCCCAAGAAATAAAGAAAGGAGGTGGTAAGGGAAACATTAGTTCCAAAGTCGTAAAGTGAAGGACATATGAAAGATATTTATTTTCTATAAAGGTATTTTTTCTTTTGGCGAGTCATCCTAAAACAAGGAAAATAATGAGATAAATTAGATAACACAGGCCATCAGAAAAGTCTGAAGTGCAAGGTTAGATGGGTAAAAGGGAGAAAAAATAGGAGCAAAATTGCTAAGGAACTTAATGAAAGGAAGGTAATGGATTGTTAATCTTCTGGCAACTTATTGAGCTGGATGGTGCACCCCACCAAGAAAGAAGCAAGTAAAAATTTCGTGCATAGAAAAACCTTTTCAGTCTTTGGCTGAGTTAATGAAGCAAGAGGCTGCCAGGACACAAATTTCATCTTAAATCCATTACACATTAGGGATTGCAAAAGAAGGGAGTGCCAAGAAGGCTGGGGTTAAAATTTGACTTTGAAATTGTGCAAATGAAAGGCAAGCATAGAACGGAGAAATTTAAAACTGCAGCAAGGTGAGAACTTCATAGGAATTTTAAAATTTATTCAACAGGTATGATTTAAAAAAAAGCTCTCTAGCACATAAAATAAACTCTGGGCCGGCGCCGCAGCTCAGTAGGCTAATCCTCCTTTTGTGGCACCGGCACACCGGGTTCTAGTCCTGGTAGGGGCGCCGGTTTCTGTCCTGGTTGCTCCTCTTCCAGGCCAGCTCTCTGCTGTGGCCTGGGAGTGCAGTGGAGGATGGCCCGAGTACTTGGGCCCTGCACCCCATGGGAGACCAGGAGAAGCACCTGCCTCCTGCCATCTGATCAGCTCGGTGCGCCGGCTGCAGTGCGCCGGCCATGGCGGCCATTGGAGGGTGACCTTTCTCTCTGTTTCTCTCTCACTGTCCACTCTGCCTGTCAAAAAAAATAAAATAAAATAAAATAAACTCTGAAGAACGCCACTCCCTGTGGGGGAATTAGAAGCTTAGAGAGTTAAAGTATCTTAGATAGGTTTCTCAGGAAATATTAGGGAAGAATGGCTTCTAAACGTAGTAATTGTGTGTGTGTGTGGGGGGGGGGGGACTTTCTATTATGTGGCCTTGCAAGAGTTGGTCCTGTGGTGAATGTAGGAGTGAGTTGGACAGGGTACTGTGAGGATGGAGGGAAGTATATTTGATAAGTGTCAAGAGTCAAAGTTTATAATGTGTGGTCCCACATAAACAGCCTCAAAATCACCTGAAAAGTTGGCAATGGAAGTTCTCAAATTTGGTACCCAGTGTCAGTAAACTAAATCAGAAGTTTTGGAAGCAGGGACCAGTAAACTGTTTCAAGAAACTCTCCCGGTCGTTTTAATGATGGCTAACATTTGAATTCCTCTGACACAAGCAAATGCCTATCACATATGTTATTTTATCCAATTATTTTCCTTGTATTTTGTGCATTGTTTAATAACATGGATCTTTACATTATTTTAACTTCTTAAATACAAAATTTCCATAAAACAAGAATTATATAATTATGACATAAACCAAGAAATAAAATGTTGCTAGCATCCTAATAGGAAAACTTTCCTCCCAGGAGCTGCCCTTGCTCCCTTTTCCTCTAATTATACTTTACAAAATAAAGACCACCCTGAATTTTTACATTTTAATTTAGTTTTTTCACATTTGATGTTTATGCTAATAGAATCATTTATGTGTTCTCTATTCTATTGAGGAATTTTTTTTCATATGATATTTGTCAAAGCCATCCACATTTGCTTAGATTTAGCAATTAGTTCCATGACTGTATTTTAACTTTATGAATCTATCAAAATTATATATCTATTCTAATGATTATGGATATCAATTAGATAACTTTAAGTTTGGAGATACTAATAATAATGTTAAAATAAGCTTTCTTGAACTTGACTTCTGCTTCTCTGAAAGGATATATTCATATATATGCCTATATGTATAGCTATACATACATAATACAGATATATATACATAAGATTCAGTGAAATCACTTCAGCTTACCTTCTTACTAGGAGGCAATGGAATTTTTCTTTGTGAACACATCCCTCTTCGTGTCATATGTAAATTTCAGCGACTCTGACAAAGTATAGCAGCATTTTATTTTGGTCTATTTTTTTGTAGTTGCTGATAATATTGAATATGTTGCATATTTACTTGGCATTTGAATTTCTGTGCTGAAGGGCCTATTTAAATTCTTTGTACATGTTTTTCCTATTGAGTTATTTATAAAATAGGGTCTTTGAAAGGTTCATAGAAAATATGTATTATGAAAAATCTGTGCATAGATTTCAAAATATTTTGTACCCAAAACATAATTTTATAACTATTTTTCCCTGAAATTGTTAAAGTATCCTTGTATATGTAACAATATACATATTCATATACAAATATATATACATATGCATGTATAAGCAGCTCAAAAGGAAAAAGAGAAACCTTTCATTTGAATTTTTCAATATTTGAATTATTATGAACTTCTACCTTATTCTGCTTCCAGCAATATGTTCCAGAGAAGGATGACTGCCTTATTTTTAACACTGCTTTTGAAATACTAACCCTTTTAATATGTGTGACTTCATTTCTGTTTCTTTTTTAAAAAGATTTATTTATTTGAAAGGTAGAGTTACAGAGAGAAAGGGAGAGAGACAGAGAGACATCTGCCATTTGCTGGTCACTCCCTAAGTGGTGACCACAGATAGTGCTATCTCCCTGGTGGGTGGCAGGGGCCTGAACACTTGAGCCATCTTCCGATGCTATTCCCAGGCCATTATGAGGGAGCTGAATAGGGAGTGGAGCAGCCAAGAGATGAACTGGTGTCCATGTGGGCTGTTGGTGTTGCAGGTGGCTGCATTACCTGCTACACCACAATGAAGCCCTTTCTCTGTTTTCTAATCTCACTGAGAACTGGCTAAATTTGTTTGGTATTCAGTTTTGAGAAGATTTCAGCCAGCGATTCAAAAAGTCCTTCTTCAAATTGTTATGTCTTGGTGAACCACGAACATGACCTACCTAACTGGAGGCTGTACTAATTGTGACCTGTAGGTGGTACATTTAGTATTAATGACTGATCTTTTCATATGTTTCTTTTTACATCAATTTGTTGTGACTGATGAAATTTAGTTCTTTAAATAAATGAAAATGTGGCTTCATTAATAGGAGCGCTTGCATTTAATAATTTAACTCTTTGGCTGATATATACTATTTAACTATACATTACATAACCCAAAATTGCCCACTAGGATAAGCGATCCATGTCCTTATTTTCAATATATCCCTAAACGTTGATTAAAAATCCACCACACACTTTCTGTACTGTAACCTGGTGCTCTTGGAATCTGCTTTATGTAGACTTCCTACATCTTAAAGTTGGGGAAGGGAATATGTTTATTTTAGGGCCCATATTCACTCCCCAGTTGGCCGCAATGGCCAGAGCTGCACCCATCTAAAGCCAATAACCAGGAGCTTCTTCCAGGTCTTCCATGCTGGTGCAGAGGGCCAAGGACTTGAGCCATCTTCTACTGCTTTCCCAGAGGGTAGCAGATAGCTGGGTTAGAAATGGAGAAGGCAGGACTCAAACTAGCACCCATATGGGATGCTGGCACTGCTAGGCGGTGGCTTTACTGACTATAACACAGCGCCAGCCCTGCATTTTATACTTATTGTAGATACTCCTCAAAGTTTGTGATGAATGATGGAAAGGATGGTATATTTCTTGAATTGTCCTCTTTGTGCCTCAGTTCCCACACCTATAGAAATGTTCAATATCACTGACCACTAGAGAACTTCAGTTTAAGAGTGTAGTGGTCCATTACTATATTACTAGTACCTCTTTTTTTTAAAAAAAAATCATCTATTTTATTTGAAAGGGAGAGAGAGAGCGGGAGGGAGAGAGAGAGACAGTGGTCTTCCATTCACTGGAGCTTCTTCCAGGTCTCCCATGCTGGTGCAGAGGCCCAAGGCCTTGGGCCATCCTTACTGCTTTCCCAGGCCATAGCAGAGAGCTGGATTGGAAGTGGAGCAGTTGACATTCAAACCGGTGCCCATATGGGATGCCAATACTGCAGGTGGTAATTTTACCCGCTATGTCACCCTGCTGGTTCCTAGATACTGTTTTAAAAAGCACAGGTTAGAGGGATGTTATTTATTCATTCAGAGTTATAAAGAATAAGTTTCTATTGATACATAGTGCAGTTGGTGAACATAGTTCACATCAAATTATGTATTTCTGAACTTATAGAAAAAAGAAACTCTAAGGATTCAATCATAAAGCAATGACAAGGAGAGAGAAATTTTAAGTACCCTGATATGATCAGATAACATTATATAACATTATTTAGATATCACACTATACACTATAATATCTATACTTATTTTTTTCTTATTTTAACTACATTTTTAGTGTTTTTTAAAAGTAAGTAAAGAAAAAAATGAATATCAAATAAAGGACAACAACAACAAATCCCAGTGAGTATCTCCCATTCACTGCTTGAATCTGCAAATGGTCACAGCAGCCAGATCTGGGCCAGGATGAAACCAGGAGACAAGAACTTCATCCTAGTCTCCCACATGGGTGCAGGGGCCCAGGGACTTGGCACGTCTTCTGCTACCCTCCCAGGTACATCAGTAGGAAACTGGATTGGAAATGGAATGCTCTGATATGGGATGAAGCATTGCAAGCTGTGGCTTAACCTGCTGTGTACAACATCAGCCCAATTTTTGAATTGTAAGAAACTGCTGAACTATTTTCCAAATCAATTATGCCATTATATATCCTCATCAGCAATGTTTGAGATTTCTTGTTTCTCCACATTTTTTACCAACATCTGATATTGAATTTCTTCTTAATAATAGCCACTTATTGTGTCTGAAATCATCTAATTGTTATTTCAGTTTTTATTCCAGTAATGACTAATAGTTTTGAGCTTTTTCTTGTATGTGGATCAGTCATTTGTATATTTGTTGACAGTTTTCATAATGAACAAGAAGTGTGTTTTGTGAAATAGTTTTCTGCAACAACTGAGAAGATTATATAGTACTAGTCCTTTATTATATTAATGTAATATATTACATTACTTGAATTTCTGATAAAATCAAGTATTCAGATTAAGCTGATGTTTCATTCTTGTAGAGAAACCTGACACTGTCACATTATAGAAATATACAAGGATGTCCTTGATTTCAAAGACGGTTTTGCTGATTTGTGTCTTCCATTTTTTTCTGAGTCATTCCAACTCAACATCTTTTTTTATTTTTATTAAAAAGCAACTTTTTTCAATTCACTGATCTCTCTCCAAGAAATTATAATATTTGCATAAATTTTACCATTCCCTTTGTTTTATATTTAGTTTTCCCTTCTTTTTCATATTATGTAGGGTAAACCTAAAATATGATTTTGATCATTCTTTCTAATATATATAGAAAGTTCAGATCCATAAATTTCCATCCATACTGTTTTAGCTACATTTCAAATATCTTGAGATGGTGTGAGTATGATAGATAAGGACTTACTGTTGTTTTATTGTATATTCCATTTACTTTTTATTCGTTGCCTGTCCAGCTATTTTAGAAATATGTTGTTCAATTTCCAAATATTTAGATTCCTCAAAATGTTCTGCCATTGATGGCTATTTTAATTGTTAGATTTGGAGAATATATACCATATATTTTTAGTTCTTTTAGGTTTGAGATTCATTTTCTAGAATGTTCATTTGTTGCTAAATCTTCAACAGCAGAGTTGTACAAGTGCCTGATTGATGCTTGGCGGGATGTGAGGTTAGGTGTCTCCTTGCCCCTTGTCCCCTAGGTTAGTCACTTGTTTCCTCCATTCTCATACTAACTAACATTATGTGAATATAATTAATAATGTAGTAATACCAATGTCCAAGTCTGGGAGCCCAATTGTAGTTTTTTAAGGACCTACATCAAAAGGTGCTTCATAACACAGTTGAAAAGCATTTATTGAGGTTGGTGCTATGGCATAACAGGTAAAGCCACTGCCTACAGTGCCAACATCCCATATGGGCACCAGTTCAAGTCTCGGCTGTTCCAATTCTGATCCAGCTCTCTGCTATGGCCTGGGGAAGCATGGAAGATGTCCTAAGTCCTTAGGCCCCTGCACATGCATGAGAGACCTGGAGGAATCTCCTGGCTCCTGTCTTTGGATTGGCCCAGCTCCAGCCATTACAGCCATTTAGGGAGAGGAGCAGTGGATGGAAGACCTCTCTCACTCTCTGTCTCTCCTCTCTGTAGCTCTGCCTTTCAAATAAACATTATTTTTTAAAAAACAAGCATTTTTCAGATGATATTTAACACTCTGTCATTAGGCACATGCTGGTGGCAATAAAAGATAACTAGTGTTGATATTCAAGACACACGCTATGAGTACACATCCAATCATGGTAATTAGCATTTCCATCTCCTTACCATTTCTTCATGTTTGCAAGCTTAAAGTTCCTCTCCTTTAGTGTCATAAAATATACAATTTGTTATCTCTTGGTCTGAATAGGCTTCGGAGAATTCATATGTGCTGGAGAGAACCAAAAGCTGAAATCACTCCCTAAAGAAAGGACCCTTTCTTCAACAAGTTTTGTTGGGAAAATTGGATCTTTGCATGTGGAAGTATGAAATAAGACCCCTATCTTATATCCCATGCAAAAATCAATTCACAATGGATCATGCATCTAAATCTAACACCTGAAAGCATGAAATTACTAGAGGAAAACATTAGGGAAACACTTCAAGATATTGGTATAGGCAAAGACTTGTTGGATAAAATCCCAATGCACAGGCATTAAAGACAAAAATAGACAAAGTGAAATAAGCCAATCCCAAAGGGACAAATACCACATGTTCTCCCTGATAGGTGACAACTAACTGAGCACAAAAAAGGAAACCTGTTAAAGTGAAATGAACACTATGAGAAACGGTGACTTGATCAGCCCTTGTCCTGTTGATGAACAACTTAATATGTTATCCCTCTTAGTATTTTTTTTGTTTGTTCTACTTAATATTTTTGGTTGAATACTGTAATCAATACACAATTCTTCTTAAGTGCTGAAACTTAAAAAAAAACAACAAAAAATAGACAAACAGGATTACCTCAAGCTAAGAAGGAAATAACTAACTTTTTTTATAAATTATATTATTCTTTATATTGTTATTAACACATAGAACTCATTGATTGTTGTCTGAAAGGGAACATCAAGCACTTTATAGCCAAAACAGTATGTTACTTAGTGAGAAAATGAAAGCCAAAAAACAATACTTAGTTTATATGTCACTAAATAATGTGAATTTTGCTTTGTGTGTAAAATTATAAAAATAAAAACATAAGCCATAAAAAATGTTTGATGGCCACGTCATTGACACTATTATATTAAAATAACTAACTTTAACATAGTAATACATAAATATTTATTTTGATTGCATAATGAAGAGAGAATTGCAGATCAAAGAATATTTCTCAATGTTGTGATAAAAAAGAAATAAGCTTCCTTCCTTCCTCCCTTCCTTCCTTCCTTCCTTCCATCCATCCATTCATCCATCCTTTTCTTGTTTCTTTTATGTCTAATCTTTTATAGGTCCGTTCTGTGAGGACTCAATCAAACCTTATGATTCTTGGTCCTGTTGGAAAGAGGGAATTTATCAAAATAGCACATCTTCTTGCATCTTTGAATACCCAGAAGAATTTCTCAATCAAAACTGTGAATTTGATACCAGTGAGTGTTCATCAATAGCAACTTGGAATGGCACTAATTGCATCAACTCATCAAATGTAAGTCTGAATTCAATATAGAAATGAGTGATTTTTATCACTAAAATTACAGATAATTAAAGTTCTAATTGAAATACAAAATTCAAACTCTGAAAATAGAAAATCTAATCTATTAAAATTTTCTTTTGAAAAAATGCCAATTCTCACACACTGTTCAGTTTAATTTTTTTGTCCTACCCTTATTACTCTTGATAACTATTAAATTTGAAAATATAATTTTGTAGATAAATGATTTAGAAGATCATGCATTTTGTCACTTCCACAATTACTATGTACAACCTTAGGAAATCTCTTTACCTAGTTCCTCTATAGTTTGTCATAGGTAAGTATTGTTTGATTGGATTATATCAGGAAGAAACAAATCATGTATATTAATTGAGCTTTTCAAATTTGAATTATGTAATAAATATTAAGTTTATGATGAAGACAATGATTATGCTGATGAAGAAAAAAGAGCAAAGGCAATAAGGACAAGAGTGGGAAGAAGTGTACTACTAGAATGCATTTAGATTGAAGCTGAAAATAAGATACAAGTCCATTAAATTTAATTTTTATTTTTACCCACCCATGTATGGAATTAGTGCTTGCTCCAGCTTTCTAAATTCTATGTGTTGCTGCCTGAATACCTGTGGATTCAAACATTTATTACTTTTCAGGATTTATTTTTATTTTTTGAAAGATAGAGTTACAGAGAAAGAGAGACAGGGAAGTCTTCCATCTGCTGGTTCACTCCCCAAATAATTGCAACAGCCAGAACTGTGCCAGTCCAAAGCCAGGAGCCAGGAGTTATGTGTGCAGGGACCAAGCACTTGGGCCACTCCTGTTGATTTCCCAGGTGTAGTAGCAGGGAGGTGGATTGGAAATGGAGCAGTCAGATCTCAAACTGGTGCCTATATGCAATGCTGGCCTTGCAGGAGGCAGCCCAACTCACTATGCCACAATGACAGCCCCAAGAATTATTTTTTATTATTGTATATTGTTTGTTAAGGTAACTTTGCTAGAAAGCTCTTCATAGTCTTTCATAAAACTGTATTCAGAAAGTTTCTGATGTTGGAGTTAATTTTGAAGATTTCTTTATTCATGTTTTTGATGATCAATGTTGGCTGTCAGCAGGGCCATTAGCTGGGGTGATCCACCTGAATTTTAAACAGGACTTCTCCATGTGACCTGGCCTTCCTCATAGCAAGTATTCCAAGATAATTTGATAGATGATTTATAAGGCTTGCTTTGGAAATCATGGGCTTGCTTCTATTCTAGGGGGAAGAGATATAGTCCCCCAATCTCAAATAGAAGATTATTGATTACACATGGTATGAAGGGTATTTGAGATGGGAGATACTTCTATGTTATTTTGGAAAACAGGATCTTCAACATTGATGCATAAAGAACTTCCAGTACATTCTCTACTTTTTAAAAAATTAATTAGAATATGTAATATGTGTGCATTTTTATGTGGCACAGCATATCTTACATACATATAGTATAAACCAATCTTGCCAGGCAATCAGTCTTTTCCTTTCCTTAACTCTCTTCATGTTTGGAACCTACCAGCTCCTTTCTCCCAGTTTTCTATACATGCACTTCTCACTTTCATTGCAATACTTTTTACAATAGCCAAGATATGAAATCAATCTAAGTGCCCATCTATAGATGAAGAAAATGTGGTGTATATACATAAAGGGCTCTTCAGCCAGGAAAAGATTCCTGAAATTTGCAGAAAAATATATAGAATTGGAGATAATTAGTTTAAGAATAAGCCAGACACAGTAAGATATATACTTCATGTCCCCTGTCACACGAAGAAAGTATAAAATAATAACCAATATGGACTTAACGATAGTGAATACTAGAGGCTGACAGGTGTGAGGGAAAGACAAAGGGATAATGAGAACCAAAATCCAGTTGGAGGGAGGTAATGGCTACTACTGTTATGGAACACAGTGGGAGTGGCTGAAGGTCTACATGTTCCTGATCATTTTCACGACTCTCCAGGTAAGAACTCATTCGTTGTTATTGAAATATCCAAAAACCTTTGTAAAAGTAATCTTTAATTTTTCACAGGATGTTATGTGCATCTGTTCACCGATGTTGACAGGCAAATTTTGCAAGATAATTGAAATGCCAGATGAGTCATTTCCTGAGAAGAATAATATCACATGTTCAACACATGAGGAAGATTGGCATTGCAGGTATAATTTCCTAAGTGCATATTTTAACACAAAATATATGGATTTTAGAGTCATGTTCTGCTTGAAGTTTAACATTTAATGGTATTAATAATTTATTTCAAGTAAAATAGAAACCTTTACCCATGTTATTATTGTGATATTAATTAATTATTGTGATATTTTAAATCAATATTTAAAATTCTGCAGGTGGGAATTGTGATTCAGTGGGTACATCGCTGCTTGAGATGCACGCATCCCATTTCAGTGTTCCTGGGACAGAGTCCTGCCTTTGCTCTGATCCTTTACCCCATTAATATGCACTCTGTAATGTAGCAGATAATGGCACAAATACATAGGTGCCTGCCACTCAGGCAGAGACTGAGGAGATCCTAGCTCCTGACTTTGGCCTATGAGATATTGCCAGCATGTAAGAAGTGAAACAGCAGATGGAACAACTCTCTCTCTCTATATATATATATACATATATATATAGATAGATAGATTTGTAAATATAACTTAAAATTATAAAATCTAAATTATAAAAGTAAATATAAATTAACTACTCAAAAACAAATTCTCAACACAATTCAGGCATAAAGTTATACATTTTTGCTTGCACTCACAATGGAAATTTTAAGATAAAAGATTAATATTCATCTAAAAGGAAAGGAGAAATATGAATCTTTACAATATTATTTCTATTATCCTTATGACATTAAAATATTTTGAAAGGATGGAATACCCATTTATTTCTTTCCCATAATTCACAGACTCAGCTGATAATTTTCCATTAGGGTCTTTATGCAGACTGTCAGGAAATACTGCTTTCTTTAAGTATAAATTTGTCAAAAGTTACCCATTTGTAAATGGAAGAAGTGACCCAGATATTTTGGGCATATAATTTTACTCAGTTTTAAATACTCTTACAGATATTTTCTCACACCATTAAGAAATAAAATTTGTACTCTTCACACTTGCTTGGCTTTTCTCTGGCTGGTTAACGTAAGTTCTGATGGGCATTATTTAAGCACAGTAAATAGCCTCACAATTTGAGAGTCTTCATAAAACCAGAAAAAGTAAAAACTTAGATACAGGCTAGCTTTAACATACACTGCAAAGAAACTTGCAATATGCAAGTTCATCAATTTCAAAGGACTCTAAATTCAGACAGGAAACATAATACACTTTTGAAACGTGAGTGTTTAAGAGAGTGAAGAGAAACCTAATCACTATAACAATATATTGGAAAATCTAATAAATCTGATCAAATTTATACATTGGATTAATCACTAGTGAAAATAATTTTCATTCATTTAATATTACCTTTGTAATCTACATTTCTTGTGCCTAAAAGTGCTAACAGCTTTGCTAATCTATTTAAAAATAGTCAATTAAAATGTAGATAATATTATACAAATATGAGTAAATGTAAATTTATATTTTTGATTATATTTATTTTTATTTAAATAAAAAACTTTTTTAGATCCTTGTTTTTAACATTATTTTGGTTGTCAGAGAGGCTTTGTGAAGAAATATAGCATGAAGGGAAAAGCTGAATAACTATAAACATTCTTGCCCTATCTCAGTTCATTGCTTTGCTGTTACTTAAAGAGTTTAATTTTAAAATAATGAAGTTTGAGGGCCGGTGCCGTGGCTCACTTGATTAATCCTCCCATATGGGCACCGGGTTCTGTTCCCGGTTGCTCCTCTTTCAGTGCAGCTCTCTGCTATGGCCCAGAAGGGCAGTGGAGGATGGGCCAGGTACTTGGGCCCCTGCACTGGCATGGGAGACCAGGAAGAAGCACCTGGCTCCTGGCTTCGGATCGGCGCAACGCCGGCCATGGCAACCATTTGGGGAGTGAACCAATGGAAGGAAGACCTTTCTGTCTCTCTCTCTCACTGTTTATAACTCTACCTGTCAAATAAAAAAAAAAATAATAAAGTTTGAACTGAAATGCCTTGCTAGAATGTTTTATCTAGGATGGCAAACTTAATTGCAGAAATTCAGGTTAGATTTTCCTAGGAAGAATGAAATCTATCTAGTTTCTATGTTAGTTGTAACAATTTTGAGTAAACTTATTGATGCAATGTGTAACAGCCACTATATGTGGTCTAATATCATCTACAAACAGTAAGATTTTTTTAATTCACTGGGCCATCCAGGACCAAAATGAAAACTATTGTCTCCTATTTTGGTTAAAACTGATTGATAAATAGAAGGCAAAATATGGAAACAACAGGATTGTGAAAACAAAACTGCTCTAACTAGGCTGAAATAACACATGGTATAATTAGAGTGATAAGTCAAGAAACAGATCCTTCAAGATCAATGAGGGCAGTAAACATTTGGAGCCCAAATGCAGAATTTCCAGTCCTAAACCCTCTGTCCTCAAATCTATACTAAAATTCAAAAGCAAAAACAATGGCTAACTCTGACTTAGATGAAATAACGGGGATATAATCAGGATAAATTCATAAGTTATGAAGTTGAAACAATGACAGAAAATTAGCATTAAAATCCATTATTTTTTTTCTCATGAAGGATGATGAAAATAATAACAACTTGACTTAGAAATTTTCACCTTAAAATTATCCTTGTTTTCTAATTTACAAGTTATGTATTTTCAGTTTTAATTCTGAAGCTTAAGTTAACTTAGAACTACCCATCGGGCTGGTTGAGCAGCTGGTTCAATGCTTGTACTTTGTCCCTGTCATTTCTAATTTAGTAGGTCTGGAGTGGAGATTGTACAAATGCAAGTCCAGCAGATTGTCATGTAAAACTGAAGGTGTGGTTCTGGAGACCAAACTTGGAGAATTACTGGTCAAGTTGAGCCTCATTCAAATAGCATCAACAATCTCTTTATACCTTTGCTTCCTCCTTTTATCTTCTTTCACTCAGGCATTTACTTTTTTACCTTTCTGAATCTGAGATGAAAAACAGTGTTGAATCCTAGGAATCCAATGAAGAGAGAACAGAGTGATGAGGATGGTTTGCGCAGCCCTGGTGAATGTATGGTGCAGATATAAACCTTTGGTTAGATGAGAGAGGAGTATGGCAGGAAAAGGACGAGGATGCTTACTCTCTCAGAGAGATCAGATGGCGAACATGACCTTGGGTAGTCCATGAAGCTTCGGAGGAATGCCTCAGTTCGTCTTGTTGTAGTTGGAATAAAAATTTCAAAATCAAGTGGGCTTTGAGAGCTACAAAATGAAATAAATTCCACAAAGAATACTTGAAGACTTTCTCCTATTCGTCAAAGTGAATCAGCTATGATTCTGAGAGAAAAGAATTTTTTACTGAAACAGTCATTTAAGAGAGTAGAGTTACAAGACTAGTGAGCATGGGAAGGATCACAGAAACCAACAAGGGATGACTGATTATTCTGTGTTTCCAAAGGATCTGGAGACAGTTCCCTTCCGCATTCTGAGACAACTTTCCCAGAAGCTTTCCCACTGTAATCGGAACTCTTCTGCAGCAGTAGGAAAAAATAATAATAAAAAGATAAATTTCTTTCCTTAAGAAAGGTACATTCTAGTTTGCAGATATTATTTTAAAGAATTATCCAAAGTCCTTTTTAAAGGATAGTCTGCTGTTTTATGATTCAAAGGGAAGAAGCAGAGAGATCAGCTTGGAAGATACTATGATGACTATTTAGCATAAAGATGATGGTGACTGATGCTGTCACGGAGTTACTGGTGATTATGTTAAGGATATGTGGACTGTTCCAAGCAAGATTCAATGTCTTATTAAAAGATTCAATATGAGGCAAGAGATAAAAAATGAAAGTATAAATCTAAGGTTGCTTATTCAATTGGAAGGTTATGAGCAAACCTAAGTGGTTTGTAAAATAATAGGTAAAATCAGGAAATCTATGTGAAAGGAATAAGAAGAATAGAATCATCAAGTCAATGTTAGACATAATAGGGGAGATATAGTAATATAGCCTAGTGGAGATACTGAGATAGGCATCTAAGTCTGAGAATATTCCAAAAGAACTCTTTGTATTATTACCTCATAATATTTGTTTTATAAATTTAACATTAAAAAACCATAAAATAAATTAATGGAAAATAGAATTAAAAGACAAGCTTATTTTGTTCCAAAACTTCTTAAAAATGCATGTATATTTTTATCATAGTATAGAACTTCCATAATCTTTTTTAAAGATCCCTCACATCCAACTGGAAATATTGAGGTAGGCATTCAAGTATGTCTCAATTTTAGAGATATGTGAACTACATATATTCCTTGGAAGCCAGTGACATAGATAATGTCTTCTCAAAACAAAGAACCCAAATAAGATTATATCAGAATAAGCCTACAAAAAGAGGTGAGTAGTTTTTAAACTGAGACCTTGGAAAATTTTATGTTTAAGAAAACTTAGTGGCTGGAATATGAAACCAAAAGGCAAGGACCAGTGAGTTGAGTATCAACAACACAGAGTATCAACAGTGAAGCTGCAACATAGTTTGAGAATATTAAGGCAGTGCTAGACTGTCTCAAAATATGTGTTTAGGTCTAGTTTGGAAAAAAAGTGACAACTGATCTCTGCAATTGGCAACTGGAGGTAATGGTTTCCATGAAAAAAGCAGTTTGACAGAAAGGTAAGGGAAAATTGATTAGAATGGGAAGACATGTACTTTTCCTGTAAAAGGCAGCAACAAGATAGAATAATGGACTGGTAACTGAAGTACATCCAAAATAGGTCATTTTTTAAATAGTAATAAATCTGAATAAGGCATAATGCATGCACAGGGATGTTGGCTTAGCTAGATTTGCAGAGATTAAATCAATTGTGTTAGGATGAAGAGTAATATATTTGTACCAATCTAGGTTGCTTTGAATATGTCATTATTGACTCATTTTGAAATCAGAATATACACTCCATTTCTAATTTAAAAAAAGAAATGAATTTTTATGAGGAGGTGTAAAATAGCTATACAGATGAATGTGAGGGAAATTTAGTATGACTAATGTAAAGCAATAAAATTATCCTGAAGTTAGTGAACATTAATGTAAAATAACTTTAGTATAGAGTAATGTATGTTATGCTCAAATCCTGTGTAGTTATCCTAAAGAAACAGGGTGTTGAATTAAACTAAGGCTAGGACTTGACCAGATTAAAACAGTGGAGGAAAAGGAATAAGTGATTTAAGAATGTATGTAAAAGGTAGTAATAGATTATATTCTTAGAATTGCATCTATGAAGTACATTGAATCTTTGTATATTAATCTCATATTTAAATGAGAAAGTATCAGATGGTAATAAAAATTTTAAAAAAGTTGAAGAAACAAAAGAAATCGACCTTATAAAATAATTCATGTAGAGAAGAAAGAATGTGATGGAAATGAGAGGTATTGAAGTCTTTTATACTCAATGAATTATAGAATTAAAGAATTGCTGAAATATAGAAGAACTTGAGGAGGAAAACTAAGGAGACAAAAATAGATACTTGAAATTAAGATCATGGGTTTCACATCATCAACTAGACATAGTAACTCACGATGATAGTGTGTAGAATACTAGAGTGGGAGAAGGTTATGTTAGGGTAAAGACAGATTTTTCAACTGAGATACTATTCTTTGAGAAGAATATTGTAAATATTGTAAATCAATCACTTGGGTATATATTGAAATACCTAAGTAAGATATTCAAGTTGTCTCCCTGCATTGGCAATTGCAATAATGAAAATTTGAAATAAGTCCTGCCATTGGTGCAACATGATGAACCTTGAGAGCATTATGCTAAGGAAAATAAATCAGATGGAAACAAACAGTGTGGGTGTTGTGAAGAGTTCACAGAGCTCAAAGGATAGTCTTTGGCTATTCCTTCAAAGAGAGTGAGAGGAATTGCAGGACTATGTGTCCCACAGGTGGCCAGTTCTAAGGCACTGTAGGACACAACTCCAGTGCAGCATTCTAGGTCCATTTGTCACCTCTTGGGTGGAAGTGCAAGGGTAGGGAAAGGAAAGACATTCTGACATGAAATACAGGGTTCTTATTTCCTCACTACACACTAGAGCTGGAAGTATTTGTATCCTAATACCACATGCCAGCTGTGAAGGCTACCATAAATTATACTACTGTTTTGCACACTCACATACACATACAAACACATATACATTTATTTAATCAGTATTTCGTCAATGTAATGACTCCACTAATTTCTATATATCAAAATAATCACATTGTGAACATTTAGAAAGAAATTAAAAAACATAAACCAGGATATAAATTTTCTTTAAAAGATTTATTTATTTATTTGAAAGTCAGAGTTACACAGAGAGAGAAGGAGAGGCGGTGGGGGCGGGTCTTGCATCCGCTGGTTCACTTGCCAACTGGCCACAACTTCCGGAGCTGAGCCGATCTGAAGCCAAGAACCCAGAGCTTCTTCTGGGTCTTTCACGCAGGTGCAGGGGCCCAAGGAATTGGGCCATCTTCTACTGCTTTCCCAGGCCATAACAGAGAGCTGGATTGTAAGTGGAGCAGCAAGGACTTGAACTGGTACCCATAATAGGATGCTGGCACTGTAGGCAGTGACTTTACCTGCTTAGCCACAGCACTGACCCCAGATATAAATTTTAATACAATTAACTGGTATCATTCTTGTATATTTTTTCAAGTCTGAAAATAAATTTTAAACAAAATTTTTGAGAGTGATCATTTTAAAAATGATATAAACTTGATTATGAGAAATACAAATGCTATGCTTTTAACAATCAGGAATGTTATGATACAGAGATTTTTCCGTTTTAAACCTTCCCTTTCCGCCACTCAAACTCTAAGGCCTTTCATTGTATAATGATGTTTCATTTTAGTTTCTCAGCTTATTGTTTTTTGCTGTTTCCTACTCATTGAGCAGCAGTTATTATAATTTGCACTCCTGAAGTGTCAATTCAATGAATTAACATATCCTTTCTTTCCTTTATCAAGTCAGTTTCATCACTTCATTGGGCTGTGATAAGTCTCACCATGGCAGCTATAGGTAGAGTTAGGGTTTTCAGTTTATGTAACATTAAAGCTAATTAAGTATGCACTGTGACTTTGAAATAGAACACTAGATCCTCAGAAATGTATAACTCAACATATTTTCCTTCAGTGGATGATGAAGCTCTATTTTCACATGGATTTTGAAAATAGCAGCCGCATATTTGGATCAGGAATGTATTAACTATTGGAACACGTCCACTTGATCACACAATAATTCTCACAAACAGAAAATCTTCATTTATTGGAGTTAATTATTTTAAAGCCTAGACTGCAAGATTTTCCTTCACGTGAAATCAATATACCATTTTATAAGGTCAATGTTCCCTTTTGAATAAATCATTTTGAAACTTAACACAAATAAGTTTATTATCATTTAAATTTTGGACTCATTTCAGATTTTGATTACAAACTACATTATAATGAAAAATATCTAGAATATAGTTGACATACTCATCAGGAGTACCTTCTGCTACTATTAAAATTATTTCATGTTTTCAGGGACTATTACAGATGACCGATGTCTTCTTCTAATCTGGTTCCCTAGGTGCCTTATATTGAGAACATATCTTTCCATCAGTATAACCTTTCCAACATTAGTCCTGGATTTATTAGTGTTCCTGAAAATAATAAATAACAAAACACAGCAGAAGTTAGTACAGGCATACACATGCATGTTGAATTACAACCAAGCAATCACTAAGTCTTCTAGGGCCCACGTGATTAAGGAAACCTTAGTCCTGCAGTGTCCTGCACAGCTTTTCGTGTCTCCTGATACCAACACCCTCTACTGTGCTCTCTGGATCTCGTTTTGTCATCAGCAAGCCTTCCAACACCCACAATATCTTTTCTATTCTTTTTTTTTTTTTTCTGACAAACGTGAGGACAGTTCTTCTTCTAGCCCTTTAGTTGTCACTGTTCATTCTTCCACAACTTATGTCCTACATGCAAAGCAGTATATAGATAGTCTTGCCTTTGTTGCCATGAGCAGAATAGATTTCATTCTACTTCTGCAAACCACAGTCATTTTAACATATGACACCAGTTTTAGCATTCTCTTTGGAAATATTTCTTGAAGTTTTTGAGATCCATCTTGGAAATCTGCTCTCCTTGATTGTATAAATTCAGAGGATCATTTTTTATTGATTTACTTCTCTTCCTTACCACAGTCATACCCTATAATCCATATTGATCTGTAACTGCATATTCACACATACCCAATTTAAATGTCTCCACTGTTCACCACTTCATGAATTTCAAGCTCATTAACTTATTAAAGGTCAGAGTTTTGCAGTTCTTTTAAAAACCATTAAGCACCTCCAATCATTTTACTGTACTGATTCTGTTCTGTTCATCTCTTAATGTAGGTCTTCATTTTCCTTCGTAAAATACACTGTGTGTCCACTCACCTTTATATTCCTTCTCTCCCTTGTTATCTGTTATATTGACCAGAAAACACCAAGGCTGTTTAATTCTGTATCCAGCCAGTTAAGCCTTTGCCTGCTCTCATAAATATCTAATATAGCATTTCAATGTATTCTAAATTAATGATCAATTTTAGAGCCATGGACAAGCATGCTTTTCTGCTAGTCATCTTTTAGCCTTGTCTTTGATTTCTCTTTACCATTATCTTTCTTTTTTTAAATTTTACACTCTCTTTTTTAAATTATTTTATTTTATTTATTTTTTTTTTTTACAGGCAGAGTGGACAGTGAGAGAGAGAGAGACAGAGAGAAAGATCTTCCTTGTCCGTTAGTTCAACCCTCAACGGCTGTTAGGGCAGGCGCACTGTTGCCAGCGCACCGCGCTGATCTGAAGCCAGGAGTCAGGTGCTTTTCCTGGTCTCCCATACAGGTGCAGGGCCCAAGCACTTGGGCCATCCTCCACTGCACTCCCGGGCCACAGCAGAGAGCTGGCCTGGAACAGGAGCAACCGTGACAGAATCCGGCGCCCCAACTACGACTAGAACCCGGGGTGCCGGCGCCGCCCATTTTTTTCAACCCACTTGTTGTCCATCAGCAAACTCTTGAAATATCCCCATATATGCAAGCACTTTTATGTCCTTAATATATATCATGGATATGAATATTATGTCAAGCCAACATAAATTCTTATCCAGAACATGTCCATAGCCTCATACTAGACCTTCTTCTTTTGACCCTTTATTCAAGTGTATGTAGAATAGCATGTAAAAGCCTCATTAGACAGCTAATATTTTCCCAGAGTTTTGAATGAGGTGAAGAGACATACAGCTATATAGAGAAAGGGTGCTCATAGAATAGAGAGTACCCTATGCAAATTTTCTAGCCAAGTTAAGCTATGCTAATGAACCTAGTGTAACTGATTTGGAGAAATCAAGGGGAATTAGTAAAAATTAAAATAGACAGGAAACCAAAAATATTGGTACATTTAAATCAGGCATACTATCTTAAGGTTTTTGAGTTTTAATCTATAAAATGAGAAGTATTGTAATGTTGCTGTCAAATGAGTTACACTGTTTGGTTTGTATCTTAAGATTATAGTTTGTGGGCCAGTGCTGTGGCATAGTGGATAAAGCTGCCGCCTGCAGTGCTGGCATCCCATATGGCACTGGTTCAAATCCCAGATGCTCCACTTCTGATACAGCTCTCTCCTATGGCCTGGGAAAGCAGTAGAAGATGGCCCAAGTCCTTGGGCCCCTGCACCCACGTGGGAGACCCAGAAGAAGTTCCTGGCTCCTGGCTTCAGATGGGCACAGCACCAGCCGTTGCAGCCAACTGAGGTGTGAACAACCAATGGATGGAAGACCTCTCTCTCTGCCTCTCCTTCTCTTTCTATGTAACTCTGACTTTCAAATAAATAAATAAATCTACATATTCAAAGGCTTCTGTTAGAAAGATATTATGATAATCTAAGTAGGAGAAGACTAGTATTACTGCCTTGGATTAGAATTGCAGACAAGAATGGTAAGAAGATACTGGACTATGGATTTTTTTAAATTTTTATTTACTTGAGAGGTGGAACCACAGAGAGAAATAGAGACAGAGAGAAAGGTCCTCCATCCCCTGGTCCACTCCCCAAATGGCTGCAATTGCCAGAACTAGGCCAATCCAGAGCCTGAGCCAGGAGCTTCTTTTGGGTTTCCCACTCAAGGTATAAGTACTGGGGCCACCCTCCACCACTTTCCCAGGCCACAGGCTAAGAGCTGGATCAGAAGAGAAGCAGTCGGGACAAGAAGAGCCCTCATGGGATACCAACACTGCAGGCAGAGGCTAGCCCACCATGCCATTTGCCAAGCCGTGAATAATTTTTAAGATGTCATCAAAATATATTTGCTTAGGCTTGATTGAGAGAGTGAAAGAGTAAACCTGATAGCCCTACAGTTTTTGACCTAAGAAGCTAGAGTACAGTTGTCATCATCTTACATTGTGAAAGCTGTGGGCTGAATCAAAATTAGTTTTCTTCCTCATCATCTCTTTTCTACAAAGAAAAGTGTTGAATGTGTTTTAAAATCATATTGCTCTCCTGCCACTGTCATTGAATGGATTCCCAAAACAAAAATGAAATAAAAAGCATTCAAAATGCATCCAAGGGGAGCCATCTTTGCTCCTGCCTATTTCTTCCATATTATATCTCACTGTACTCCCCCACGTTATTGAACTCCCATTACTTTGATCTTTGAGTTGTTTCCCTCATGTATTTCTTGCTTCAAGATTTCGCATTGTCTGGCCCCCTTTCAGAAGAACATTATTCTTCAAAATTCCCACTTCATTAAGTATCTCTTCAAACATGATAGCCTCAAATGTGTCTTCTCTGTGAATCCTGACAAATATGAAACAACACTTTGAGTTACTCTCTCCACTGTTACCTGGTTTTATTTTACTCATTTATTTTACAGTATTTATACACAATTATCATAATATTTATGTGTTTATAATTTTCTCTTCCCTCCTACATAGCTAATATACTCTAGGGAGATTGTTTACTTTTTTAAAATAATTTCAACATTGAATTGCTATATTGTAGAATTAAAATTAACATTAGTTTAAATTAACATTAGGTTAATTTTAATTACCAAATGTAGATTTTTTGTCTAATAACTTTATTTTAAAGTTTAAACAACCATGTGATGTGAATTATTTGGATTTTTAGATCCAAATAATTTTATATCAAAAATAAGTTGATGTAGTGAGAAAGTCTATATATAAGTCTGTACATCTGTCTCTGATTCAAGTCAAAATGAGTAAGCTTGCAGTAGTACTGCAAAAGTTCCATTGGAAGAATGTCTTTATTTACTTCAAAGGCTTTTTTCTTAAGGAGTGAAATAGGTACATGAGAGTGTTGAAATTGATACAAGAAACTCTGTGTCAGAATCTCCATCAATGTGTGATTGATTACCCCAAAGATAAAAGCGAACTGCAATGCTTGATTTGAGACAAAAATTACAACTCAGTTATCCTAGAACCGTCCAGACCAGAAAAAAAAAATGTGCCAAAAATCCTCTGCAAGTTCAATTTAACAGGCAGAAGACACCTTTTGGATTTAGTTGAAAACTATCTCCTTTCTAATTCCTAGAACAGTATAGAGTTAAAAAAGAAACTTTTCAGTGGCTGGAAAACTTTAAGCAAGAATATACTCCCAAACGAACACTGATAGTGTGACATACTTTGCCTTTAAATCTTTAAAAATTAATTTTTAATTTTCATTTTTTGTTGTTTTATGGAAAGATTTCTACATTATGTTTTTTTTTTTTACATCATTCATTTGGAAGGCTAAATGACACAGGGAGAGTGAGAGACACATACAGAGAGGCAGAGAGAAAGAAACAGAGATCTTTCACTTGCTGATTCATTCTCCAAATGGCCACAACAGACAGAGCTAACCCATGCTGAACCAGGAGCCAGGAACTCCATTCAGATCTCCCACATGGATAGCAGACCCCAAGTACTTGGCCCATTATCCACTGCTTTCTCAAGTGCATTAACATGAAGTGGGTCAGAAGTAGAGCAGCCAGAATTTGAACTGGCAGTCTCATAATGGGATGCTGGCACCACAAGCAGAGGCTTAATCTTCTGTGCCACACACTGGCCCCTACTCATTATATTAATACATTAATGCTTCTTCATTAACATTACATGTCAGTAAACTATTGCACTTTAATTATTACTTTTATTAAATCTATGAGTATCCTTTGATATTTTGAAAAAATACCCTTTTAAAATGTGTACTTAGATTTTTTTCCATTGATCATCATTTTTAATTATGAATTCTATGAGTTTAAAAACAAATAGCTGCTGTAAGTAACAGTATTTCTGCTTTATTTGAAATATTTGCCAAAAGGCTGGTGATTGAATTTTCTTCTGGTCTCACTGCCACAATTATGCTCAGTGCTGTGTCTCCAACAGGGCTCAACAATTTTCATTAAAATCAGTAATGTGCAATCCACATAGAAGTCATTGAATTAAGTTTGGAATACTCTGTCCAAAAAGAAGAGAAAAGCTAATTGTTCAGTAAATATTGGCCTAAGGACAAAATGCAACCCATAGAGGGGGATTATTTAAGGTAATTACAGGAGGTACTTTCAGGAGAAGAGAGAGAGAGAGAGATAATATAAAAGCATGCTTTCTTTCCTCGTAACTTTTCCACTAAAATATTTATTTGTAGTACCTGTGTTTATTCCCTTTTATGTGTCTTCTCAGATATCTTCTATTTTCCTATATAATATTTCCCTTTTTACCAGTAAAAATGACTTGTTATTTTCATAATAATCATGTGAATCTTTCATACCCTCCACTCGCAGTGTAGTTTTATATAAAATAAAACTATACATTGGATACTATAGAAACAGTGCTGTGAAAGGCATTTCCTTTCACTCTAAAATGCGCTGACTAAAATGGCTACTGGCCACTTTTAGTGGTTAAAATGAGTTTTATCTTACATTCCTTTACCATCTCAAGAAAAACAACTTATGCAAGTTTTTCTTGCCTTTTGAGCAAGGCAAGCCTTGTTAAGTTAGCATGGGGAATGTCAAGACAAAAACCAGAAAATAGTAAGTACTTTAACAATATAAATCATCTGACTATGTAAGGGTAGTTCAAAGTCAGTTCCACTAAAGCTCACTTGTGTGACATGAAGTCAAAGGCTTTCTGAAGTTAGGGACTGAAGTTTTGCAGCTACAGAAGATAAGAGATTGCAATTATAGTAGGGAACGGAGCGGTGACTGCAAAACTTTCAGACTGATTGCCTTTCTAATGCTTCAACTTTGTTGGACCATTTGTACTGCCACTCACTGAAGTATGCCTCACTTGCACACTGCTGCAATGAGACCAGAAACTTGATGAGTTAGCAAAGGAAAATATTTCATGCAAGAAAGGCCAGAGTGAAGAGAGGAAATTGAGTCAAAATGAAGTGAATACAGCATGAGATAACTAGGTAGTCTCTGAACGACAGATGGGACAACATAAATAACAATGTTCAAGATGTGTAAAGAGATCCAGAAGGAGCACACAGGTTAGACACAACTAAGACAGCACAACTAGACAGCAACTAAAATTTTCAATCAAATAGTTCAGTTGAAAATTTGAAGGGGAAATGGTGACTCAAATTATGGAAATCTGCAATATTCATAGTAATGGGACATGTATTTTAAAGTAAAGGAAGGAATAGTGAAATGCAAGTCTTTGACAATTGTGTGCTACATGTTCACAATGTAAATTTCTTCTGAACTTACAAAAAGTTAATTTGTGCCTCTAGACAACTTTGGAAACTTCTACCATCAGTGTTTCCTATCCACCTAACTTGTGTCAGTTTTCTCTTGAAACATTCTAGATCTATTTCTTTATTTTTGTATTCTCTTACTAAAAGATTAAACCATGAGAGAAATGGATTTGCTCACTCAGCTATCCCACAAGCTTAAAAAGCATTTTGAAATCCATAGATATTTATTGAATAAATTAGAAAACAAATGATTAAAAAGTTGAGTATCTTGAAGAATGGGTGAAGGAAATCCAAGAGGCAAATAATTGCAGCTCCAGGGGTAAATACGATCATTATAAAGGAGAAGCAATAGTTAGCCAAACAGGATATTTTATTGAGCTGGAGAAAGTACTGAGTGTATTGTATTTAAAATAGTCTCTAGCCAACCCTCAAATTGATGATAAAGGCTCAGACAAAAATCTATCAAGCTTCATGGCAGAAAAAAACAATTTGTCCTGAAAGGAAAAGTACTCAGGGTGACATCTCACTATTTACTAGAAATAACAATATGCTTGAGGACATTGGAATAGCATTTACAGCTTTGGAAACAGTGGGAGGCATCTGTATACTACCAAGAGGAAACATCATTTCCCTCAAATCTTATACCAGACTGCAATGTATCGATAATGAGAAAAATATTTCTGAGTGTGGAAAAACTCAGAAAGAACCCTCTTCCAAGTATAGTGTCTGAACAAAAAAATTTGCAAATATTCTTAGTAAACATAAAATGATGGGGGGGCATGACATGATAGCAGTGGTAGTGTGGCATACCAGGTAAAGCTGCTGCCTGCTGACAGGCATCCCATATGGGTACTGGTTCTTGTCCCAGCTGCTCTACTTCCAATCCAACTCCCTGATAATGGCCTGAGAAAAGCAGTGGAAGATGGCCCAAGTACTTGGGCCCCTGTCTTCCATGTGGGAGACCTAGATGAAGCTCCTGGCTCCTGGCTTTGGCCTGGGCAAGCCCTGACCATTCTAGTCATCTAGGGATGAACCAGCAGATCGAAGTTCGCTCGCCCTCCCTCCCTCTCTCTCGTCTCTTTCTGTAACTCTGAATTTCAAATAAATAAATCTTCAAAAAAAAAAAAAAGGCTAGCACATCAAATACAGTAACTCTACTAAACATGGAAAGTATCATTCATCACATTTTTTTTTTTCAAATCTCTAATATCAGTTTAGGTCAAAGTTGATTTTATTCTTATTTTTTTTAAAGAGTAAAATTAAGACCATACATTGAAGACATAGTTTACAATATTCCTTCCAATACAAATCAATCTGGTTTTATTGGCTGAGAAACAAGTATGCATCAAAAAATTAATGATTAAAATGATCAGGGTGAGGTTACACCTCACTCCAGTTAGAATGGCTCTCATACAGAAATCAACAAAAAATAAATGCTGCTGAGTATGTTGGGGAAGAGGTACTCTGGTCCACTGTTGGTAGGAATGTAAACTGGTACAGCCACTATGGAAGACAGTGTGGAAATATCTCAGAAATCTGAATATAAACCTACAACATTGCCGGCGCCGTGGCTCACTAGGCTAATTGGCACACTGGGTTCTAGTCCTGGTCGGGGCACCGGATTCTGTCCCGGTTGCCCCTCTTCCAGGCCAGCTCCCTGCTGTGGCCAGGGAGTGCAGTGGAGGACGGCCCAAGTGCTTGGGCCCTGCACCCCATGGGAGACCAGGAGAAGCACCTGGCTCCTGCCATCGGATTAGCGCGGTGCGCCGGCCGCAGCGCGCTGGCCACGGCAGCCATTGGAGGGTGAACCAACAGCAAAAGGAAGACCTTTCTCTCTGTCTCTCTCTCTCACTGTCCACTCTGCCTGTCAAAAAAAAAAAAAAAAAAAAAAACCCACAACATGGTCCAGCCATCCACTCCTGGGAATTTACCCAAACCCAAAGAAATCAGTATGTGTAAGTGTTATCCCCAGAGTCATTGCAATACAATTCAAAATAGGTAAGATGTGGAATCAACACAGATGTCCATCAACTGTTAACTAGATAATGAAATTATTGTATACACACACACACACACACACTATGGCGTACTACTCAGCTGTAAAAAGAAAAAAAAATGACATCCTGTCTTTTGTAACAAGATAGATGCAACTAGAAACCATTATACTTAGTGAAATAAGTCCCAAAATGACAGATATCATGTTTTTCTTGATCTGATGCAAGTCATGGAGTACCTGAAATGCAATGTATTGAAGTGAAATAGACATTTTGAGATTCAATGATTGTTTATAGCCCTTGTCTCTTCCATTGAGGGACAGTGATTTTTTTTTCCTCTTCATACTACTTGTTGAATTATTTTACTTAGTGTATGGTTAACTATATGATCATTAAATAAACTGAAAATACATCTTTGTAAAAATTAAGAATGGAAATGTGAAAAGAAAGAGGATGAGAGGTGATGGAGCATGGTGGGAGGGAGGGTGGGGGAAGTGTCACTGTGTTCCTAAATCTGTATATATGAAATACATGAAACTTTTATAATTTAAACAAAATTTTTAAAAAAAGGAAATAAAATTTAAAAAAGAAATTATCACAAAGGACCTATTGTATATAATTTAAAGGATATTTATTTCAGAAGACAGTTAATGACCTTTTATGGAAATATTTAAATTACAAGTTTCCTACTATGTACTTATGTATTTACAGTTGCATCCCAGGAGTTACTGGAAAAATTGGTGAGAAAGTCATTGACCACTGTAGACTACTCAGCATCAACTGCCTGGATGAGAGATGGCGTTTCAGTATAATTGGAGGATTCGAAGTAAGTAATTTAATGCTTGGCAAAATAATTTAGCACTTCAAAATACAATAGCTTTAGCCAGTCAGTATTTCAAATGCTTTTATTCATTTAAGCCAGGGAAATATATTCTTTTTACTTCTTTAAGTGTGACACATAAAGTTTAGTAATTTAACTTACATAATTTATGTTGAGAGCATTAAAATATTCTAGCCAATGTTTTAGTATGAAATAGAGATATAACTAACTGATTCTGGATGATATATACATATCCATAAGAAGTCCCAGATCCTTATTTAAGAACCTAGAATCATATTGCCTTAAGCTCTCTAAATGGAAAACGGAATTAGTCTAGTGGTTGTTTGTCATTGTATATGAAATAGGCATTGTAGTGAGTAATTTTTGAAACGGCTTCTAAATATATAGTGTGTGTGCTACATGTCATAAGGTATATCCTAAAACCCAAAAATTCTACTAGCAAATACATCTATTATAGAAATTATCAGGTATTTACTAGGAGAGACAAAGACTACAATTTTCATTCCAAATCTGAAACAAACTGGTCTGTAGACAAAGTTTTAATTCATCACAACAAAGCCATACAATAGAATTATACAGAGTGTTTAAAATGAGTTAACAAAAGCTACATGTGTTAATGCTTGTAAATATAAAAAAAAAAAAAACTGTTGTGGTACAGTGTTTAATGTAGTACTGATTCACGTCCTGGCTGTTCTACCTCTGATCCGGCCCTCTGCTAACATGCTTGGGAAGTAGTGATGATGGCGCAAGTACTTGAGTACCTGACACTCATGTGGGGGACCCGGTTCCTGGCTTTGACCAAGCAGCCACAGTTGCTGCAGGTATTTGGGGGAATAAACCAGAAAGTGGAAGATTTTCTCTTTCTCTCTCTCTGCCTTTCAAATAAATAATTATTTTTTGAGAACGTTTGAATTTTGAAAGCTTATTTAAGAATGAACCAAGTCTAGTGTGAAAGTTATCATCTGAAGTTTGAAACACAAATATTTGCAGTGTTGTATGATTACATACATATATAACAAAAGTATAAACATACACATGACACTTCTACTGGCCAGGTTTTATAGAAAGGCTGTCCAAAAGAGAACAGGTGGGTCAGTGCTATCAGGGGGAGTACAGAGGAACTTTATAGATGTCTGTAAGGCTTCATTAATAATATTTTTAAGAATAAAGA